>NC_056453.1:17770070-18122570 GCF_018296145.1 Oncorhynchus tshawytscha | reverse complement strand
AGTAATCAGTTCAATGATATACATCTGGTGGAAAATATGCAACTACTGGTACCATGACTGGGTTCGATTCTCTATCATGGGGGATCGTGTTCTTGAAGTAATGCTTACAGTACCTTGATCTACCATCAAATTAAAATCCTGAATGCGAGAGGGCAGTCTTACGTCCGTGGTATCTGCCCTCTCATTGGCTAGAATGGTCCCACCTGATCTTTTTTCCTCCCGCCTGCCTTCCATCTTTGAGGACATGTATTTGCATTGTTAGAGCGGTCACTCGACTATCTTGTCAATATAATAGTTCGTATTTGACCACACCCACGAAACGGGAGCAAACGTACCTCAAAAGTTGTTGAAGAGTGTGCACCGTTTTGGGGAAACGTGTTGTTCAGTACAAACCGTCGCGCAACATAGCAAACGATGAACGCACCCAGGCTACATCGCACCAGCGACTACACACCCATCAATGTAAACAGATTGAGGTGCTGATAGTCAGTTGATTGACTTTGACTTGGCCTGCAGAGCAATAGACTTTCGTGATGTGGTCCAATTAAAACGCAGGTTTCATTCTTCAGGAGCCAACCAGATGGACTGTTACGCATTGACCAGGAAGCAATGCCGAGTAGTGGTAATCTGAAATCCTCTACTATTTCTGTATGAAAAGAAGTAGCTAGCTATATAGCTTTATGAATGTCCACTGAAAAAGGCTTTGCATTATACAATGACGATACAACGGCGAGGAAATCCAAAAGTCCCAGACGCCAACGGGATTGAGAAAAAGATCAAAAGGTAACGTCAACGACATGCATGGCCAGTACTAGTCTGATTAAACAGGCTGTGTAATACACAATTAATTGGTATATATTCACATCCTGAAACATTGGAGTGCAAAATCGTGTAAATGTTCCTTACACACCAGAATATTGAATAAAATTACATTTGAATTTACTCTACCGGTTGTCTGTGCGGTTTGTTCTAAATTTGAGACAAAATATCCCCAGGAAAGTACTATATTGGTTACCCAACTTCCTAGAGAGCCAGTAGGTTTTGGTTCCGTTCGGCACCGAGGTAAAATTAGTTTTATTGGCTATTCGTTCGGCAGACATATATATATTGTGTGTGATAATAAGATGGGTGGAAGAGGGAAGTCTTTTTTTCTGTTCTCCTTTCACTGCAGGACAATCAAACCAAACTTCCTCTCTCCTGTCCTCTCCCAGGGGTAATGCTCTGAGGCAGGCGTCTGCATGGCGGGTGTCCCGTGGCTCTCTGCTCGTAGTGGTGGTGGCCCTGGCTGTGGTAGGAACCCTCACCTGGCTCTACCTGGCCTCAGGGGACCCTTACACCACAGAGACCCTGGTCAGACAGGCTGAGGTGATTGCTCTGACCAGGGTCTACACTGTGGATTGTTCTGAGGACTATGAGAACTACAAACGCTACCCAGGTGGGTTTAAAACAACACATATTTGTATTAAAGCCACAATCTAAAAATTATGCATGCCATATGAAGAGTTTAGTTGAATTGGACGCATTAGTGCACGGTTAGAATAAAAGCCTGCACACTTCCTTTCCCTAGTTGGGGAATAGCCTATGAAACTCCCGCCTACTTCCTGGATCATGTCCCATACTGTTTTTGAATGAGTTTTTAAGATTATATAATGAAATTCATTAGAACATGGTCATTTTAATATTATATTTGTATTCGTGGATTAGTTTACTTTTACCTGATGCCTTTCATTAATGTTTTAGATTGCTTTTTTGTAATTGGAAACCTTTATAAAAGCCATTGGGTCAAAGTACATTTGAATCTTGAATCCCATTAAAAACAGTATAGGACATGATCCAGGAAGTAGGCAGGAGGTAGGCTGAAGTTTCTACTGTGATGTTGCAGATGATGTGAGAGACTCTTTTTCCCAGGATGCACTCCCAAAACATGTGGCCGAGCCGTCACAGACAACTCGGTGACCAGGGAGGAGGCCATGGCCCTCAGGCGGTGAGGGATTCTATACTATCTTTCGTCTCTGTCTATAGCTCCTACCCCCCTCTCTTTCCATTTCTCTGTAACTTATTTCTCTACTCCTGCAGGTTGGCAGAGAGGGGTCTGGCCCTAGCTGGTTCAGATGGAGGGGTGAGTATCTACTTTTAGTAATGCATATTTGAACTTAAACAGGACCTAAAGCTAGCATGAAGACTGTTGCTCAGATTTCAGTTGTAGTGTCCCTCTGTCTCCACTAGAGGTCAGGGTGGTACAACCATAGATATCTTATTAAATTCTAATTCCTAATTCTATGGGTACAACATCCAAAGTTAAGTTCAGACAGGCTGATACAGTTATTAGTGTGTAATGCTATCGTACCAGGCTGTTTAGTTGACCCCTCACCATTGAGTCTTCCCTCCACCTCCTGTAGATCGGGTCCACAGCCATAATAAGTGATTGTTAATGGCCTGTTAAAATACTGTAGTGAGGGTAGTGGAAGAAACAGGGGACATCTGAAAAAATTAACATGATTTATTTACTGGCTAAGAGAGAGCAGAGTATCCCTGGGTAGCTGACACAACTGTTTAATTTGTATCCCGCGACGTGGTTAGCCTCAGTTGCTGGGACCGCTACTATCTGTCCTGGGATACTGCCATACCCTAAAAGTCTAGCCTAACAAAACCTTTCGATATTGCCAAGCAGTTCAATGACTTTCACTAGTAAAGTGGAAACTCAGAAGTGAAATGACAACAGTGAAACATCATATTTTTGTCTGTAAGATCTAATATGAAAGAAAAGGATTGCTATTTTCAATCTGGTCAAGTTTGTGCGGGAGAGGTGGAAGAACTATTGTTATCCATCAATAATGATAGGCCAGCAGGTATAGACAGCCTTGATGGGAAAGTATTAAGAATGGTAGCAGACTATTGCCACCCCTATTTGCTAAATCTTTAACCAAAGCCTAAAGGAATGTGTGTGTCCACAGGCGTGGAAGGAAGCTAAGGTAATTCCACTCCCTAAAAATAGTAAAGCACCCTTTGCTGTATCTAACAGCCACCCAATCAGTTTGCTGGGAGAATTGTGTTTGACCAAATACAATGCCAGGATGGTATGCTGCTGTATCCCACTGCTGGCTTGCTTCTGAAGCTAAGCAGGGTTGGTCCCTGGATGGGAGACCAGATGCTGTTGGAAGTGGTGTTGGAGGGCCAGTAGGAGGCACTCTTTCCTCTGGTCTAAAAAAAAATATTCCAATTCCCCAGGGCAGTGATTGGGGACACTACTCTGTGTAGGGTTCCGTCTTTCGGATGGGACGTTAAACGGGTGTCCTGACTCTCTGAGGTCATTAAAGATCCCATGGCACTTATCGTAAGAGTAGGGGTGTTAACCCCGGTGTCCTGGCTAAATTCCCAATCTGGCCCTCAAACTGTCATGGCCACCTAATCATCCCCAGCTTACAATTGGCTCATTCATCCCCCTCCTCTCCCCGGTAACTATTCCCCAGGTCGTTGCTGTAAATGCTATGGCTTTACATCAACTGCCATCACATGGTTGGAGAGTTATTTATCCAATAGAACCCAGAGAGTGTTATTCAGTGGAAGCTTCTTTAACATCCGATGTGTACAGTGCGGTGTCCCCCAGGGCAGTTTCCTTGGGCCGTTACTCTTCTCTATTTTTACAAATGCTTTGCCACTGGTCTTACACAAAATTAGAACGACTACGTATGCAGATAATTCCACACTACATGTCACCACCCAAAGTCAGTGAGCTCACTGAAATTCTAAATAGGGAGTTACAGTTCAATCAGAATGGGTGATTAATAATAAACTGGTCTTAAAAACACATCTACTAATAGCATTGTATTTGGTACAAACTTTCTCTAAAGACCTAAACGTCAACTGGAGTTGTACATAAAGGGTGTGACCATTGAGTAAGTTCAGGAAGTTAAACTCCTATGTATAACAGTGGATGGTCAATTATCATGGGCAAGTCATATTGACAAAGCTGTTGTGAGGATGGGGAGGGGTATGTATATTGTAAAAATATGTTCTGCTTTTTTTGACACATCTACTGTACTAGTTGTTCAGGATCTGGTCTTGTTCCATCTTTATTACTGTCCAGTAACATGGTCAAGTGCAGCAAAGAAAGACCTAGCAAAGCTGCAGCTGGCTCAAAACAGAGTAGCACACCTTGCCTTTAACTGCACATGCATAACTAACATCAGCAACATGCATGCCAGTCTTTCCTGGTTGAAGGTTGATGAGAAATGAACTTCTTCTCCTAGTTTTTATGATGAAAATTACTGTAATGAAAGTTCCAGATTGTGTGCATAATCAAATAACATTCAGCTCAGACACCCAGACATACCCCTCAAGACATGCCACCAGGGGTCTCTTCACACTCCCCAAGTCCAAAACGAATTTACTGCAACGCACAGTATTATACAGAGGCATGATCCCATGGAAGCAAATCTCCAAATTACTTTAAAAAACAACAACAATCAAACAAAATTTCATGGCAGGAACTGTGAGGGGAGACACACAGACCCATGCCTATATATATTGTTGTTTTTTAGATGTATATATGTATATCTCTCATTGTATTTTAATGTAGTGTGACTGTCCTTGTCTGACTGTCCTTGTCTATCAGTGTGTTGTTACTTGTCATGTTTTGTGTTTTTTTTATAAGTGTGAATGCGAGTGTGAGCTGATGCGGTATGTGTCTCTCCAGTGTGTGTATGGTGGAGACTCACTCTTGCATGCTGGCGGAGTAAGAGAACTGGGGGAAGTGCGCTGGCTGGTTGGGGTCCTCAGGAAGAATAGCTGCTGCTTCTGCAAAAGCTAACAGAGATCCGAATAAACCAATAAATAACAAATGAAGGGCAGAGAAGTAGACTGAAATAAGTTCTAATAATTTGCTTATTCTCTTTTTTTGTCCTCTCCAGGCTTCCATCCTGGACCTGCACTCTGGGGCTCTGTCGATGGGGAAGCAGTTTGTCAACATCTACAGGTGAGGAGGAGTGAACAGTTCTCTCTCTCCTCTCGCTATCTCTCTGATCCAGTGTCTTTTTCCCTTTTAAATTCATACTAATGATCCTAATTAAATAGCACTTTTCATTACAAACAAGAATTTCAAAGTCACTTTGAATACAGAAACAAATGTATAGATCTGGCAGTTCATGGTTGGTCGTCTTCCACAGATTCAGATGTCTTGAGGCAGTTCGGAAAGGCAGTCAGCAGCTTGAGCGGAGGGAGTATCGATGATACAGACAGGCAGGGAGAAATGTCAGTCAGATAGACAAGCCCAGAGCTCTTCATCAGGCATGCCGTCTCCTTCGTAGACACACTGGATGATCCACTATCAAAGTGCAGCACCCACCTGGCTGATACTTTGGTGGCTATAAAAGTGCCAGAAAAGACCACCACACCTCGACAGTAGACTGGAACAGTCCCATATGTGGCGAGCCTCTGCCATTCCTTCAAACCGCAATCCATATCTTTCCAGAAATATTTACAGAGCTCTCTGCCCAGGCGACCTCATGGCACCATGGCAACCACAGAACCCCTGGGTATACCGGTACCACATACTGGTATATATGCGGTAAAGAGGTCAATGGAATAGAACAAGGACGCCGGATTGGCGTACATTCAACACATCTAATTGAACAAAGTGGATATTTGTACAAATCCGTAGTGATTGATGTATTATAACAGGCCCACAATGTGGTCACTAAAGTCCAATTTGGATATACAGTATTTGGCTGTTTTCGCTCCATAACATTTAGAAGTGGTTACTCTTCAGGTTTAGAAGAAGTGACTGATAAATGCTAACTCCCGTTTCTTATGAGCTGGTAGCA
The DNA here is from genome assembly GCF_018296145.1 of Oncorhynchus tshawytscha. NCBI lineage: Eukaryota > Metazoa > Chordata > Actinopteri > Salmoniformes > Salmonidae > Oncorhynchus > Oncorhynchus tshawytscha. The sequence continues at coordinate 18,116,748 of NC_056453.1, read as the reverse complement.
TAGCTAGAGTACAGAAATCAGTGGAGGTTGTCAGTGTTTTTTTAACTGCAATGCAGCTGATTGGTGACGATGACATGAACATGTGTTGGGGTTGACATCCATACAAGCCTTGTACCTTGTTTTACCTCAACATAGTGTGAAATACACATAAACAGTAGCCCAAATGTTTAGGCACAGTTTTGCTGGGGGGCAATAAGGAGATTCGGTATCATTCCCCCACAGTGTCTTTCTCCCACCTGTTTCCATGGCATTTACATTTTTGGGTTGAGTTCCATTGAGCTCTTTACCAGATCCATGTACCGTCTATAAAGGTATTTTGGTACAATGCTAAATAAATGTGAAGTTCTACCAATGTAATTACTTCACTGTCAGTTTTGTCCTAGTTTGGTTGAGTGTAAAACCAACCGAACAGAGAAAGCCCATTCACTACTAACTGAACCATTAATCTCACTCACTCGCTCCATCAGTCTTCTGAAACTGTGGCATCTCCTGCAATCCGCCTGCTTCTTTATCCTGCCCTCTTTGGAAAGCTGCTCTGTCATGGCCTCTTGGGTAATTGTGCAGTGTACTGTGCTGTCTGTGTTGCTGGACCGTAATGTATGCTAATGGCCCGGTTCTGTTCTGCTCTCTATGCCTGCGCTGCTGATGACAGGTACTTTGGGGAGCAGATAACAGATGTATTCTCTGAAGAGGACTTCCGACTCTACAGGTAGGTGTGTGCTTGTGTGTGTGTTTTTAGGGCTGCATGATTAGTCAATTTCAGATCTAAATTGACATGTGCAATATCCATATTCTCCTTTCATTAACACTCCATTAATACAACAAAAACTACACTATGGTACCTCTTCCAATGAGATGCGCTAGACGCCGTTCAGTCATTCTCTACATGCACAGAGGAAGCTGACCAATCACACTGCATGGCATGCACATACTGGCCAATCACAACTGTCCCTGCTTAGAGCGCGCAGTTCTATATTGTAGAGCTCCGCCCCTATTGGTTTACCGTGCTGCCAAGGCAGCATCGCCTGAGAAAATGTAATTATGCACACACCTTCAGACTATGAGAGTACATGTGCCCCTATACACTGAGTATAGCAAACATTAGGAACACCTTCCTAATACTGAGTTGCATTCCCAATTGATTCTGAAAGGTGTCGAAAGCGTTCCACAGGGATGCTGGCCCATGTTGACTCCAATTCTTCCCACAGTTTTCAAGCTGGTTGGATGTCCTTTGGGTGGTGGACCATTCTTGATACACACAGGAAATTGTTGAGTGTGAACAGCCCAGCAGCATTGCAGTTATTGACACAAACCAGTGATCCTGGCACCTACTACCATACCCCATTCAAAGACAATCAAATATTTTGTCTTGCTCATTCACCCTCTGAATGGCACATGTACCCAATCCATGCCTCAATTGTCTCGAGGCTTAAAAATCCTTCTTTAACCTCTCATCTACACTGATTTGAAGTGAATTTAACAAGTGACGCCAATAAGGGAGCATAGCTTCCCCCTGGATTCACCTGGTCAGTCTTTGTCATGAAAGAGCAGGTGTTCTTAATGTTTTATATACTCTGTGTATATTGAGGCTACTTCCCTTCAGTCAGCCTCCCAGTTATTTTTAGCGCGACTTGATGCTGTAGAGCCATAGAAGAAAAGAAGTTGATGAAACCGTCGTAGGATATCAAGTCACCCTATGTCGTCATGAGTACGATGGGAGTTCGGGCCCTCAGTGTTCTGTGTCAGTGAGCTCGGGACAGACAGCTGTTTTTTTTTTAATGACCGTTCCACCGGATATATGGGACCATCAGATCATGATATTTTGTTATTTCACACAGAGGCTTGGTGATTATCGAGGCCGGGAGTGTTGGAAAGATTTTTCAAATACTGAGGAACTATCGTTTGCGATGGATGTTAAAAAAACAGACTTCGTTTACAATGTGTGAGTGGAAGAAATAATGACTCAGAAGCTCAGCGTATTAGTTGTGGACTTGGGCCACAGTAGGTAGGCCTACTTCCATGCATGCTCAGGCTACGCGCTCCCTCAACGTTTTCAAAACCGAGAAACCAGACACATGCTCATTGCTCGCGGAGCACTCCAAAGAAAATACAATGAAAAGATTGACAACTCGTAATGGTTACGAAACAAAACAAAACTTGTTTCTCACAATTTTAGCAGGTAGTGAACTCCGCAAACAACTCTTCCACTCCGAGAATGGTAAAATGACTAATTAATACATGTATTAACAGAAAGCTACGTAACCAAATGACGAGGGATTAACGGTACATTTACTAGGCCTACTGGGGATCTATGTAATGTGGAATTCATACAAAAGAAACCATCAAAGGGCAAACAATTAACACAATGTAAAAAGGAATGGGCAAGAATTGACGTGAGACGGCTGAGCGCATTCTGAAGAGAGGAAGGTATATGTTTTATGGAGAGGGACACGTCATAGCTTCGCCACACGCCCTTTTGTAATTGTTCCTGCCATTCACAAGAGTGGCCGCTCTCCAACAGACACTCTCAATGGAGATTCCTAAGCTCAATGACACCATGTTCATCTTGTTCTGGGCTCCTGACCCTATAATAAAAACCCACCCTACCGAGTCCAAAGGACCGGCAATGTGGCACTCCTTGCAGCGTTGCTGTCCAAGTCATTGACGGGGAAGGATGCTCTCACGGGGAAGGTGGATTAAGTGGCTTGGATTTCTGGCGCTGTCCTTCATTTGACTCAAGTCTCTGCAATATGTGCTGGGCGGCACCTGTGGCTCTCTCTCACTGCCATGAAGGAGCTAGAGTGGAACGAGTTGCTCACCGCACCCATCTCCAAGAAGGCTCTTTTCGGAGCTGCTGTGATGGAGGCGATGGAGCGCATTGGGAAATCGGTGGAGGGGAGGAAGCAACTGGCCAAACATCTGCCCTTGGCGACGTCAGCCTTACAGCATTGACGGCCATCTTGTCATCATCTCAGAGACCAGGGTCTACAGTCCATTACCGAGCCCGGCGCCAGGCTCCAACCAACACTCCTGCTGTCCCAGCTACCCCTGCGCCGCCAGCTGACCCAGATGCGCCGCCGTGTTTGACACAACGCGGGGGAGCGGATAGGGGAACAGACTCTGTGCAGTTTTACCTCGATTCCCCACACTCCTGTTGGAGGAGACCCTATTCCACAAAGGAGACCCTTTTCCATGACAAACGTATGATCTCTCAGGTTGCTCTCTGTCCAGAGGTGTATCGGCCCTTTTCAGGCTCGTAATGTCAGACTCGCATATCTCTGGCTCACGTTTCCAGTGCTCATCAGAGAAGACAAAAAGGGCTCCGACCCACTACCAGCCCCCTTTGGAGCAGGCAGCAGGGATGAGCTTTGGCCCACGTACAAGGCCACAGACTGAGCCTGCCTCTGTTATCAGGAGATGCCGGTACTACCATTATGCACATAACCATCATAACGGCGCCACCGGATTCTCTGGTCTGATGAAACTAGGGTCATCACTAGTTACCACAGACACAAAGTCATAAACCCCACATATTTCTACAATTTATCTTCTTTAAAATGTGATTTTTAAACTTAACCCTAAACTTAACTCCTTACTTCATACCTAACCCTTACTTTAAATGACGACTATTAATTTTTTACGATATATCCAATTGTGACTGTGGTAACTCGTGCAAACCCTGAATGAGGAGCAGCAAGTGTGCATAACGATAATGGTGCAAACGTGGTAAAGGCCATCGCGTTGATTGACTGGACCAGACTCCAATGTTTTGGAAACAGTTTGCACCTTGCAATCGGTAGGCTAGATGTCGTGTTTTTAAGGCACTTTGACTTTAATTTCAATTATAATAAGGGTTGAACCTACCTATACATAATTGCACAATCATAAGCTTCCGATTCCATTTGCAGTCCATGGCTGCCTGAATACATAATTAACTTAGGCTATTTAACAACTCATAATGGTAACATAGGAAATATGATCTAATAATGTTGTTAATTAATTGGTGTTGCGTTTATAGCACACTATATTTTGAAGAACTTGTTAATATGTAGGTGTAATAATCCTATCACTTATCATATATATATGTTGAAAAAGATTTTCACTTGGTTTTGTATTCAGTTAGCACAGTATGTATTAATTCATACAATCTCATTTTAGAAGTGATGTTCTCTACCCTGACAGATGTTTTAACCATGTCTGATGGAATTACCAAGTTTTCACTCCGTAATCGCAATTGCAATATCTGGCCCCCAAAAATCGCAATTTGATATTTCTTATTAATCGTGTGTGTGTGTGTGTGTCTCTCTCTCTCTGTGTGAATTATATTTACAGGCCCAAGTTACTGTTGAGCACAATTGTAAGATGCCCTCTGTGACTCAATTTTCATTCATTAATAATGGAGTGATTGATGAATTGTTTAATTGGTTGATTGATTACTTCCACCCTCCAGGGAGGTGCGTGGTCGTATTCAGGCAGTGATCGCGGAGACATTTGACCTGGACCCATCTCTTCTGTACCTCACCAAGCCCACCTTCTTCTCACGCATCAACAGCACACTGGCCAAGACACAGCATGATGAGTACTGGCACCCTCACATAGACAAGGTAAGATTCTTTTATAAAAGATAAGGTGTCATAATATAATTAAGCAATAAGGCCACTGATGCACGACACAACGTGGAGTGCCTGGAAACAGTCCTTACCCGTGGTATATTAGCAATATACCACAACCCCCCCCAAGCTGCCTTATTGCTATTATAAACTGGTTACCAATGTAATTAGAGCAGTAAAAATAAAAATACATGTTTTGTCATGCCCGTGGTATACTGTCTGATATACCATGGCTTTCGGCCAGTCAGCATTCAGGGCTTGAACCACCCAGTTTCTAATATTACATCAAGAAAGGTGTCATATGTTTTATGCTATGGTGTTGAATACTGCTTTCTGATTGGCTTGAAGGGCATTCTAGAGCGTGCATTATTTCCCTATAACGCATGGTATATTTGCACGGTTGAATTCAATGGCTATAGTTCATTTTTACATGTTGTGTTTTCAGCTGCTTTTGAAAGCAACAGTCAAATTGAAAACAGTATTGGTATTGTTGAATTTGATTTTCATAATAGCAAGCTAGGACTGATGGTTTGGTTAGCTAAACTAGCAAGTCTGTTTGTGTGGTTACCACGGCAACTACTATCTATCTAGTAAACTTCCTAGCTACTTCAGTGGATGTTGAACACATTTCTACCAGCAAATGAACACATTTCTAGTGGCAAATGTGTTAAATTATAGCCATAGCATAAAAGGGATAATCAACTCGGGGCTCAATCCGTTCTCTGGAAAATAATGCAACTAGGTGGAAGGTCAGTTCCACTGCACTAGCGCGTCGCGGAACATACCTTCCACCTCGTTAACTTTTTTCTATAGAACGCATAGCCTCTCGTTGATTATCCCTTAAATATACACATATACACAGAGTATACACACACAAACGTTTAAACTTTGCCTCTTTCTGCATTATCCTGTGTGATACATTTTACAGGGGCACCGAGATTACCTTTAAATTAAATCAAATGTTATGTCACATGCGCCAAATACAACAGGTACACCTTACAGTGAAATGCTTACTTACAAACCCTTTACCAATAATGCATTTAAAAAATAAGAAATATACAAGTAATTAAAGAGTAACAGTAAAATAACAATAGCGAGACCATATACAGGGACAGAATCAATGTGCTGGGGCACCGGTTAGGAGGGGGGTGGCAATGCAAATAGTCTGGGTAGCCATTTGATTAGATCTTCAGGAGTCTTATGGCTTGGGGTTAGAAGCTGTTTAGAAGCCTCTTGGACCTAGACTGACTCCGGTACCGCTTGCCATGGGGTAGCAGAGAGAAAAGTCTATGACTAGGGTGGCTGGAGTCTTTGACAATTTTTAGGGCCTTTCTCTTACACCGCCTGGTATAGAGATCCTGGATGGAAGGAAGCTTAGCCCCAGTGATATACTGGGCCATAAGTACTACCCACTCACTACTCTAGTCCTTGCATCACACGCGCAAGGTTTCTGACCTCCTCCCTATCGGCTGTCTTGTCATTGTCGGTGATCAGGCCTACCACTGTTGTCATCGGCAAACTTAATGATGGTGTCGTGCCTGGCCGTGCAGTCATGAGTGAACTGGGAGTACAGGAGGTGGCTGAGCACGCACCCCTGAGGGGCCCCGTGTTGAGGATCAGCGTGGCGGATGTGTTGTTACCTACCCTTTCCACCTGGGGGCGGCCCGTCAGGAAGTCCAGGATCCAGTTGAAGAGGGAGGTGTTTAGTCCCAGGGTCCTTAGCTTAGTGATGAGCTTTGAGGGTACTATGGTGTTGAATGCTGAGCTGTAGTCAAAGAATAGCATTCTCTCACAGGTGTTCCTTTTGTCCGGGTGGGAAAGGGCAGTGTGGAGTGCAATAGAGTGCATCATTTGTGGATCTGTTAGGGCGGTATGCAAGTTGGAGTGGGTCTAGGGTTTCTGGGATAATGGTGTTGATGTGAGCCATGACCAGCATTTCATGGTAGTCATTTAGACCGGTTACCTTAGTGTTCTTGGGCACAGGGACTATGGTGGTCTGCATGAAACATGTTGGTTAGACTCAGACAGGGAGAGGTTGAAAATGTCAGTGAAGACACTTGCCAGTTGGTCAGCGCATGCTCGGAGTACACGTCCTGGTAATCCGTCTGGCCCTGCGGCCTTGTGAATGTTTACCTGTTTTTAAAGGTCTTACTCACCTCACTTTAGTTGTGTAGTCAAGAAGTTTTGAAGCCTCCTAGCTTACCAAATGCAATGAATATCCCCTTCTCCTGTTTCACAGTACAGCAGACCCTCTGACTGTAGTCAGAATCGTGTAAAGCATACACTTCCTCCCATCTGTGTTTAAATATCCCCTTTAATATTTATGAAACAGATTTCATATTCAAGTATGAAACTTTTGTACAGTAGTTATACATCAATGACTCCATAAAAAGTACAGTATGGAACAGGAAAACCTATCGGATGTACTTTGGGGCAAGTAAAACTTAATTTTTTTTCTCTCCAAAAAGTGATTTGAAATAGTCTTGAGGGTAAGTTCATGGTTAATTGAAAGTTGCGTATTTTCTGTGAGATTTGAATGCAGCTTTGATCACACATGAATATATCTCATTATTGTTTAGCCAGCAGGGCAATAGAATGAAGTGATTATTTCATACCAGACTATGATTCCTCCCATTCCATCTTCCTGTGATGTCTCGACTGTGGACCTCGGCAAAGCAGACTTTTTGGAATTCATTGGGTTATTCAATTGATAGGACTGTAAGAGATGTTTGTACACATTGAACACTACAGACAAAGGTCCCAAAGGATATGTCGGAATCTTATCTGTTCGCTAAGGTGTGTGTGTTCTCGTATCTTTGAGCATTGTTCATTTGCTGATGCTCCATCGTGTGTGTGTGTGTGTGTGTGTGTGTGTGTGTGTGTGTGTTCGCCTTCTGCCTGTGCACGTATTAGATATTCTGGGTATCTCTGATCATGATTTATTTTACAGTGCCCCAAAAGCTCATCATATCTCCTCTGAGTCTTCCGCAATATAAATTAATGTCACCTTATCCTCTGTCTCTCGGTTCCTCGACAGCTGGGAAAATGTAATTCAAAAACACCAGCTCTCTCCCCCATCTGTCCTCTCCACCCTGCCCCTTCCCCCTCCACCAGGATTAATTGGCCCAACCAGGCCCTCATTTAAATGGAAATTGTTTTAAGTGTCTGGGGTTGGTTTCCACCCCATCAATCATACTGCTGAGATGGTTTCATACACAATTGGCCTCTGCTGCAACGTGTCTGTTCTCTGTACCGCCCAGGACGAATCGGCATAATGTCTGGCATGAAGACGTGGGAAACTAATGCAGTTTCCCCTAGGATTCTTTGGTAACTTTATTTGGGTAGTCCATCTGTAGATGCTCTACAGACTACCAGTAACATTTCTGCTAGCCCTATCCCTTATCCTAACCCTTAACTTAACCCTAACCCATATTCTAAACCTAACCTTAACCGTAACCTTAGCAAGCAGTTGCTTATCAACAGCTGGTTTGTTGATCGTATGACCATCTACAGATGAACTATCCAAATAAAGTTTTATATTTTTTATATATTGTTTTGCAGCGCTAGTGTGCCACTGTTAAATGCATATAAGGGGAAAAACTGCTATGTAAAACAGTGCAAAATAACCTTGCCATGGCCATGCTCACCCAGTGAGGACTGAAACACTATTGTGGGAGTATGTTCCCAAATTGAAGAAGAACATTTTAGTTATGTCCCTGATGTAATTTGGTTTGATTTAGATGGTTTTTAAATGTTTTATTTGTGTTTCGGTGCGGCAGGTAGCCTAGTGGTTAGAGCGTTGGGACAGTAACCAAAAGGTTGCTGCATCGAATCCCCGAGCTGGCAAGGTAAAAATCAGTCATTCTGCCCCTGAACAAGGCAGTTAACCCACTGTTCCCTGGTAGGCCGTCATTGTAAATAAGAATTTGTTCTTAACTGACTTACCTAGTTAATACATAAAGGATATACAGTGCCTTGCGAAAGTATTCGGCCCCCTTGAACTTTGCGACCTTTTGCCACATTTCAGGCTTCAAACATAAAGATATAAAACTGTATTTTTTTGTGAAGAATCAACAACAAGTGGGACACAATCATGAAGTGGAACGACATTTATTGGATATTTCAAACTTTTTTAACAAATCAAAAACTGAAAAATTGGGCGTGCAAAATTATTCAGCCCCTTTACTTTCAGTGCAGCAAACTCTCTCCAGAAGTTCAGTGAGGATCTCTGAATGATCCAATGTTGACCTAAATGACTAATGATGATAAATACAATCCACCTGTGTGTAATCAAGTCTCCGTATAAATGCACCTGCACTGTGATAGTCTCAGAGGTCCGTTAAAAGCGCAGAGAGCATCATGAAGAACAAGGAACACACCAGGCAGGTCCGAGATACTGTTGTGAAGAAGTTTAAAGCCGGATTAGGATACAAAAAGATTTCCCAAGCTTTAAACATCCCAAGGAGCACTGTGCAAGCGATAATATTGAAATGGAAGGAGTATCAGACCACTGCAAATCTACCAAGACCTGGCCGTCCCTCTAAACGTTTAGCTCATACAAGGAGAAGACTGATCAGAGATGCAGCCAAGAGGCCCATGATCACTCTGGATGAACTGCAGAGATCTACAGCTGAGGTGGGAGACTCTGTCCATAGGACAACAATCAGTCGTATATTGCACAAATCTGGCCTTTATTGAAGAGTGGCAAGAAGAAAGCCATTTCTTAAAGATATCCATAAAAAGTGTTGTTTAAAGTTTGCCACAAGCCACCTGGGAGACACACCAAACATGTGGAAGAAGGTGCTCTGGTCAGATGAAACCAAAATTGAACTTTTTGGCAACAATGCAAAACGTTATGTTTGGCGTAAAAGCAACACAGCTCATCACCCTGAACAGACCATCCCCACTGTCAAACATGGTGGTGGCAGCATCATGGTTTGGGCCTGCTTTTCTTCAGCAGGGACAGGGAAGATGGTTAAAATTGATGGGAAGATGGATGGAGCCAAATACAGGACCATTCTGGAAGAAAACCTGATGGAGTCTGCAAAAGACCTGAGACTGGGACGGAGATTTGTCTTCCAACAAGACAATGATCCAAAACATAAAGCAAAATCTACAATGGAGTGGTTCAAAAATAAACATATCCAGGTGTTAGAATGGCCAAGTCAAAGTCCAGAACTGAATCCAATCGAGAATCTGTGGAAAGAACTGAAAACTGCTGTTCACAAATGCTCTCCATCCAAACTCACTGAGCTCGAGCTGTTTTGCAAGGAGGAATGGGAAAAAATTTCAGTCTCTCTGTGCAAAACTGATAGAGACATACCCCAAGCGACTTACAGCTGTAATCGCAGCAAAAGGTGGCGCTACAAAGTATTAACTTAAGGGGGCTGAATAATTTTGCACGCCCAATTTTTCAGTTTGATTTGTTAAAAAGTTTGAAATATCCAATAAATGTCGTTCCACTTCATGATTGTGTCCCACTTGTTGTTGATTCTTCACAAAAAAATACAGTTTTATATCTTTATGTTTGAAGCCTGAAATGTGGCAAAAGGTCGCAAAGTTCAAGGGGGCCGAATACTTTCGCAAGGCACTGTATATATATATTGATTTTTAAATTTATTCATCAAACCCCTTGGCTAAACAAGCACTATTCTAGACTTGACATGACAACTCGCAACAGTTAATCTTTCATATAGTCTAATCAAACATCACCCAATTAGATTGTATTGATTTTTAGCTCCTTAAATCTCCCTTGCTGGCATGTTGTTTGATGAAAATACTTGAATAAGACAAAACTTCCCAAATTGTCATCTGGTGCTGAGAAAATGTAAGGCATATAGGTATGAACAAAAAAAGAATCCCTCTCGGTATTACTGCCAACAAGTGAGTGTATACTTTGTCTGCAGAGATTTAAAAACCTGTTGTGTGTTTACCAACATAACAGGTAACCTACGGATCATTTGACTACACCTCTCTGCTCTACCTTTCTGACTACGGAACAGACTTCACCGGAGGCAGGTTCATCTTCATGGACTCCAATGGCAACCGCACTGTGGAACCGCGAGCAGGTACGTCTCCATACAATGTAAAACAGTTCAAAATCTAGTGGAAAACTCTTTGTAAATGCTATTCATTTTAACTATCCCTTTATTATTATTATTATTATTTATAACATTATTACTGTCGCTTTTGGCTGTACATTGTAATCAGCGTTTAGCAGTGTTAGCAGTGCTTTGAAAGTGTCCACTTTCTTTCTGGTTAAAGTAGTGTTTATGTGTAGTCTAAATGAGCTCTAATCCCCTGTAAATGGGTGACTGTGTGGAAGTAAGGCCGTAAATGCTGCAGGATTAGCCGTGATCGTCCTTGGGGGGCCTCGGTTAATGCTGTTGTCAGTCGCTGCATTAGGTAACACTGTTGATCATGTTAACTCTCACTCTTATCCTCTTGGTAATTAATAGTCTGCATTAATTTATAGATGATTGTAAAGTATGGTAATTATGTGTAAACTGTTTAGTTTCAAGAGAAATGTGATGGGATTACATATTATCTCTCTGTGCCTTGTGTTTGACACCACTGGTTGAGTGGAAGTGTATGACGTCCATATTCAGTCCTCTCCACATGAGACTCTGGGCTCACCCTTTCTCACTTTTTCTCTGTTCTGGCTATGGATTTTATCCACCTCTTGTAGTTTCAGAAACTATCTATTTTGTGGCCTTCTCTCTTTCCTCTACTATGTATTTTTCTTTCTCGTCTCATGGAATTGAGTTCTGTGGTCTCATGACAGTGAGTTCAGTGTTTCATCTGACAGACCTTCAGAATACACATGACCGAAGATATGCAAATGACACGTATGACTGTATGTGACTGCTGAGAGAATGGGGAAGAAAAAAAGGAGAGACCGTGAAGGCTTTTGAAGAGGGACTGCTGTGAATCTTCTCTGCACACGACCGAAGCCCTTTATTTTTAAAATAGGGAATATACAGTACCTGTCAAATGTTTGGACATTTGACAGGTACTGTCATTCAATGTACTCATTCAATGTTTTTTCTTTTCTTTTTACAATTTCTACATTATAGAATAATAGTGAAGACATCAAAACTATGAAATAACACATATGGAATCACGTAGTAACCAAAAAAGTGTTAAAACCAATTTAAATATATTTTAGATTCTTCAAAGTAGCCTTGACGACCGCTTTGCACACTGTTGGCATTCTCTCAACCAGCTTCTCCAACACTCTTGAAGGAGTTCCCACATGCTGAGCACTTGTTGGCTGCTTTTCCTTCACTCTGCAGTCCAACTCTTCCCAAACCATCTCAATTGAGTTGATGTCTGGTGATTGTGGAGGCCAGGTCATCTGATGTAGCACTCCATCACTCTCCTTTTGGTCAAATAGCCCTTACACAGCCTGGAGGTGTGTTGGGTCATTGTCCTGTTGAAAAATTATAGTCCCACTAAGTGCAAACCAGATGGGATGGCGTATCGTTGCAGAATGCTGTGGTAGCCATGCTGGTTAAGTGTACCTTGAATTCTAAATACATCACTGACGGTGTCACCAGCAAAGCACCATCACACCTCCTCCTCCATGCTTCACGGTGGGAACCACACATGCGTAGATTATCCTTTCACCTACTCTGCGTCTCTCGAAAACATGGACTTATCAGACCAAAGGACAGATTTCCAACGGTCTAATGTCCATTGCTCATGTGTCTTGACCCAAGAAAGTCTATATTGTTGGTGTCCTTTAGTAGTGGTTCATTGGAAGCAATTCAACTATGAAGGTCTGATTTCATACAGTCACCTCTGAGCAGTTGATGTTGATGTGTATGTTACTTTTATTTCCTCTGCAGCAGAGGTAAGTCTGGGTCTTCCTTTCCTGTGACGGTCCTCCTGAGAGCCAGTTTCATCATAGTGCTTGATGTTTTTTGCGACTGCACTTGAAACTTTCAAAGTTCTTGAAATGTTCCGGATTGACTGACCTTCATGTCTCAAAGTGATGATGGACTGTCATTTCTCTTCGCCTATTTGAGCTGTTCTTGCCATAATATGGACACAGCCCTATTTGGTAAAAGACCATCTTCTGTATAGCACCCCTACCTTGTCACACAACTGATTGTCTTAAATGCATTAATTAATACATTTTTATTTTATTTCACCTTTATTAAGCCAGTTGAGAACAAGTTCTCATTTACAACTGCCACCAGGCCAAGATAAAGCAAAGCAGTGTGACACAAACAACAAAACAGTTACACATGGAATAAACAATCACAAGAAATAAACAAACATGCAGTCAATAACACAATAGAAAATACTATATAGAGTGTGTGCAAATGAGGTAAGATTAGGAAGGTAAGGCAATAATTGGGCCGTAGTGGCAAAATAAGTGATAGATGTGCAGAAGATGATGTGCAAGTAGAGATACTGGGGGGCAAAGGAGCAAAACAAATACAAATAAATTATGTGTTTGTGTATATAAAAAATATATATATAAATCAATAAATAACAATATGGGGATGTGGTAGTTGGATGGGCTATTTACAGATGGGCTATGTACAGATACAATGATTTGTAAGTGGCTCTGATAGCTGCTTTGCTGATAGCTGCTGATGCTTAAGGGGGAGATATGAGTCTCCAGCTTCAGTGATTTATTTTTTTATATATTTTTTTTCAATTCATTCCAGTCATTGGCAGCAGAGAACTGGAAGGAGAGGTGGCCAAAGGGGAAATTGGCTTTGGGGATGACCAGTGAAATATACTGTACCTTCTGGAGCGCATGCTACGGGTGGGTGCTGCTATGGTGACCAGTGAGCTAAGGCAGGGCTTTACCTAGCAAGGACTTATAGATGACCTGGAGCCAGTGGGTTTGGCGACGAATATGAAGCGAGGGCCAGCCAACGAGAGCATACAGGTCGCAGTGGTGGGTAGTATATGGGGCTTTGGTGACGAAACGGATGGCACTGTGATAGACTGCATCCAATTTGCTGAGTAGAGTTTTGGATGCTATTTTGTAAATGACATCGCCGAAGTCAAGGATCGGTAGGATAGTCAGTTTTACGAGGGTATGTTTGGCAGCATGAGTGAAGGATGCTTTGTTGTGAAATAGGAAGCCGATTCTAGATAAAAAATTTGGATTGGAGATGCTTAATGTGAGTCTGGAAGGAGAGTTTACAGTCTAACCAGACTGGATCCTGGACTTCCTGACGCGCCGCCCCCAGGTGGAAAGGATAGGTAACAACACATCCGCGACGCTGATCCTCAACACATGGGCGCCTCAGGGGTGCGTGCTCAGCCCCCTCCTGTACTCCCTGTTCACTCAGGACTGCACGGCCAGGCACGACACCATCATTAAGTTTCCCGATGACACAGCAGCCTGATCACCTACAGGAGAGTTTACAGTCTAACCAGACACCTAGGCATTTGTAGTTATCCACATATTCTAAGTCAGAACTGTCCAGTGTAGTGTTGCTAGGCGGGCGGGCAAGTGCGGGCAGCGATCGGTTGAAGAGTATGCATTTAGTTTTACTTGCATTTAAGAGCAGTTGGAGGCCAAGGAAGAATTGTATGGCATTGAAGCTCATCTGGAGGTTAGTTAACACAATGTTAAAAGAAGGGCCAGAAGTATACAGAATGGTGTCGTCTGCGTAGAGGTGGATCAGAGAATCACCAGCCGCAAGAGCGACATCATTGATGTATACAGAGAAAAGAGTCGGCCCGAGAATTGAACACTGTGGCACCCCCATAAAGACTGCCAGAGGTCCGGACAACAGGCCCTTCGATTTGACACACTGAACTCTATCTGAGAAGTAGTTGGTGAACCAGGCGAGGCAGTCATTTGAGAAACCAAGGATGTTGAGTCTGCCGATAAGAATGCAGTGATTGACAGAGTCGAAAGCCTTGGCCAGGTCGATTGCGATTATGATATCGTTTAGGGCATTGAGCATGGCTGAGGTGCACCCATGACCAGCTCGGAAACCAGATTGCATAGCGGAGAAGGTACGGTGGGATTCGAAATGTTTGTTAAATTGGCTTTCTAAGACCTTAGAAAGGCAGGGTAGGATGGATATAATTCTGTAACAGTTTGGGTCTAGAGTGTCTCCCCCTTTGAAGAGGGGGATGACTGCGGCAGCTTTCCAATCTTTGGGGATCTCAGAGAATACGAAAGAGAGGTTGAACAGGCTAGTAATCGGGGTTGCAACAATTTCAGTGGAATATTTTCGAAAGAGAGGGTCCAGATTGTCTAGCCCAGCTGATTTGTAGGGGTCCAGATTTTGCAGCTCTTTCAGAACATCAGCTATCTGGATTTGGGTGAAGGAGAAATGGGGAGGCTTGAGCAAGCTGCTGTGGGGGGTGCAGAGCTGTTGACCGGGGTAGGGGTAGCCAGGTGGAAAGCAAGGCCATCCGTAGAAAAATGCTTATTGAAATTCTCGACAATTGTAGATTTATCGGTGGTGACAGTGTTTCCTAGCCTCAGTGCAGTGGGCAACTGGGAGGAGGAAAGAAATTCCACAAATTAACAAGGCACACCTGTTAATTGAAATGCATTCCAGGTGACTACCTCATGAAGCTGGTTGAGAGAATGTCATGAGTGTGCAAAGCTGTCATCGAGGCAAAGGGTAGCTACTTTGAAGAATTTAAAATATAAAATATATTTTGATTTGTTTAGCGCTTTTTTTGGTTACTACATGATTCCATATGTGTTATTTCTTCTATGTAGAAAATAGTAAAAATAAAGAATGACCCTTGAATGAGTAGGTGTGTCCTAACAGTTGACGGGTACTGTATATATGACAGGGAGGCAGGTGATGAAAAAAGAAAGAAGGAGAGGGTGAGCCTGAATGGTTTAAAAAGGGGAATAACATGTGTCCATTTTCAGAGCCCTCGGAGTCCTCCGCTGAGCCGCATTACATTATTATATGAGAGAGAAGACGGAGCAGAGCTTAAAACTGATCCGCTGGGGTTTGGAGTATCAGTGTGCCGTTGCTTATGAAGATTGAGTGAAAGAAACTCCGGCATAATTCATGATATTATTCAGGAGAAGTTATTTCCAGGTTGCAGCCAAGTGGGAGAGACGTGTGCACTGTATCATTGAATGAAGATCACCCCCCTTCTGTGGTCTAATGATGCAGTGAACCCCACACTGAGATAATTAGGGCTGTTTGAGATCGCAGTGGGGAGAGGGAGAGAGACAAATATTTTGAAGGAAGAGGGAGGGAGGGAGAGAGAGATTGAAAGGGGAGAAACCGATCAGGAAGGAAAGGAGAGATTGAGGCAGAGGCATAGGAGGAGAGATGCAGATCTAGGGATCGGAGGAAGTGGCGAAAAGGGCATGTCTGTCAAGTCACAGGAATTAATGGGCCTGTAGGACCAGGGAGATTCTATACAGGTGGCTCGTCTGATTGGTGCTCTTAAGACCATGAATCCCAGTCGTCCCTCTGTGGCTCTTCAACTGGGGGTCTTCAACTGTTTCTTGCCCAGGGACCCCCTCCCAGGCAAACCATGACCCAGGGACCACCATCATATATTAGACAACCTCGTGTGAATGATAATGGCAAGGAGAAGTAATCTTTTTTTTTTAAACTTTTATTAATTAATAGATTTGGTAGATAGTTTTTCATTATTTTGACCTTCCTACATTATAGTTGGAAGAGGAAGTGTAATTTTTAACAGCCTGTTCGCTAGCAGGTAACTCCAAACACATTTTTGCTCAGAGCAGCTGTTAAGCTGGTTTAACAAAGGTTAGCCATGTGTTGGCAAAAATCTATGTCAAAGTTCAAGAAAGGTTACAAGCAGCACTTGCCGCAAGATATTTTCATATTTTCTACAGTAGGTAGTTTATGAAATCAAGAAATATTTTATGTTGTTTCTAGCGATATTCCTAAAAACATAAAACTATTTTTCTTTTAAATACTTTTGTGTTAAATATTTTTGGACCTCCCTGCAGTACCTATGTGGACCCTAAGCGGGCTGCGGACCCCCAGGTGACCAGGTGAATATCTTAAACATTTTTTAAAACTTTTTAATTAACTAGGCAAGTCAGTTAAGAACAAATTATTATTTACAATGGCGGCCTACCCCGGCCAAACCCGGACGATGCTGGGCCAATTATGCGCCGCCCTATCGGATGTGATTCAGCCTACCCCTGCTGTAGACGATCCCCATTGTTCTCCTATTAGCAGATCATACAAGGATATATCAATATGTACAAACGGAATATTTACAGACACAAAGGGTTCTTTACATTCACAACGCAGGAGTTCGTTACTTTAACACTAGGGGTTTGCACATAAATCAACCCAGGCACTTTAATATATTTATGAGACTCCGAGATATACAGTTTAAAATCAGATTACTAATTCATGCATAACACACCTGGCAGTTTGGGGAGAAAGAAAGTGACAGTGTGGATCATTAATTATGTTGGTGTGGGAGGAGTAGATTAATGGTCTGGAGGATAGGGATGCTTTTCTGCTGATGAGAGAGTGGGTGGTGTAAAGTTTGTAGGCTAAGCAGCTTCTACTGTCTACAGGGCTGGATGAGTCATACACCTGCATCTATTAATAGTCTGAGGTAGCCTCCTTTCCTCCTTCCCTTCTTGCCTTGTCTCTCTCTACATCAATGGTCTCCAACTCACATCCTGGAGAGCTACTGTGTGTGCAGGCTTTTGTTCTAGCCCTGCACGTCTGTTTCAAAGAATTGATTCAGCTTCATCCATTATTTTTCTACCACACTGCTTTCTCCTATCCTGTTTTTTCATATGTGTGTAGATAAAGGAGAGGAAACTAAGGAGTGGACGCCACTACAGCCACTATTGAGCTGCAAACATTATTGAGATGTACTTTAACTTAGAGATAAGTGTTCTCTGTCTCCATGTTCAATAGCTGCATTTTCACAGGCAGCCCAATTCTGATATTTTGCCCAGTTATTGGTCTTTTGACAAATCAGATCTTTGACAAATATTTGGCAAAAGATCACAATTGGCCTGCCTTTGTAGCCAGGGCAGACTAGCAAAAGCTACTAACCCTAACTCTCTCCCTCCCTTCCCCTCTACCAACTGAAACTCAGCCGAGGTTTAAATAGCCTCATAAAATACAATAGCCTGTGGGACCATGGGCACAGCAATATCAGTGGGTTGGTTTGGAGTCTGGCTGATAGGAGTCTGATTGGATTTGCTCACTAGCAGCGTCTTAGCTTTGTATCTGGTCTCATGGAGAAATGTGCATGGCCTCGCTTGAGCTTCACTGACGTGATTATGCATGCAAAGATAACTTGCTGTATATCCTCCTGAATGTTGGCACTGCTCCATAAATCTGTAAGCCGCTAAGCTAGAGGAGGAGCAGGGGCATGTGAATTCTATTCATTCAACTGAGACTGTGTCATGAAGAACATGAATGGTTGGAATACTCATTGACCAATTGTGAGGCAAGACTGGAACTATCCATGTTATAATTGATTTGATTAAAGCTGTCTCAGATTAGATAATATTTCTACGGTCTCTTATTGTATCACTAATCCATTGGCTTGATATATAGTCAGGTCCAAAATGATTGGCACCATTGATAAAGATGAGCAAAGAAAACTACACAATCGATAATACGAATACTGAGCTATATTGTATTTTATACTAATACAATTGCTCAGAGTAAGATTTTAATAAAAATGTGTACTTATAAAATGATTTTCTCTCAGAAAGATAGGGGACAAAATGATTGGCTCCCCTGTTTTCAATACCAATACCTTGTTTTCAATACCACTGAGCCTTTTTCTAAAATATTTTATGAGATTGGAGAACATATTGGGAGAGATCTTTGACCATTCCTTCATACAGAATATTTTCAGAACCTTGATTTCTAAGCCAAACCCACCACTGGTCTGCGTGGCCAAACCCACCACTGGTCTGCGTGGCCAAACCCACCACTGGTCTGCGTGGCCAAACCCACCACTGGTCTGCGTGGCCAAACCCACCACTGGTCTGCGTGGCCAAACCCACCACTGGTCTGCGTGGCCAAACCCACCACTGGTCTGCGTGGCCAAACAACTATTTTCATGTCTTTTTTTGGTTTTTTGTCAGCCAGTGATTGTCAAGCAAATAACTGCTATTTAATATAAACACATTTGGTATCTCCTGGCTTCCACGCACAGCCTACAAGCCATTGATGCAGACCTTTTCGAAATTTGATTTAAAAAGTGTAATAAATCCATTTACTATAGCCTACACTATCACAATAAACCCATTATTTAAGTCTGGTCTAAATAAACATGATATGAAGAAAATATAGTATTTTTCAGAAGGACAGAATAGCATTCTCTTATGTTAGGCCCTGATATGGCCATGCCATATGGCTGTGGGCTACACTAGTTAATTTAGCAGACAAGATTTGCTTAGAATTCGGAGCCTTTTGCGACCAAAGTGGCCGCTGGGCTCTTGGGCTGAATATAATAATCAGAATTCACTTCTCCCGGCTGCTGTGGCCCGAAGCGTCTCTCACTCACATGGATCTCTCAGATATCTCAATTGTTATTAGCAAATGCCTGTCAGGTGATCGGGTCCCTCTCACAGGAATCTCAGTTCCGAAGTAGGCTACAAGTGAAGACAAATGCATCCGGGAAGCAGCTGCGTGCGTCCCTCATCAAATTCCGAGTTTCATATTGAAGCTGTTAGAAGAACTCTCCACATTTAGCCTACTTTTTGTCAGCCAACAAGATGAATAGGACTAACGAACAGCAAAAGCCTCTGTCAATCTACTATCCCCCATAGTACAAAAGTTGACATTTCATTGGTCAACTTGTCCTTCTGTGCAATGAATAAATATTCCAAACATACTCTGGGACAGTTGTGGGATGCGATAGATCCCAAATTAATACAACCACTCGCATAAAACCAACATTTAAAAGCAATTAGGCTGATGCAACCGATCAGAATGTTTATCTTAAAATGTTGATAAATTATTAGGATATTTCTTCACGTGAATGTTATGCATATAATGCATATAAATATCTTATTTTTTAGGGCCATGAAGGTTCGGATAGCTTTTTTCCCCTTTAATAAATAAAATCATCACTTAAAAACTGCATTTTTTTGTTTACTTGGGTTATCTTTGTGTAATATTTCAATTTGTTTGATGATCTGAAACATTTAAGTGTGACAAATGTGCAGAAAAATAAGAAATAAGGGGGAAAATACTTTTTCACAGCACTGTATGTTTGCCAGTTAGGCTATACACCGGTTGTAAAGTGGATTAATGTGCTTAAATTGAAGATGTTTGAAAGATTATTGGAATCTGTGTGTGTAGCCGACAGGTAGGGTGGCTGACAATAGTGAAGGTGAACAGGTGGTCACGGGTCAGATGACAGAGGAATTGAGGAGACTGAAGCAGAAATTACGTTAACCACAAAGTGGTATATTTAATGGTTGGTGTTTTGTTTGCTGCATAACAAAGGAAACAGAACAACATGTATCAAATTCATAATCCCAAAGTCAAATCATAATAACAATCATTCTCATTATTTACATAATGAATTAGTTCAGCAATTCAGTGCAATATGAAGCATGATTGAGTCATTTAGGATCATAACCGTTCATCATAATCATAATGCAAATAAATCGATCAATTACGCAATCTATAATCTCAATCAATTTGATCTCAGGATGATCAATTTTGCAAATAATAATTACATTTCATATTTCATACTTCCAGATTTGTCTTATGTACATACTGTATCACTCCGTTACATTTGATCATATATCAATGGTTTAATTGTGCCGTGATGATCTCTACGGCCGTGATCATTGTCCATTGATATAACACAATAGGTTTGAAGCGTGCTCGGCAATCTGCGCTCCGCGATAATAACTATAAACAATATCTGATGGTCCGCTCTCCCAAATCTGTTATGTTGATTTGTCAACACACATAATGTCTGGATTAGAAGGAGTTGGGGGAGAGAAAGCAGCGAGGTCGGGGTGGTGGCCGTTTCCTCCTTTTAATGAGTTGAGATCTGTCTGACATTTCCACCCGACCTAATTAAAGAATTCCTGCCCAGCTGCGCAAGCGGCCATGAATTAAAGGGCGATTCCACCAACTACATTGGCCTTTTCCACAGCCACCTCGGGATCTTGTTGAATTCCACACTCCTCATAAAGCTCATCCCTCCACGTCCTCTGTCATCTCAGGGAGAGGAATTATCTGGGCAAATGGCCAGATATACGTCAGGTTCTTTACCTTGATCTCCCCTGATCGAACACGACCATCGGTCTCAGGCATGGTCTTGGTGATATGGCCCACCACCCAGGAGGCTCAAGGGAGTAGAGGGTCCATTATCATTACTACTTAGCCAGTGTCCAGGCTGGCCATTTCCCTCCTCAATTTCCCTCTGTGCTGTAGGATTGGTAAGTAATCCCAAATGAATTGGGCCCAGAAATGGTCAGCTAAGAGGCCAAGCGAGCACGGGCCAAGTCCCCAATTTTGGGCACAGTTGATCCGGCCGCCATTTCTGACATTCCGTGCAGGCGTATTGGTGCTTGCGAGGGCTCCTCATCCTCCAAGTATCTAGTACTTTCACCTCATCTCCCCATATACTCTCTCTGGCCCGGTGGAGAAGCTTCTCGTAACTCTTTATGAGGAGGCTGGTGAGAGGGTGTCTGGAGTCTCGGATAATTGGATGGATAGCATCAGGATCCAAGTCTTATGCTTGGCGCAGCCTCCCTCCAACTCTGATCATTCCGGGTATTTGGTCGTACTCTGGGGCAAGTGAGAGAAGACTGCTATCCTTAGCCACTTCCTTACCGGCTTTCAGAGGTTTTAGCTCCTCAGGGAAGCTGACTGCTTGGGCATACTACAGGAGGAGTGTCTCTGCAGTGAGGGAGGTGGGTATGGAAGCCACCCCATCTGAGGTCTGGTTGGTGGCGGTGATCAGATCCTGCAGTGTTTGGGATTGTGCTGGGTCAGGGAGAGCTGTTGTTGGCTCAGTAGAGATTTTGTAGCATCGGATACTTTGAGGACAAGGACTCCTTTGCAAGCACCAATACACTTGCATTGAATGTCAGAGATGGCGGGCCGGAGTAACTGTGCTCAAAATGGTGGACTTGCATCCCTGTTCACTTGGGCCTCCTCAAACCCCCCTTCTGGTCAACAGGAGTAGATTTGGCCAATTTAGTTGTGATACAAGCCTTATCAAAATATATAGGCCTATGGGCTAGGCTACGTGAGGTGTGCGACTATGATTTTAAAAAGGCGCAAAGAAAAGGCGTGCTGTTTCTTGCCCTACTGCACACATCAGGCATCATTCACAAGTGATAGGCTAATATTGCCACCCATCAGACTATTCTTAATTTAATGTTGTCTTTACACGTACTAAATATTATATGTGTGAAATTGGTTTGATTTAGAATGGACCATTATCATGCATCTTTCTCGGAACAGGGGCAGGGGAAAAAATACATGTCATCTATGCACTTAACGTAAACTCACTCACTTTTGCACATCACCTTGGTCTGTACAATTGACCTTATTTTAGCGCCCCAAAAACGTAATACTTCCAGATCAACTGTAATGTCATTACCAATGTAAAGCACATTTTCTCCACTTTCCACCAAAATCCATGCCGAGATCTCCACGCTGCCCGTTTCTGCATAATTCAACAAGGCAATGAGCTCCGTCGGGTCTTTTTATAAATGGCGGGTGGGGAAGTGAAACTAATGCGTGATAGTGAGAAGGAGAGATGTTGTGTGGGGAAACTGCCTTTTTTCACTCGATCTGTCCAACTTATCGCCTCGTAAATGTAAATAAAACACTATAAAGAGTTTTATATAATGTGTCATTACATACCTATATGAAGGTTTGTGTTGAATTTGAATCTGGTTTTTAGGGCGGGGCTAAAGTGATCTTCAGAAGTAAACAGCGGCTTTGACTCATGATCGCTTGCAGTGACGACGCAAAAAATGACTAGGCACCCCCCCCTTACCCCCGTCACTGTCCATTTCTTGTTTTTAAACGATGAGAGAAATGCTACACCTGGTGGAGAGAGATTGTAAGACAGAAATGGTTGCTTTATGCGTGCTGTATTTTACGACATGACACGTCACGATGTAACGGAGGGTCCGTTATTGAAACTTTTCTCCAATACTATAGAGCCATTACCATGTCGATCAACGCTTGAATAGAAATGCAGTTCACACCCCAGATTTTAAAGTCAACACAGTCGCTACAGTCCCGTAAGTTTTCTTTACAGCCTCGTTTGAATGTTGCGGTTGCGCACATTTGTACGGAATGGGGTGAGTTCACGTTAAATAGCGAATGGAGGATGCTTTTGCCAAGGTTCATTTTCATTCTAGCCAGGTAGGCTATACTCCTGTTGTAAAGCGAAGCAATGTGCAAAGCAATGTGTGAAGCGAAGGAATGGTCTATTAGAAAAGATGAGAAATAAATATTGTAGACCTAGCCTATAGAAAGTGGATGGGATCCTCTTTGTAATACAGGCAATCTCAACTTTCTCAGGCAATTGCATAGCCTATTGAAATGTTGCGCAACATGAGCTCATGGGCACTCAGTGTTTGATTAGATTTTCGATTATATTTGCATTAATGTCTGAGTGATTAGAGGGACAATAGAGAGCGGAGTACCAGGCAGTTAGCAAGTTTGGTAGGCTACTAATTACCATCAACAGCATCAGAGCTTGGAGAAGCCTAGTTACTGAACGGTCACGTAGAATTTGAATGCAGTCATGACTCGTAACCATCGGTGTGGTGGTAATACGGTCACCATTAACAGCCCTAATTGGCACTTGGATTCAAACCGGTGCTTGGATTTGAACCAATGGTCAGATGACATGAAAATAAAGCTCTTTGGCCATGCACACCAGTGGTGAGAAAGATGGTGGAAGAGAACCCCATATCTACTGTAAAATATGGTGGTGGATCTTTGTTATGTGGTTATTTTGCTCACGCTGGTCCTGAGGCCCCAAATCCACAAAAAAATGGGTAGTTAAACACAAAATCATTATTTTGCAATGGCCATCTGTCTCTGAGCTTGAACCCCATTGAATACATGGTTTAAATTGAAGAGGGAAGTCCTTAAGCTCAGACAAAGGAAACCAAGAATCTGGAAAGATTATTTTTGGAGGAATGGTCTAAGATCCCTCCCAAAGTGTTCTTCAGTCTCATAAAACATTTGAGAAAAAGGCTGTGTCTTTATACTTGTGAGGTATTGAAAACACGTGCAATAATTTTGACCCCTATCTTTTTGAGTAGAAAATATTAAATCTCTTTCTCTGGGCAATTCTATTAGTATAAAATAATATCATTTGCTTTTTTTTTGTTGCATACAATATAGCTCAGTATTTATATTCTTTTTTTTGTGTCTTTTTTGCTCATCTTTATCAAGGGTGTCAATAAATTTGAACTTGACTGTAGGAGCTGACATTCATTATCAACAATAGTGCCTTTTCACAATAAACGTTTCAAACATTTCCCAGGCTCGAGAAGAATGATTCTCCAATGAAGTGTTCTTTACCGTTACCTATGACTAATACCATTCATTTATTAATACCTGAAATACCCTCCTTTTCAGTGAAGGGAAAAGCAACCGTTTGTCTATTATAGCTCTTGTCATTTCCACTAGCGCTCTCTCTGTCTTTTGTTTAGCTGTCACCCTACTGTTTCTCTCTCTCCCCCCATTGTCTAGTTTTTCAAAGTGTAAATTCTATTACCGCCTCACGCTGATTTCCCCTGCCATCCTCTCAGCTAGGGGGACTTATATAAATCACACACAACTTTTCCTCCCAGATAATGCTCTATAAAAAAACAGACAACAACTCCAGCTTTATATTTAAATGGTATGACAAAAACACTCACAGAAAAAAAAAAAGGGGGGGATCTGCCCTAGAAAGACACGTTGCTATTGCAGTTGAGCGTAATACTGAAGGCTTATTGGAACAGCAGTGTGTAGCAGAAATGGTGTAGAAGTGGATATACTTTTTTAAAGGAGCTTTTGAATCCTTTTACTTTATCCTGCAGCGACTTTTTCTTAGCTGACCTAGCCAATCTCAACAGTCATGTCTAAGTAAAAAAGTTGGCCTTAGACGCTAGAACCTGGTTGCCTGGCTACCCACCCTTATCGATCGAATCGCTGATGAGTTTTGTTTTGCACAACGCCCCTCATTTTGAAGTCACACAAACGACTTCTAGGGTGGCAGTTTCAGACCGAATGGATCTAGCGATCGATAGCAGCAACGGAATTTCATTCCGGGTGAGTCGTCAGGCAAAGAACTTGGGGTTACAACCAATGATTCATATATACACTATGTGGCAGTGCTTTGACGCCACCGCACCTCCATATTGGCACCCCCACTGTTGTAACAAATATTTTGGTAGCTATAGAAATGCATTTATTAATGTCAACATTTTGTTTTTGCCACATTTATTTGATTACAGACACCATAATATTTTGTAATTATATTATGTGCGCTAAACATTATATATATATATATATATATATATATATATATATAAAATAAATAAAAGTATCATTTAAAAAGTATCATTTAAAGTTCTAATGTTACTGTCCCCACTGCACTCCATTCATTCCTATAGAGGACTGCTCCTTCTGGGGAGTGCCAACATGGCTGCCCGGTGGCTTCAAAGCCTCTTATTGGCCAATGCATAGCATCAGAAATCCAGGGTTTGTATACTTCATTGGTTTAAACCAGTTTGTGTGACTGCCTATTAATATTTGTTTTGTTCCGATATCTCAATAACATCTCTGTCTGTTGGCTTTGGAGCTCACTTCTGCACCAGCTCTTCTGTCTCCATACTGCCACTGTGTTTACTCTCCCTTGATTGTTTTCTCTCCTCTCTGTTACGCTGTGTCACCTCGTCTCTTCCCCTCACTTCTCTATCTCTCATTCTCTCTCTTGCTCTCACCTTGTCGGTTCTTTTGTATATATCTGGCTCCGCTGCGTCTTTCTCTAACTCTTTTTTTCCTATACCATCTTTTACCTAGCCCATGTCTCCTTGCCCTCTCAACCCTTATCTCGATTTCTCTCTCTTCCCTTATAACTCACTACTTCTTCCATTCTTCTTTCCTCACAGCAATTTTGAAATCAGATTTTTAACAACCACAGTGTTAAATGTAACACTTTCTTAGTGTGTCTGTGACCCACCGAAAAAAAAAAGTGTTAAACTAACACCCCCAGGGTGTTGGGTCCCTAAAACCGTGGTTGTTTCTAATTCTGACTTAAAGTAACACTTTATTAGACTTTGTTACACTTTCTCAGTGAATAACCATGTAGTGTCAGTCATTTGTTTGGGTGTATTAACACTATAGGGTGTAAAGCCATATTTGCATATTTCCCAGAGTGCCTTTTGACTGGATGTTAGTTATCCACCCATGACTGTGTTTGTTAGTGACAGTGACATAGTTGTGCATTAATTAACTTCTAGTGCTGACACCTTCACCAAGTGACTGCCTAAGTGAATGTGTTTGAATTAATAGTTATGGCCTAGTATTCCTTAATGATATGGTCTTAAAGTCCAGGCTCATGGGCCACATCAGACCTGCAAGTCACACAATGCTGGCCTAGGAACAGTGGGTTAACTGCCTTGTTCAGGGGCAGAACGACCGATTTTTAACCTTGTTGGCTCAGGGATTCGATCTAGCAACCTTTCTGGTTACTGGCCCAACGCTCCAACCACTAGGCCACCTGCTGCCCCAAAGTGATTTGTGATTCCTATTGGAATCCAGCCAAAGGGAGGATATTCAACAATTGTATCACCTACAACCTGCGTTCAAAATGACTGCTATGGTAAAAACTTGATAAATAAGACTACCTAAACCATCTCAGTAATAGGTGCAATGAGTCCAACCACTTACATATTGGATAAGTTTAGAACAATTTCAGTAATTTATCTTTGTATAGCATAAGATCAATTCATCAATCAATGTTCATGCAGAAACATAGATGTTAAAACAATCTATTCTGAAAATCCACCAGCAACAAACAAAGCACTCGGAGTTAACGGAAATTAACTCCACACAGTTGAGTAACAACACCATGCCGTGTTGATTCCACTGTGATTCAAATAACACTGCAGATGGCTTCCATTTCAATCCCACTGGTGTTAACCCCACTAGAATCAACACTCTGATATAACACTCAACACTAATTACCTCAACACCGAGATTTGAACACTTGTTCATTCTCTGTGCTCTCCCTCTTTTTAACCCCCAATCTTCTCTTCTCTCCCTTCAAGGTCCCTCCAAGGTCTGATGATCACCACCCCATATCGATCCCCTCATTCCTAACCTCTCTTCCCCTCCAGGGTCAGAGAGACATCAACCCATCTTCTGACCCCTCTTTCTCTTCTCTTCCAGGGCGAGTGTCATTCTTTTCCTCAGGGTCGGAAAACCTTCACCGCGTAGAGCAGGTCTCGTGGGGAACGCGCTACGCCATCACAGTCTCCTTCACCTGTGACCCCGCCCACGCCATTTCAGACCCCGCCATGCCCATTACCTCTGTGTGACAGTGTCGCCCGGAGGACTCCTGCAACCCAGAGACGGGAGAGAAAAGGGTGGTGAGGAGAGAAAAGAGGGGGCAGATACGTGATTTTCCCTGATAATTCAGCAACACCTGAAATAATATTTTCTATATCAGCATCTTATACTTAAACAGAAATGAATGCTTTTTACTTTTCTATGTGGTGCTGATCACATCACTGATGGTAGAGGCAAGGAGAAGGACAAAGGATAATACACACTGGTCTAAGATCAGTTTTATCAGTGCCAAAGTAAACAGGGTGTACTGCTTTCTGACAATAGGATTCCACTTACTACACAGTGTGTTCTTCACAATATAAATTAAGTGATTTAAAAGTCAATTGTTTTGATACAATGTTTTGCCTTTTTTCTTTTCTTTGTCACATTTCCATTCCATGGTTGTCTCTATACTGATTGTGTTGCAGAAGGGGTCAAATGTAGTCCGGGTACCAGTCTCTTCAGCTACCATTCCACTCCTCCTTGGCAATGACAGAGTGTCAATGTGTGGAATGTTAGCGAAAGAGACCGGTACTTAGGCTAGGTCAAATGCCTGTGCCCTCTATTTCTATCTAATTTCAACTTTGCCTTGTTTATTCCTCTGTTTGTTTCTCTTTCAATATTTGTGCGCCAATGGTTTCTGCCCCACTAGAAACTGAATGGCTCAAAGCACAAACGGGTCTCAGAGAAATGGGCTTTGGAGAGGTGGAGTAGTGGTATTTGTACACCTCTTGACAACTTTCCTATTCCCTCATGTGAAAGTATCAACCTGTCGAAGCACCAAAGGGCACTTCCATGCCATTCACTCTCACTTACATAGGGAATGTGACAATGTGTTTTCTTCTGAGAAGAAACCCCACAGTTGAAAAGTAATTAGTATTTTTATGTGTCAAGCTTTATCATTTGATCAAATGGGATATTATTTGAAGATTGTCTGTGGGATTTGGAAGAAATAAAAGAACCCGGAGTAACCTAGTTTTGGACAACAAAATCATTGAGGGGGGCGAGTGCAGAATTGGGCTTACGACTTAGAAAGTTGTGGCATCACCTCACCACCTCTGGCTGTCTGAAACACACTAAGCCCCTCAGGAAGTCCTTGTACGAGCCTTCAGCCATTTTACGCCCTGATACTCAGGATAAGGCATGGTGTTTGCAATTTCTAGCTAAGGACATGGTCCATGCGTCTGCTTATGAAGCCTGCTTCCCTAAACGAATCGGGAGGATGCTCATGGCATCCATACCGTGACAAATGCATTTTTATTCTTAACCTCTCTACCCACTTACTCCCAAACAATTTTAAATAAAATATTATTGGTAGAAAATGAATGAGCGTGTTCCCCCATGCAGCAAGTACAGTGTTTATTTTGTACAAAACATTAAGAACACCTTCCTAATATTGAGTTGCACCCTGTTGCCCTCAGCGCAGCCTCAATTTGTCAGGGCATGGACTCTACACGGTGTTGAAAGTGTTTCACAGGGATGCTGGCCCATGTTGACTCCAATACTTACCACATTTAAAGGGTGAATGGGCGAGACAAAAGTTTAGATGAAGGGGAGGAGACGGGTTAAAGAAGGATTTTTAAACCCCGAGACAATTGAGACATGGATTGTATATGTGTGCCATTTAGAGGGTGAAGGGGGCAAGACAAAAGATTTACAGTAAGTGCCTTTGAATGGGGTATGGTAGTATGAGCCAGAATCACCGGTTTGAGTGTGTAAAGAACTGCAACGCTGCTGGGTTTTTCACGTTCAACAGTTTCCCATGTGTATCAAGAATGGTCTACCAAAGGACATCCAGCCAACTTGACACACAGGAAACTGTTGTGTGTGAAAAACCCAGCAGCGTTGCACATCTTGACACAAACCGGTGCACCTGTCACCTACTACCATACCCTGTTCAAAGGTACTACAATATTTTGTCTTGCCCATTCACCCTCTGAATGTCACACATACACAGTCCATGTCTCAATTGTCTCACGGCTTCAGAATCCTTCTTTTACCGGTCTCCTCCCCTTCATCTACTCTGATGGTGGATTTAACAGGTGAAATCACTAAGGGATCATAGCTTTCACCTGGTCAGTCTCATGGAAAGAGGTGTTCATAATGTTTTGTACACTCAGTGTATATTTCAATTGCCAATGCATTGATTATCAACTGACTTTTGTCACAGAATGACAATTGAGTTGGTTAGATTCTGTGGTTGTGGGAGGGAACCACATGACATATTGGAGCAGGGGTTGCATCACAATAGTCAAAAGTGGCTTCTTCTCCTTTGTACACACCAATTCAAAATAAGGCATCGCCATATTGCTTTCACCTGTGCTATTTTTTCCAGTGCTGGCGAAGGAAAGGACACGAGGAGAGGTAGCCCTAGGGACTGTTATCTGTTGGGTATCAGACGGCTGGCACACAGGACCAGTGTGCCCTGTAATCCATGCCAGTGAGTTGGCAGAGTTGAAATCCTATTATGTCTTTACCTGATCTTTAAAGCCTCAGTCAGCTCTATGTCGGTCAGTTTATTTCACCCTCAATCAGATCAGTCTTTTTTTGGACATCGGATGCATATTAATAACCGAGTCTGTTGTCAGGAAGCCATGTTGAAAACATCAAAGTGATGATTGACAAGAACAGCATGCCTTGAGCTATTGTAATGCATGACAAGTCCTGTTAGAGTCTGTGTATGTTCCGTTCATTTGTTTTAGCTTCAGTATCTGTTACACACAGAACAAAATCCCTCCCTTCAGTTCTGTCTGGAGGGGGAATATTAGTTGTGAGTGAGCCCAATAGCTTATCTTTAGTGAGGATAGAAATGAACTTTTCAGAAGTGCATGTGAGTACAAGTGTGTTACCTAGATCATCTCCTCAGGCACTTCATATGGGGCCTGTTAGACAGCTTTCATCTTTGAGGAGAGGAGGAGGAGGAGAAGAAAGGGATGAGACGAGGAGTGGGTGGGAGGATGGAAGAGTGTGAAATTAGGAGAGGGGAGGTAGAAACAACAGAATGGAACACACACGATGGAGCACACATGTAAAATAAACTGCAAGAAACGGTGGAAAGTCTGTTACCCGTGTTGGTGGAGTGCTGTGCATAAGAGTTCTGGTTCACACGAGAAGTGTTTAATTCAAAGCTGTTGGACCGATCTTTTGGGTAACAAAAACCGTTGAAACGCAGGAAACCTGTGGGATTCGAGGCACTCTTGTTTGTGTGTATTGAAAATCATTTGAGATTTCTTCAGAAATAGTTCAATGCGTCACAGGGACTCCGATCAATACCAAGAAAATACAGGCTTGATAAACAAACTTTTTCTCTCACCTCCTTTAGATAAGAGTGCCTTGAACAAGTTCTGACCATTCAAAGAGGACCTTGTAGGAACAAGTCTCAACTCCAAAGCGACACTCACCTACTAGCACGATCACCCTTCTATATCAGTTGTCCACATTGCTGATCTCTTCTGATCACATCATTTTTCCATTGTGAAATATCAAATGAATTGGTAGATTTAGCTGAACACTGTCTTCTGCTTCCTCACTATTAAAGAAGTTCCGTAGTTAAAAACGGCACATGAAGACTTTCTTGCGGTTACTTGATGCAAATGGAAAGTCAAGGTCCAGTGCCATTCACCTAATTTTCCTAACATGTCCTCCCTCGTTAAAACACACTTCAAATGGTTAAACCTCCAATTGTCTCTCATTCCTGCTCCACGTACGTAACGGGCATAGCCCAGCGCCTGTTGGAGCGCTCTGAGTAATACAAGCCTTCATTGGCTGATAAACCGCAGCCCAGTGTTTACACTTGAAGAGGCTACGTTGCGTTATAATTTCCTTAAACTGCCTATTTACCATCCTCCGTCTTGAAAAAAACAGATGGGGATAGGAATCCGCTCGGCTCTGCTCAGCTCCACACAAGCTGTGCATTCCAAATGGCATCCTATAGGCCCTGGTCAAAAGTAGTACACTATATCGGGAGAAGTGTGCCATTTTAGACCCAGAATGCAATCTGAGAGTATGATGAACATCAGAGAGAATGTGAAATATTCAACTAGGCTCCGGTGTTATCTGCTGGAGTAATTTATTATTATCTGGGACTAATTAGGAGAGAGAGCGAGGTACACCGTCTAAGCTTTTTCACCGGCAAATGTCAATGTTACGGATATGCGCAGGCCACCTGGGATTTGGTGTGTGCCCGGGTGCGTGTGTGTGAAAGGAAGTGTATAAAACCAATTTCCTGCCATTTGGCTGTGTTTTATCTGCGTGGGTGAGAGGTGAGTTTGAGGAGGTGGAGATGTGAAGGCAGATGGTGGTCTGACGTGACACTGATACGGTTCCCGTTGGAGCAGATTAGACTAAACAAGCTTCTGCCCAGCACAGGAGGCCATCTTAATCACCGTTATAGACTCTACATAAAACATGAGGGCTGATTTAGCGATTGTTCATTAGCCGCCAAGAGGACAGCACAACCGGAACAGACATTCCTGTCCAAAATAACAAATAGATCATTTTATCTGTATCAAACTATGATATTGATCCAGTCTGATCAATTATGGATCACACACCGATAGGTTTCCATTAATGATCAATGAAACACTGATATATGATCAGGATTAATGAGAATTGTGGTGACTGTCACTTGTAGAAGGCCCGATGTAAACAAGCCAAGCTAATAGCAGAGATTTCAGCACCATGGCCAGCGGTCATACTAGCGTTCCAAAGTTCCGACCGTCAGCACCACATGACAGTAGATAGCGACCATCACACAGGTGCTTATACTGAATGAAGTAACTCTGCACTCGGAGGATGAAGACAGGAAGGCCTACACAGTTTCCTCACCGCAGTGCAAATGAAGGAGAGGAAAGTATATTTTGGACTATTGAGATAACCCATTCTTCTCATCCAGACGGTGACAAACCAGGGCAGAGGGAAGAGATGCTTTTACTGTGTAACTTTCACATCTGTCTGCTATATTTTCCACCTCCATGGCGAATCCTCCTCCCACCTGCTGTGGTATTCAGTGGACGTCGTTATTAGAGTCTACCTGCCATTCACTGTAGCCACGGATGCTAAACACTGAAAGACAGCAGGTGGGAGTCAGATAGATTATACAAGTGTAGTAGAATATAGCACAGGAGACTCAGAGTCAAACAGAAGTAAAACCAGTTTCTCCTCCACACACTTCATTGCTCTGCCATGAATTACAACTAGCCCTGATTGACCTGTACACTGTCAAGTTATATCTAATTTGAGGGATAGGAAGAAGGAAGGAAGGAAGGATAATACAAGAATAATATACCCAGCCATATGACAAATGCATATCTTAGCAAACTACTTTTGTGCATTTGACAGATGCGTAAAAGGGATAATGATTACCTGTTACCTGTTGCAGTTCCAAAATCACTCTCTCTTTGCACGGGCTCACTGTCCCTGCAGAGTCCCCATCACCAGCGTCTCCGAGTTAAACTCAAACTGATTCGAGGAGGAGGCCGACTTCCCGCAGGAATACAAGCTGGGAGCGCGCTGCTTAAAAGACGAGGTGTAGCGGTAGAAACTCTTGTGTCTGTTCTTCAGGTATTCCCTGTAGTTCTTGGTGAGGAGGGTGTAGAGGAAGGGGTTAATGCAGCTGTTGCTGTAGGTGAGACAGGCCACCAGGTAGTTAATACAGGTGTGTGTGTGAGATGCCAGGCCTAACGGTTTGTGCTGGTACAACGGGAACAGTTGCCATATCCAGAACGGAAGGAAACACGCCCAGAACACCAGAACTATAGTGAAAATCATTACCAAGACTTTCTGCTTCGGGGAGCGCTTGTTCCTTTTGTTGATGACCGAGTTCTTCTGGGACTCTAAATAAGTCCGGGCTAACTTCGTATACAAATAGCCGATAATCAACCCAGGTGCCATGATGCTCGTGCCAAACAAAACGGTCAGGTAGATCTTATACGCCCGGGGCGCCCAGGTGGGCGCGCACATCCTCTTCACCCCCCCGTTGGGCGCGCTCTTAGTGGTCTCTGTGACCATGACCATCATGGGTAAGGTGAGGACCAGAGAGAGCAGCCATACCCCCCAGGCCAGGGCTTTTCGGTAGCTCTTGGAGCGCCGTACCGTGTCAAGGGGCTTGGTGACGGCCAGGTAGCGCTCCGTGCACATCACAGTGAGGGTAAATATGCTGGCGTGCATGGTGAGCAGGTCCAGGCTGAGGAGGATGCGGCAGCCCACATCTCCGAAGTACCAGTCCTTGAGGAAGTAGGTGCACACCACGAACGGGATTGTGGAGAGGTACAAGAGGTCCGCTAGCGCTAGGTTAATGATGGAGATGTACATGGAGGTGGCGAAGCGGATAGAATGACACATCACTACTAGAGTGTACACATTCCCCGACACGCCGACTATGTAGACGACCGACAACAAGGTCCCGAAAGTGGAGGTGATAACCAGCTCGTCCACGCTGCTCCCGGAGCCGCTGTTTGGAGCTGGCAGACTGACATTATGGTTAACAGTCTTGTTGTGGTTCATCGCACTGTCTGTGTGGAGCCTCTCTGGTGTCGTTCCGTTTTTATTCCGATGTATTGTTTATGGTGAAGAAGTTCTAAAAGATGCAGCTAGGTTTAGTTGGTCACTGGTCAGTGAAGCGCACCAGTGCAGGTTGTGTTGACTTTAGCGATATCTGTCTGCGCGCGCTGCCGCTGCTCCTCTCAGCTTCTCCTGACGTCAGTCACCGAACTCTTCCCCAGTCACAATCTCATGGATCTTGCATAACATATACAAACATAACACTATATATAGTACACTATATTTAATTAATTCTGAATTTATTCATGAACTCATTAAATTTTGAGCTGTGACAAAATAAGTCACATGCCAAACAAGAGGGACTGAGAGAAATAAGAAGGTGCGTTTCTTACATAAATAATTTACTTTGCCTGCAAAAAAATGAACAAAGATTGAGTATGGATTTCCTACAGATTAATATGTTAATTTAAAAATGGTAGAATTCCTGTTATTTCAAGGAAAGAGAGCGGGACACTTTTACGCATAGAATCTCATAAAAAGGGTATTGTGATATTCATCTTTCTCACCTGGACCTACACACGCGTAGGTATCAGGAAAAATCAAACATCCCTGCTTCTGGCACAAAAAAACGTTCGATTTAATTCCCTTGTATAATCTAAGAGGTGAAAATATATTTTCCATTTCCTCAAAAACGTTTAGACTAATGACGCTACACAGGCCATATAATAATATACCACTCACTCGATTTTGTGCATAAAGAAGTTGTTGAGGTTTGAGAAATAGATTAAGTGAGCAATTTACGGAAAAAGTGTGTGCAGATACGTCCCCATTGGAGAAGCACAGGTGTAACGTCTTTATTCCAGTCCCAAAGTATAGATTTGATAAATTGATATTATTACATGTCCAAGTAGTGCCCTCTTTTAAAAGTTCCTTCAGGAAAGGGCAGACAGGCCAGGTGTCTGTATGGGTAATTCTTCTGATGAGAGGGGGCCATGTGTTACGGTTTTCTTCTTCCTCTTCCTCTGAAGAAGAGGTGTAAGCAGGGATCGGACCAAAATGCAGCGTGGTTATTTTGATACATGTTTAATAAAATAATAAACACGAACAAGACGTGAAAACCTAAACAGCCTATTTAATAAAAAAAATATAAAAAAATTATCTTCAATACCATTCATTCTTTACAACTCATAATTTTCATACATACTCAAATAATAGTATTTTAATTTAACTAATTTAACTAAACAAAAACCCCAAACAAAACCTCAGGGGAGCATCTTCCCTCCCCGTCACCCTACAAACTACCTTTCCCTATCTCCCCATCCCTAATCTATCCCCTTGCAAATCTAAATGACACCCAGCCCTAAACCCCCCTTCCACCTCTCCCGAGCAGCGTGCTGCCCCCACTTCCTCTCCTCCCTCTTCATCCTCCCCCTCAAATCTCCTTCCACCCTCCTCACTATCCCTTCCACCCCCAATCTCTCCCTGTCTTCACCATGTTCTGCCTGGCTTCCCACAGCCCCCGTTTAAAGAGACTCATCAGAAGCCAGAGCAGAAACCTGTCCCTATCCGTCCCTCTCCCTACACCTCTCTCTAACCTGGCCCACGTCAATACAAAATCCCCCCTTACCAAACCTAACAACACCCGTGCCCTAGCCCATACTACTCTGGCAAAGGCACAGTCCCAAAAGACATGGCACACAGTCTCCTCCCTGCCACAAGAGGATCTTGGACCGTGGGGGATTGCACCAAGCTATACCGGTACATGATGGAACGTACCGGCAAGCACTTATGGAGGCTCAACCAATTCAGGTCCTTGAGCCTGTTGTCCAGACCCCGCGCCTGCACTCCCTCCCAGACCACTTCCGAGATGCCCACTACAGGTGCCGGACTCCCTGCCTTTCTGACCTCCTCGTACAGGTGCCTGTGATCTAAACCTACTCGGGCAACTTCAACCTCAGGGTGCGCACGCAGCCACTTGGCCGCATGACCAAAGTGCCACGGCAGCTGTTCCGCCCGAGGACCCGTGTTAGACCACACCATTACGCTTCTCGCCTGATACGAGAAGAACACCCGCAGGAGGTAACCGGACGGGTGTATCACTGGATGAGCAAGCTCCGTTAACAAGAAAGAAACAAAAATTGTGTCCAGCTTGAGGGGGAAATGTGGTACCCCCCTACCTCCCTCCCCGATGGGACAGATCATGCGTGCCCTGGCGACCCACTGGTCCAAGTATACCCCAAAACCTGAGATAAAACTCAGCCGGCAGCCCATCCATCCCAGGCACCTTCCCTTTTCCCATCCTCCTAAGAGCGCTCTCAACCTCTTCTAGTGAGATCTGGGCCTCCATCACTTCTCTAATGTCCTCCGGCAACCGCCTGGACAAGTGTTCTAAAAACACATTTCCCTGCTCTACATCTATTTCCCTTTCCTTAAATAAACCTTGGAAATGATCAGTTGTCACCCTGACCATATCCTCTGGTTCTCTAACTATACTACCATTTTCTTCCCTAACGCCATGCATTACCTTCCTTCTCTGTCTGGCCCTAACCGACTTAAAGAACATAGCAGAATAAGTCTCATTGTGTTCTAGAAAGCCACTATGCGCACGCTCCAGGAAAGCTTGAGCCTTCCGCTCCTGCAACTCCCTGAGCTGCGCCTTTTGACTGGGAGAGATCCGCAACCCTAACGACCCGCCGAGGTTGCCTGCCTCGTACTCGAGTTCAATTAACCTTTGGATACGATCCACCTCCCTCCTCTCCTCCCTTTTTTCCCTCTTGCAATACCCTATTATAAAAGCCCTAATCCTCACCTTAACTAATTCCCACCACTCTAACACCCCCTCGCACATGGACCGGAGGCCTTCAAGCCTCCAAAAGAAACCATAAAACCCTTCCCTTTTCCCATCCTCCTAAGAGCGCTCTCAACCTCTTCTAGTGAGATCTGGGCCTCCATCACTTCTCTAATGTCCTCCGGCAACCGCCTGGACAAGTGTTCTAAAAACACATTTCCCTGCTCTACATCTATTTCCCTTTCCTTAAATAAACCTTGGAAATGATCAGTTGTCACCCTGACCATATCCTCTGGTTCTCTAACTATACTACCATTTTCTTCCCTAACGCCATGCATTACCTTCCTTCTCTGTCTGGCCCTAACCGACTTAAAGAACATAGCAGAATAAGTCTCATTGTGTTCTAGAAAGCCACTATGCGCACGCTCCAGGAAAGCTTGAGCCTTCCGCTCCTGCAACTCCCTGAGCTGCGCCTTTTGACTGGGAGAGATCCGCAACCCTAACGACCCGCCGAGGTTGCCTGCCTCGTACTCGAGTTCAATTAACCTTTGGATACGATCCACCTCCCTCCTCTCCTCCCTTTTTCCCTCTTGCAATACCCTATTATAAAAGCCCTAATCCTCACCTTAACTAATTCCCACCACTCTAACACCCCTCGCACATGGACCGGAGGCCTTCAAGCCTCCAAAAGAAACCATAAAACCCATCAACAAAAGCCTGCTCCTCCAGCACATCCCGATCTAACTTCCAGTACCCCCTACCAAAGAGGCAGACTGGCGACCCCACCTGCAGGAGCACCCCGTCGTGATCCGAAAAGAAAACAGGCAACAGCCGCCCAGACAACTTACCCAAAGACCTGGGTACAAAAATATAGTCGAGCCTCCGCTCAACCCCCCTGGAGTTGCGCCATGTAGGACCGGCCATTTTTGGAGTAGTGTGCAGACCACCATCAACCAGACCATGGCAAGCCATTAGCCCGGTAATGGCGCCTGCACTGCTATCCCCCCTATTCCTAAATCTGTATTAAAATCTGCCCCTATCACTAATTTCCTATTTGTGACACACAGGGGCGTCAGACAGTCCACCATCTCCCTCCTGTCTGCCACCACCTGTGGCCCATACACCACCAATAATCTAAATGTGCAATCCCTTATCGTGACATCCACCCCTATAACCCTCCCCTGCATTACCACAAAAGAATCCTCCACTTTTACCTCCCTGTGCCCACACAAAATCCCTACCCCCGATGAGTGCACACCCCCAATACCCCAAACCGACTCCCCCTTGTCCCACTCCCTCTTAAACCTACTAACATCCCCTCCATCCCTCAGGTGAACCTCCTGTAAAAAACAAAAATCAAACCCCACACCCTCCAAATAACTAAAAACCGCCCTCCTCTTAACAAAAATCCCTTAAACCCCTTACATTTAAACTAACAAAAGTAAAATTAGACCCCATGAAATAATAAAATAAAACCATGTACACTACACTCAACATTACATTACATTACACTCAAATTCTAAACCCAGACGGAAAAAAACAAAAACAGGAGACTCACCCGATGCTCCCCTGCTCCATATCTACCGGTGAGAACACCGTCCGTACTCCCGACATCCCCCCCTCTTCCTCCATCTCACCAACCCAGGATGCAGGAATAGTGTTTGGCTCCGGGGTGCCCTGCACCCTGGGTCTACCCCCACACTCCTCCCCCTCCCCAGTGCTGCAGCTGGTTTGGAAAAAAATCGGGGAGGCTGAGTCCCCAAACAAAAAACTCCCCACCTCCTCCTGTACCCAGTCTTGAGTCTTGTTAGGTGTGTCCCCACCCAACAGAAGTTGAGGGCCTGGGGAAACCAGCAGCAACCCAGAGGTTTCTCCCACCCCCATCACTCTCTTGGCCACCCCCTCCCTCTCACTGTCGGCCAATCGCACCCTCCTCTTCATTCTCTTCTTTGGTGATGGCGGCAGTGGAGAGATACCACCCTCCCCCCGCCAGCTCCTCCACCATACCCCTCATCTCTTCCACCAGGGCACTTTCCCCCCAGTCCACTTGCTCTTCCACCGTCTCCTTCTCCAACACTCCTCCCTCGCTTTCTTCTCTCTCATGCTCCTCCACTCGGTTGCCTTCTTCCGCAGCTTTTCCTGGTCCTCCTACTCCCGTGCCTTCTGTTTCCTTCTCTCTTCCATCCGCCACTTCTTGCTCCTCCTCCTTCCTTGCGGCCTTCCCCTCTGGACCTGTACTCTGGTCATGAGGCGTGCTTCCTTCCCCTCCTCTTCTTCCCCCATCCCCTGCTAAATGTTGACAGTTACAACCCTAAAGTTGTTCTTCGCCAGGCTTGTTATTTCATAGTGGCTCATCGGCCTCTCAACTCCCACTGATCTTGCCCTTCTCAGGATATCATCGTGTTTCTCCTCTGTATATAGTGCCACGTCGTGTGCTCCCTCCAACGAGTTGCCTTGGAAACAAAACACGTCCTTCACCGTCAGCTTTAGAATCCCCATCAATATTATCCTTCCAAAAGTTTCCCGTCCTAAAGGCTCCAACTCCTTTTCCTTCTAAGCAAACCAAATCGTGTTGGCCAGACCAATCCCAGGGACCGACCGTGTTGATGTATTTTGCACCATCTCCGCAAGGAGAATGGCGCTCGTTCTCTTCTCTTCCAAAACAATGAAAAAAGAAAAACCAAAGTGACTGAGCCTATCTGGTGTAAACAAACACAGAGACAGGAACAATCACCCACGAAACACTCAAAGAATATGGCTGCCTAAATATGGTTCCCAATCAGAGACAACGATAAACACCTGCCTCTGATTGAGAACCACTTCAGGCAACCATAGACTTTTCTAGATAACCCCACTATACCACAATCCCAATACCTACAAAAAACCCAAGACAAAACACACCACATAATTAACCCATGTCACACCCTGGCCTGACCAAATTAATAAAGAAAACACAAAATACTAAGACCAGGGCGTGACACCATGCTGTTTTCCGGGATAGAGAGTGCAATAACAAGTGCACAGGAGGTGTGTGTGTATGTATGTGTGTGTTAAGAGAAAACACACAAGAGAAACTGTGTTATGTGAGATAAAATATGTCTGCAAGATGGGAGGGGAACAGAATAGAGGAAGCATACAGTGCCTTGCAAAATTATTCATTTTGCTATTTTGTTGCATTACAACCTGTAATTTAAACAGATGTTTAATTGGATTTCATGTAATGCACATACACAAAATAGTCAAAATTGGTGAAGCGAAATGAAAGAAAATGACTGAATTTTATAAAAGTAGTGAGTGCCTATGTATTCACCCCCTTTGACGGAGGTTCACCTGGTTTAAAGGGAAACATTTAAATGTCTTGGAATGGCCTAGTCAAAGCCCAGGGAAGTGAATAGTTATGCACACTCAAGTTTTCTGTTTTTTTGTCTTATTTCTTGTTTGTTTCACAATAAAAAAATATTTAGCATCTTCAATACAAACCCCCCCAAAATCAGTTTTAATTCCAGCTGGTAAGGCAACATAATACGAAAAATGCCAAAGGGGTGAAAACTTTCATAAGTCACTGTATCATTAACAGAAGTTACTGTGTCACTGTTAATGTGTCATGAGGTCTGTCCCAGTCACACAGAGTAGAGAGACAGTGAGGAGGACATCACCCTTTGAGAGGAACTCACTTCAAGACAGGGACTGGGGAACTCTCTCTCTCTCTCTCTCTCTTTTTCTCTCTCTCTCCCTTTCTCTCTCTCTCTCTCTCTCTCTCTCTGTCTCTCTCTCTCTTTTTCTCTCTCCGTCTCTCTCTCTCTCTCTGTCTTTCTCTCTCTCTCTCTCTTTCTTTCTCTCTCCGTCTCTCTCTCTCCCTTTCTCTCTCTTTTTCTCTCTCCGTCTCTCTCTCTCTCTCTCTCTCTCTCTCTCTCTCTCTCTTTCTTTCTCTCTCCGTCTCTCTCTCTCCCTCTCTCTCTCCATCTCTCTCCCTCTCCATCTCTCTCTCTTTCTTTCTCTCTCCGTCTCTCTCTCTCCCTTTCTCTCTCTCTCTCTCTCTTTCTTTCTCTCTCCCTCTCTCTCTTTTTCTCTCTCCATCTCTCTCTCTCTCTCTCTCTCTTTCTTTCTCTCTCCGTCTCTCTCTCTCGCCCTCCCTCTCTCCGTCTCTCTCCCTCTCCCTCTCTCTCTCTTTCTTTCTCTCTCCGTCTCTCTCTCCCTCTCTCTCTTTTTCTCTCTCCGTCTCTCTCTCTCGCCCTCCCTCTCTCCGTCTCTCTCCCTCTCCCTCTCTCTCTTTTTCTCTCTCCATCTCTCTCTCTCTCTCTCTCTCTTTCTTTCTCTCTCCGTCTCTCTCTCTCGCCCTCCCTCTCTCCGTCTCTCTCCCTCTCCCTCTCTCTCTCTTTCTTTCTCTCTCCGTCTCTCTCTCCCTCTCTCTCTTTTTCTCTCTCCGTCTCTCTCCGTCTCTCTCTCGCTCTCGTAAAGCATGGTCATTCGGTTTAAACTGGTGACTACCTCATGAAGCTGGTTGAGAGAATGCCAAGAGTGTGCAAAGCTGTCATCAATGCAAAATGTGGCTACTTTGAAGAATTTCAAATATAAAACATATTTGGATTTGTTGAACACTTTTTTTTGTTGGTTACTACATGATTCCATATGTGTTATTTCATAGTTTTGATGTCTTCACTATTATTATACAATGTAGAAAATAGTACAAATAAAGAAAAACCCTTGAATGAGTAGGTGTGTCCAAACTTTTGACTGGTACAGTATATACACACATATATATAATGATGTGTATAGACAGTAGGGACAGTATATGAATAGGAAAGTTGTGTACAGCAGTAGTTATATAAGATGAGCCTTGACTAGAATACAGTATATAGTCCATTCAGAAAGTATTCAGACCCCTTAACATTTTCTACATTTTGTTACGTTACAGCCCTATTCTAAAATTGATTAAATAAAAACATTTCTCATTAATCTACACACAATACCCCATAATGACAAAGCAAAAACATATTTTTATAAAAACAGAAATAGCTTATTTACATAAGTATTCAGACCCTTTGCTATGAGACTCGAAATTGAGTTCAGGTGCATCCTGTTTCCATTGATCATCCTTGAGATGTTTCTACAACTTGATTGGAGTCCACCTGTGGTAAATTCAATTGATTGGATATGATTTGGAAAGGCACACACCTGTCTACTGTATATAATTTTTAGCCATCTACCAGTAGGTGCCCTTGTTTGAGAGGCATTGGAAATCCCCCGTGGTCTTTGTGGTTGAATCTGTGTTTGAAATTCACTGCTCGACTGAGGGACTTTACAGATAATTGTATGTATAGGATACAGAGAGTCATTCAACAATGATGCTAAACACTATTATTGCACAAATATTGAGTCCAATCAATTTATTATGTGACTTGTAGCACATTTTTACTCCTGAACTTATTTAGGCTTGCTATAACAAATCATAATAAAATTAAATAATTCCATTCCCAACCCCCAAGACCCCCCCAAGCACCTATCCCCTAATGCACCAACAACCAACAAAATGAACAAAAGTGAAAAAAGACAAAGGAAAACAGAAAACAACAAAGCAAAAAACATCAAGGACAACAAAAATCACAACAGCAAGGCCAACTGAATATGTTTGAGTGCATGTACAGTATGGCACTATTTACATGTGTGTGTGTCCGTGTATGAGCACATGTCTGCATTTGAATGAGAGTGTGTGTATATGTATGTGTACACGGGCACAAACACCTCCACGGCATCAGCCTCAGGCAAGCAGGCATTAGCTGAAACAACAGTGTCATTCAAACTAACTTCTTTTGTGTTTATTTTTAATTTATTTTGTACTTTTATCTTTGACCGTCATTTATCCCCCGCCTAGCAACTCCACTCCCACTTGTCTCCAGTTCCACATCCAATTCTCTGACATGACAGTGTATGTCGGATCATATACCAAGCCATGAGTTCATAGGAATTGTCTGTAGAGCTGTGTCAAGGCACAGATCTGGGAAAGGGTACCAAAATAAGTTTGGAATCACCAAGACTCTTCCTAGTCTTGAACAATCGAGGGATTAGGACCTTGGTCAGGGAGGTGACCAAGAACCTGAATGCCACTCTGAC
Organism: Oncorhynchus tshawytscha; assembly: GCF_018296145.1. Taxonomy (NCBI): domain Eukaryota; kingdom Metazoa; phylum Chordata; class Actinopteri; order Salmoniformes; family Salmonidae; genus Oncorhynchus; species Oncorhynchus tshawytscha. Next base: position 18,074,212 of record NC_056453.1, on the reverse strand, counting down.
AGAGCTCTAGAGTTCTGTGGAGATTCGAGAACCTTCCAGAAGGACAAACATCTCTGATGCACTCCACTAATCAGGCCTTTATGGTAGTGGCCAGACGGAAGCCACTTCTCAGTAAAAGGCACATGACAGCCCGCTTGGAGTTTGCCAAAAGAAACCTAAAGGACTCTCAGACCATGAGAAACAGGATTCTGTGGTCTGATGAAACCAAGTTTGAACTCTTTGGCCCGAATGCCAAGCTTCATGTCTGGAGGAAACCTGGCACCATCATTACGGTGAAGCATGGAGGGGGCAGCATCATGCTGTGGGGATGTTTTTCAATGGCAAGGATTGGGAGACTAGTCAGGAATACAATTGGTAAATATAATATTTCCATATTTTTTTAATACATTTGCAAAAATGACTAAAAACCTGTTTTTGCTTTGTCATTATGGGAATTGTGTGTAGTTTGATGAGGGGGAAAAAACTATTCAATCCATTTTAGAATAAGGCTGTAACGTAACAAAATGTGGAAAAAGCCAAAAGGGTCTGAATACTTTCCAAATGTACTGTATGTATAATACAGGATAGCACAATTTACAGTCCAATATTTACACATGTATTGGGGAAGGGGGGGGGGCAATGTATAAACTGAGCAGTATAATAAGATTTTGGTAGCAGCAGTGATGTGCGTGTAGCATGAGTGTATATGTATGTGTGTGTGTCTCTGTGGGGGTGTGCATGAGTGAGTGCATGTGTGCTAAGTTGTGGAGAATCAGAGCAGGTGGTCAGTCCAGTTCAAGTGTTCAGCAGTTGATAGCTTGTAGATAGAAACATTCTCTGACCCTGTTGGTATCAGACCTCATGCTCCGATACCGTCTGCCCGACAGTAAGGGAGAGAACAGCTAGAGGCTGGGGTGTGTGGGGTCCTTGATGATGCTGTGTGCCTTCCTCAGGCACCGTTTCGAGGCGATGTCCCAGATGGGTGGGTGCACGGTCCCAGTACATTTTCACCACCTGCTGGAGGGCCTTGCATTTGTTTACGGAGCAATTTCCCGTGCCAGGCTGTGAATCAAATGGTCAGGATGTTCTTGATGATGCAGCGGTAGTATTTGGAGAGGACTCAGGGCGGCATGACACATTTCATCAGCCGCCTTAGGAAGTAGAGACACTATTGTCCACTCTTGCTCAGGTTGAGGGAGCGATTGTTGTCACGACACCACAATGCCAGTTCACAAGGCATTATTCCACAATAGTCAGTCCTCTGCATACTGTAACAGAGATACATTTTGGCCCCTCAGAGGAGGAAGGTCTGACTAGTCCATGGGCATTGTCCTTTATTCCTGGACCATTTGCCATGCAGCTCCAGGTGTCAGATAGCACATAAATTAGGGCTGAGCCTACAAATCCCTCCTGGACAGGAGCTGTACATGGACAGCCTGTGTCCAATATAGGAAGAAACAGCCCGTACCATAAGAGAGTTCCTTCTTGAGTCTTCAGTCCAACTAATGGAACCCAACTTCTAGTTCTTGGTCCCATGGCATCAGGAGTGTCTTCCGGGGAGCGTTGACAATGTGCTTTTGACATGCAAATGTCGCTAGGTACACATTCCTTCAACCAAGCTCAACAAAACATGATTATTTGTTAACGGCAGGAAGATCAGTTCTCAACACTTGATGAAACATTATTATCGTCAAGAGTTACTAGTCACTGTTTGACTTTTGTTCGTCAGATTGGCTGGTCTGATCAATGGTATCCTCAACGTTTACCAAGTATGAATCCGATGGATATAAAATGCAATAAAAGGCCATGAAATGCATTATTAAAGTTACACTCTTTGAGAAAGACAGAAAGTTGAATTGAAAAAGCCTCTCCCCTCTGGGAGGAAGTTTGCCTTGAAAATATGAAAACCATATTCATGAAAACAAATCACCCCAAGATCAATTATTGAGTTTAAATGAACAGAAACAGAACATAATACAAACACATCAGGTTAAAAGCAAAAAGCAATTCAATGTTCTGTAAAACAGTCCAATTACATTAAAGGTCTATGTGTCTCACCCTGATCTGTTTCACCTGTCTTGTGCTTGTCTCCACCCCCCACCAGGTGTCTCCTATTTTTCCCCATTATCCCCTGTGTATTTATACCTGTGTTTTCTGTTTGTCTGTTGCCAGTTCATCTAGTTATGTCAGGTCTTACCAGTGTGTTTCCATGTTCTCAAGTTGTATTTTCTAGTCTTCCCGGTTTTGCTCTTTCTGCCTGTCCTGACCCTGAGCTCGCCTTCCGTTCTGTCCCTGATTGACTCTCCCTTGGATTACGAACCTCTGCCTGCCCTTTGCCGGCCCCTTTGTTATAATAAATATTCGGAGAATCATACTATCCGCCTCTTGTGTCTGACTGGGTAATATCCTCAGTCGTGATATACCTGTTATACACTGAGTGTACAAAACCTTCCATGACATAGCTTTCACCTGGTAAGTCTATGATCCTTTCTTGATGTCACTTGTTAAATCCACTTCAATCAGTGTAGATGAAGGGGAAGAGACCAGTTAACGAACAACGTGTAAGCCTTGAGACAATTGAGAGAGACATGGATTGTGTATGTGTGCCTTTCAGAGAGTGAATGGGCAAGACAAAAGATTTTAGTGCCCTTCAATTGGGTAAGGTTTGAGTGTGTCAAGAACTCCAATGTTGCTAGGTTTTTTCACGCTCAACAGTTTCCCGTGCCCCGACGAATTGAGGCGGTACTGAGGGCAAAAGGGGGTACAACTCAATATTAGGAAGGTGCTCCTAACGTTTTTGTTTTTACACTCAGTGTATATGATCTGTCATTTTCTGATTCTCTATCAGTTCTGCATGTAGCTGTTCAGGAATATTGAGGAGCAGTGACTTGTACAGAGCATGCTTTGCACTCCCCCTCTGTGTTCTCATCTAGTTTACGCACGTGTTGTTATTGGTGCATAGTGAGCATTTTCTTTTCATCTTCCTATGCCCCTAGAGTTGTCAGATGTATTTCGCTTACACATCGTTTGTGGGCATTGTTTTGTATTTATTCATCTAGATGTTGAAATGAGATGAGTCAGACAGAGAGTCAAGGTTACCTGAGTGTTGTTTTTTTGTTGTGTTCTTTGAAGTTCTTGACGTAGCTAAAAGGCTTACCATATGACGTGAATACCTACTCATCAAACATCTCATTCCAAAGTCATGGGCATTATTATGGAGTTGGTCTCCCTTTGCTGCTATAACAGCCTCCACTAATTTGAAGGATGTGTCCACATACTTTTGTGTATCAGGTACGTGATACCTACAGTATATGAAGCCTGTGGATGTAATGGAGATCTGATATCAACCGCATGCAGCGGTCAGACTGCAATGAACATTTACCTAATTGATTTGTTTTTACATTTTAACGCTATGCTTTTCCTATGGTTGTATGCCATTTTTTTTCCCAAAATGCACTGTTACATCTGCCTCCATTAATATGCAATATGGAAAATGACTAAGTGACCTTACTGATCTTCATAATAGAGATAATTACATTTAAATTTGCACAGTCCTCACGGTTTCTCGCTACTAAAGTGGTAAGAAAAAAGGAAAGGGAGGGAGAGAGGGGAGATGAAGATGAAATCAGCTTAATGATAACAGTCTCAGAATAAATGTTCTGTGTTTTTTATTTTATCTTTGTTTAACTAGGCAAAGTCAGTTAAGAACAAATTCTTATTTATGACGGCCTACCCCGGCCAAATCCTAACGACGCTGGGCCAATTGTGCGCCGCCCTATGTGACTCCCAATCACGGCCGGTTGGGATACAGCCCAGGATCAAACCAGGGTAGTAGTAGGGATGCCTATAGCACTGAGATGCAGTGCCTTAGACCGCTGCGCCACTCGGGAGCCCTAGAATGTGTGAGTGTGTGGGAACGCGTACCTGTGCGTGAGTTTTAAAATTCACTGAAATGTCTCATATCTAACCTTCTAGCTTTTATTAAGTGCAAATGCCTTTTCAGAATCACCAGGTAGCCATGGTGTAGATCAGAGGTCTCCAATCTTTTCTAGCATGAGAGCTACTTTTAAATTCTCATACTCCCCCCCAGCTTTCAAATAGGCACTCTTTGTATTTTCCCGAAATCTGGTTCTCAGTTTTATTTTCCCAGATTTATTTATGGAATGTATTTACTAAATTACAATTATTCATAGAGAAACAATGAATTTGGATGTTCTGAATCCATGTCAATGCTTAAATGACATCAGAAGACAATTTTTGAGGGCTGGAAGAAAAATATCTATAACATTTATCTTTTTTTGTGTAATATCTCTTTTGTGCTAGCAGTGTTTTTGCTGCCGTCATGACAGAGTTTGCTAAACAAAGGCTACCTTAATTGAAAAATAATCATGATATAATTCTGCCAGCGAAGCCTACTTTGAAGTAAACATTTTGAAATGTAAATACAAATGTGTATGGCTAACTGGCTACACAAAGTGAATGATAGACAAACGCCGGTACCACACAGAGAAACAGTGCCAATTTAGATGGAAATGAAATGGCAGGTATTGTGGTACGTTTGGCGTTTGAAGCCAATTGTGCCCAACTAGTGGTGGGATAATGTCAATGTGGATTTGAATGGATAGTAGACGGGACCTTGAGTTGTCTGATACCTGCGAGATTGGTTTATGTCAGTTTGTGGTGGAACACGTGAAAAATACATGCTGTTTGGCAAGCTACTCTTAGGTGGGCTGAGAGCATCTCCATCGACCTGTTGGAAACCCTTTGTGAAGATCAGTAGCAGTAAACCAGAGAGCAGGCAGGCTTAGCCAGTTACAGGAGCACAACACGCAGACAGGCAGAGGCCTGGCATGGCTGCCTTCCTGCCTTTTACAATCTGAATGTCAAGCGCTTGTGCAACCGATGTTAGTGTGCTGCTAACAGTTTAGCTTCCTCCACTGTCCCTGTCCCCATACCTGGCTCAAACCAGTGATCCTCTGCTTCACAACACACGTGACCGCCCTCTTTGACAACGTGCAAACCGATTGAGCTGTACAAGAAAGGTACCAGTTGGAAAGCTCCAAATGCGATATTACAAACTAGCGGTGGAGTGAGCTTATGGTACATTCTTAACTCTGTTAGTTGTACTGTGCTGGAGGACATGTCATGTTCTCTCACCTGAGGCTTTCCAGGAAGTTTCTCACCCGCCTTTAAAAATCTAAACTTCTTACTGAAAATCATGACCTTTGAAATAACAGCTCTTCAACCTAGGGAGCTTTTTTCCAGAGATTGAAAAGAACATTCAGAATGTTTTTATTCTACAGCAGGTGGAAGAAAATGTGAGGCATGTTTAAAAAATAATAAACAATTCTTCACATTTTCAAACAGTCCATTTATATTTTCCAACAGGGCTATACTTTTGGGTTCAGCGAAGTCAAATACAGGTAGCCTGGTCAAGTAATTAACATCCAATCACATTAACCGTTACTCAATCACGGAAATTCCACTAACGGTCCATGTGTAGCCAAACGTAGCTGCTGCTCATTCCAATGATTCGAAAATGGATAAATTGTTTAAAAAAAGTAAGGCCCGCATCCATAGAAACACATACCAGCAACTACCAGCGCATACCTGCTACTACCAGCAGTACTACACCGGTACCTGTCATGACACAAGTTCTTCTGCCTCCACAAGCACATCCAATGCTAGCAACAGTAATTCTACATTTGTTGTTAGCCCAGCAAGCATTGACACTGACAGTTGTGAATCTGATGCAGCCGAAGAGCTACTGCCCCCTTACCCAGGAAAAGCACCGAACAACATACAGGGACGTTGGACCATCGAAGAGGCACCAATATGATGAGAACTACATTGATTTGGGGCTCACCTATATTGTGAGTAGTGCCTTTCCTCAGCCACAGTGTGTTATACATGTATGTGAAAAAGTACTGTCTCATAACTCAATGAAACCTTGTGGAGACATTTAGAAACAAAACAAGCCAATTTGAAAAAATTGCCATGGGAGTTTTTGGAGCGAGAATTAAGACGACTTCCGAGTAGTAAGACAAGTATAAAAGCAACAGATACCATTAATAAGAAGGGGTTAGTAGCGTCTTATATGGTGAGCTACCGAGTGGCTAGGACAGGCAAGCCCCATACTATTGTGGAGGACTTCCTGCTGCCATGGATATGGCTTGGACAATGCTGGGGGAAAAGGCCAAAAAACTATACATACAATTCCTTCATTAAACAACACTGTTTCACGACACATCACTGACATGGCAAGAGATGTTTTGAAACAATTACTGCTTCGCCTACAAGCCAGTGAATTCTATGCTTTACAGCTGGATGAGTAAACAGACGTGGGGGGCCTGGCACAGCTCCTGGTATATGTACGTTACGTTTATGGGGGTCAATTAAGGAAGACATCCTCTTCTGCAAACCACTGGAAACCAGGACAACAGGAGAGGATATTTTTAAAGTGCTGGACAGCTTTGTGACATCAAATAGGCTTTGGTGGTCAAGATGTGTTGCAGACTTATGTGCATCCTTTCAAGCACACCTTTCTCATTAAACTATGGTGAGTTATTCACCATTTTCGATGAATAAACAAGGTCTTATATGTAAGATGGTTAAATAAAGAGCAAAATGATTGATTATTATTATGTTATTATTTGTGCCCTGGTCCTATTAGAGCTCTTTGTCACTTCTCATGAGTCGGGTTGTGACAAAAACTCACACTCATTATTATGTTTAATAAATGTATCGTATAGTGTGTGTGTGGCAGGCTTACAATGGCAAAACAAAAAAAAAACATTTGAGAGTGAGCTGACCCTGGTGCTAGAGGGGGTACGCAGCTGGAGGTTGATTGAAGGGGTACGGGACTATAAAAAGTTTGGGAACCACTACTTAGGGGTGTAGAAAAATCAGAGTTGTACAAACCCAGAGACTGACAACCGCAGTACTGCAATTGAGTAGCCCTGATATACATGAAGGGCTGATAGTAGGGGTGATGTAAGGACAGCACAATGACATAGCTTAGGGCTTTTTTGGGAATTCAGGCAAGAAGGAAAGTAAGGAGGAGAGTAGAGGTGCTTCCTGTACGTTTTATCATACTCCACATAGTTTTCACACACACTGTTTTTGTACACACATACACATGCAAGATCTCCTGTTCCTGACAGTTTATAGATTTATTTCATTATTCTTCAAGGCGACATTTCGAAGAAAAAAAATGCAAGTGCATGAAGTGCGTTCTTCTCCCTTCTGATTCATACAATATACTGTAGCCCAGTGGGCTTAGCTGAAGAGGACCTGAAGACCTTCTCTCTTCTATCCTGTCCGCATGAAGGAATGACATTTTGGTGTTAGAGAGAGAGTGAGAGAGAGAGATGCCACTGTGTGCCATCACAGCAGCAAGATTTGTGACCTGTTGCCACAAGAAAAGGGCAACCAGTGAAGAACAAACACCATTGTAAATACAACCCATATTTATGTTGATTTATTTTCTCTTTTGTACTTGAACCATTTGCACATCATTACAACACTGTATATATACATAATAGGACATTTGTAATGTCTTTGTAGTGAGGTGCATACAGGAGGCAGAGCAGTCAGGCGCTGGAGAGCAAAAACTGATTTACAACGGTGTCGTTTAACATCCATAAACCACCGTCAACAGGACAATACAAATAAATGGGTCAAACAAAACCCGGTAAATACCAGCATACCGTTGCACAAGCACTACAAGAAAACAATTACGGACAAGGACATGGGGGGGAACAGAGGGTTAAATACACAACATGGAATTGATGGAATTGGAACCAGGTTTGATGGAAGACAAGACAAAACTCTTTCTCTCTCTCCATCTTCCTCCACTAATATTTATTTCTGGGTTTCCTTCTCCGTTCTTATACCATGGAGAACAGCTACACTGGGAACCCAGCCTTGGGAGACCCCTTATCCAACCAGGAAAATAGCACGGCATACTGGATTGTGAAGGTTATGCATGTGTCATTAATATTCAATACAGTATATCTCAAAGAAATGGGTTTCTCTCCAATCCAATATTGAGGGTATTGATTTGCCATGGTTAATTTTTCCAAGCCAAGTTGGGAAAGGAGCGGATTATTTGAAATTGGACATCAATCAGCTATACATTTACAAATGTGTCATTTAGCAGACACTCTTATCCAAGAGCGACTTACAGTCAGTTAATTCCTCTTAAGATACAGTAGCTAGGTGAGACAACCACATATCACAGTCGTAGTAAGTAAATGTTTACACAATAAGGAAGTTTGGGGGAGGGGGGAATTAAGAATTAAGACTGAGATGTCTTATTTGATACACTTTGAAAAGGTATATGAGATCGGACCATGAGGTGGTATTTGAAACTGTTGTTTTACAGTCTTGTGGACCAGATTAATCACACACTTTTTCTCCCTCTCTCTAGAGTCTTGTTCTGTTCCATTCTCTCCATCTCTTTGACCCACGTTCACACGCTAACTCACCTTTTAACCCCTTTCTTTTTTTCTCTTCTGTTTTATGCAGATTCAGTAGAGCGTAATAGATGTCTGTGACATTGATCCCTGTCCTATCAACTAATCAGAGCATTCAGAAAGTATTCAGAAAGTATTCAGACCCCTTCACTTTTTCCACATTTTGTTACATTACAGCCTTATTCTAAAATAGGTTCAATCGTTTTTTCCGTCATCAATCTGCACACAATACCGCATAATGACAAAGCAAAAACTGATTTTTCGAAATTTTTGCAAATGCATTACAATATCACATTTACATAAGTAAACTCAGCAAAAAAATAAATGTTCCTTTTTCAGGACCCTGTCTTTCGAAGATAATTCATAAAAATCCAAATAACTTCACAGATCTTCATTGTAAAGGGTTTAAACACTGTTTCCCATGCTTGTTCAATGAACCATAAACAATTAATGAACATGCACCTGTGGAACGGTCGTTAAGACACTAACAGCTTACAGATGGTAGGCAATTAAGGTCACAGTTATGAAAATTTAGGACACTAAAGAGGCCTTTCTACTGACTCTGAAAAACACCAAAACAAAGAAATAAATTGCAATGTCCGTACTGTGAGACGCCTAAGACAGCGCTACAGGGAGACAGAACGGACAGCTGATCATCCTCACAGTGGCAGACCACGTGTAACAACACCTGCACAGGATCGGTACATCCGAACATCACACCTGCGGGACTTAATGCAGCTGGTGGCCACACTGTTACTTTTGATTTTGACACCTCCCCTTTGTTCAGGGACACATTATTCCATTTCTGTTAGTTACATGTCTGTGGAACTTGTTCAGTTTACATCTCAGTGGTTGAGTCTTGTGTTGTTCATATAAATATTCACACGTTACATTTTCTGAAAGTAAATGCAGTTGACAGTGAGAGAATGTTTCTTTTTTGCTGAGTTTATGCAGACCCTTTACTCAGTACTTTGTTGAAGCACCTTTTGCAAAGATTACAGCATCGAGTCTTCTTGGGTATGACGCTACAAGCTTGGCACATCTTTATTTGGGAGAGTTTCTCCCATTCTTCTCTGCCGATCCTCTGAAGCTCTGTCAGGTTGGATGGGGAGCGTCGCTGCACAGCTATTTTCAGGTCTCTCCAGAGATGTTAGATCGGGTTCAAGTCTGGGTTTTGGCTGGGCTACTCAAGGACATTCAGAGACTTGTTCCCGAAGCCACTCCTGTGTTGTCTTGGCGGTGTGCTCAGGGTCGTTGTCCTGTTGGAAGATTAACTTTCGTCCCAGTCTGAGGTCCCGAGTGCTCTAGAGCAGGTTTTCATCAAGGATCTCTCTGTACTTTGCTCCTTCCGCCTACTGAAGGGACATTTCACCTCCGCCTTGATGCTGAAACACCAAGATCCTACGCTGCACTTCATGGTGGAGGTGGACGCCTCAGAAGTGGGCATGGGGGCCGTCCTGTCCCAACACCAAGGTAACCCACATAAATTATATCCATGTGCATACTACTCTAAGAAACTGTATCCTGCAGAGAGGAACTATGACGTTGGTGACTGGGAGCTCCTGGCGGTGAATTTGGCATTAGAGGAGTGGAGACACTGGCTGGAGGGTGCCAAGGATCCATTTCTCATCTTCACTGACCATCGGAAACTGGAGTACATACGGACAGGGCCCATTTCTTCACCAGATTCAACTTCACCGAATCAAATCGCCCCGTTTCAAAGGATATCACAGCCGATGCCCTGTCCCGTCTTCACAATTCGGGAGAGGATCCTGTCCTGAGTGCGCCATTATTCCGCCCTCCCGAATCATTGCCCCCGTGCTTTGGGACGTAGACATCGGCCAGGCTCTGGAGGGTACCCACACCTGCTACCTACCCTCCGGAGCGCACCTACATCCCCACGGATGTAAGGGATCGGTTGTTGACCTGGGCGCACACATCCCTTGCCACTGGACCCCAACATCGTCCAGGATTTCCATCCCAGCCGTCCGGACCAGCCCGCTCTTCAACCTCGTGGCCGTCCCCCTAGCCGGTGTCGTCCTGCGGCTGGAGCCACGCATCGGGGGTGGGGGGTGGGGGGGGTACACCCATTTCCGCTCCCCCGCTCTGCGTTCCACGTCGCCGGTTTACTAACCACCGGTCCTGTCAATCTTCATTACGCACACCTGGACCTCATTATCACCTTGATTACTCTCCCTTTATTTAGCCCTCAGTAGCGTCAGTCATCAGGCAGCATTGATTTTGTTCACGTTCAGTACACTTCTCCTGTTTTGTTTCTCTGCCTTTTCTTATCATTAAACTTACCTTCTGCACCTGCTTTCTGACTCCAAGCGCATACGCTACAATACAGGTCAGTGCCATTACCTTATTCAATGTGCAGGTAGTAGGATATACATGTAAACAAGGCTGATAATGACTGGTAGCAGGAATATATAAATACTTATGGTAATATACTAATGTAATATATACATGTAAACAGGAGTAATGGTGACCAGTAGCAGGATAAATAGACAGTAATGGTGATGGCAATCAATAGTCAGTGAACAGCAGCATAATGGTAGTAATACATCTAATCAATAATCATTAGGGTGTGTGTTTGTGGGTGTAAGTGTGTGGCATCAGTAATGAGTGTGTATGTGAGTATGTGTGTGTCTGTGTGTGTGTGTGTGAGTAAGAGTGACAGTGAAGGTTTGTGTGTGTGTGTGTGTGTGTGTGTGTGTGTGTGTGTGTGTGTGTGTGTGTCAGAATGGGTAGAGACCTGTGGATGGGTATGTCAGTGTGAATAGTCTGTGGGAGATGGAGAGCTGTAGTTGTTAGCAATTTAACAGTTTTATGGCCAGCGGATAGAAGCTGTTTAGGAGTCTGTTGGTCTGAGCCTGGATGCACAGTATGTGGAACTAATGTGAAATTGACTAGATCTAATCATTATGCCTGTCAACTTTCAATGGCACTATCACTGTCACACAAAGTGTTATATTCGCCTGGATGATTAAGGTGACCATTCATCTCTTTCCAGTGGACGATTAGACTATGGATTTCTGAACAAGGACTCAACCTCTCACATCGCGTGAACACTTTGCTTCGGGCAGCAAATCAATGGGAGATAGTGACTTTTTTGCCTCTTTTTTAGAAACTCAGTATGTATTATTTGCTGCTGCTGGCTTTGAAAAGTTTAAACACTTTAAAACTATTGTGAGTCCGAAAACAAGTCGGGGCCTATAATGGGAGCTCTACAAACGGAAGTTGTGAGATTATTTTTGCATAATCACTCCACACGAGACTTGTCTCAATGGGTAATGAGTAGTTTCTGCCATGCGTTGAAATAACCAACTGACATTTAATGACTGAACTTTTAGCTTGGGAAGGAGGAGAGGAGGATAAGGACTGAGCAAGGTCAGGCTTCAAACAAGGTCCGGCTTCAAAGTGCTCCACATTGTGAAGCAGTACAAGTACAGCATGTATATTTTATATTTTTCAAATGCTTACATATGGAGATGGAATGAAGGCGATTCTTTTAATAGCGGCGAGCAGTGGTTGCTGTTGGTTTAAATGCCTTCGTCCTTCTCTACTGTACTCTGTGTGTATGAATTTGCTCTGCAGTGGGTTGGAAATATTCCTTCTGTACTTTGTGAAGTTCATCATACAAATAACGTGTTCCTCTTTCTTAATCTGTTTTCCACTATCACTTCCTCCTCTTCTTCATCTACTTTATTTCTCTTACCATCTACCTCATATTCCTCCTTGTCAACTCTCTCTCTCTCCTCTCTCTTCTCAGCCCTCTCTCCCTCTCTCCCTCTCTCCATCCCTATATCCCCAGTCATGCGGGGTCCTGTCTCCTTGGCGATGTTCTTCCTGGTCAGCAGGTGTATTAGGTAATCACTTTAACAGTCCACACCGGGGGGAACAGTCTGTTCGCAGGGATACATCAATCACATTAACACCACTGCTAATTATATTCTCCTCACAGGGAGGCTGGAGGCAGTTTGCACAACTATTTGCATCATACTTTAGGATGGAGCTGGTTAGTTTTGCATTTACCCCCTTAACACTAGGATGGCCTGGCCGCGTTGGACCCAAACATTTGACTCCAACATTTTAACAGTCTAATAAATATATAATATATAATACATGTTATTGAAAAAAATATCCTTTATGTTTATGAAGGTCTAGGGTATAATTAGAATCACTAAAATGTATTATTTCAAATAACACAATAGCATTTTCATTACTTTATGCTACAGTAACATGATTTTGAATGACTACCTCATCTCTGTAGCCCACAAATACAATTATCTGTTGTCACGCCTTGGTCTTAGTATTCTGCGTTTTCTTTAATTATTTGTTCAGGCCAGGGTGTGACATGGGTTTATTGTGTTGTCGTATTGGGGTTTTTGTAGGCATTGGGATTGTGGCTGATTAGGGGTGTGTCTAGCATAGGCTTGGCTGCCTGAGGCGGTTCTCAATCAGAGTCAGGTGATTCTCGTTGTCTCTGATTGGGAACCATATTTAGGTAGCCTGGGTTTCACTGTGTATTTTGTGGGTGATTGTTCCTGTCTCTGTGTAGTGTTCACCAGATAGGCTGTAATTAGGTTTTCACGTTTTGTTTGTTGTTTTTTGTATTTATTTAGTTATTTCATGTATCGCTATTTTTTCATTAAAGAACATGAGTAACCACCACGCTGCATTTTGGTCCGATCCTTGCTACACCTCTTCGTCAGAGGAGGAGATAGAAGAAAGCCGTTACATCTGTAAGGTCTATCAGTCAAGCAGTGAATTGCAAACATAGATTCAACCACAAAGATCAGCAAGGTTTTCAATGTCTTGCAACGAAGGGCACCTATTGGGTAAAAATGTAAAAGCAGACATTGAATTTCTCTTTGAGTATGGTGACATTATTAATTACACTTTGGATGGTGTATCAATGCACCCATTCACTACAAAGATATAGGCAACTCAGTTGCCAAAGAGGAAGGAAACCGCTCAGGGATTTCACAAGGACAATGGTGACTTTAAAACAGTGACAGATTTTAAAACTTCTACAGGAGCTAACATTTCCCAGGACATAGACATATCTGATATTGGCAGAAAGCTTAAATTCTTGTTAATCTAACGGCACTGTCCAATTTACAGTAGCTATTACAGTGAAATAATACCATGCTATTGTTTGAGGAGAGTGCACAGTTATGAACTTGAAAATGTATTAATAAACTAATTAGGCACATTTGGGCAGTCTTGATAGAACATTTTGAACAGATGTGCAATGGTTCATTGGATCAGTCTAAAACGTTGCCATCTAGTGGCCACAATCTAAATTGCGAGGGGTCTGAATACCATCCGAATGCAATGCATTTAAAAAAGTTATTGAAATATTTATTACCCAAGATAACATTGATGAACTGTTAACTACGAAAATGACCAAAGATTCCGGTAACTTTGTTAAATTACTGGTAGCTTTGTAACCCTAATCCTGGTGTACTGGTGGTATACTGAGATCTGTATCTATGCATTGTTTGTTTGACTGCTGGGGGGAAACTGACAATGTGAGAAGCTATGGTATTAAACAGTGACAGCTCACTCTGGCTTACTCTTCTGGCTGTCAATTATAATTGACTAGTAGATCAGATTTTGTTCACAGTAGTTTTCAAACATGCTTCATGTTGTGCATTCGCAATCTCCACTTATTCACACGTTAGCCTAGAAATAGAACATTTAATGTGGTGCGTGTTGCAAAGTTCAAGCCGCTGGCAAGTAAGGGCATCTCTGCAAGTCGAGCCAAACGCCAGCCCCTGCTAAGCATGTACTTGTACAGTAATTCTGCCTCTAAAAGTATGATGTCAATTTTTTTAATGTCATCTCCATTAATTACAGTTTAATCCGAAAGCAGTGGTTCCTACTCTGTGATAATAACAATGAGACTGGAGTGAGGTACAAAATAATTCCCATCACTTCATGCCACCCACCCACCCATGATAAAGAAACCGTAACAGATTACACAGGCAGAGCTACGACACCCCTTCTTGATCTGGTGGGCTGGTGACCAATGAGGAGGTGAACATGGGTCATTAAGACTGAAATGAAATGATTTAAAGATGATTAAAATGATGGTTGGTTGTCATGGTCAAAACCTTGTTGCTGTGACACCAGCTTTCATTAAAAGATCTTGTAAGGCATGTACTTTCTTTTCATAATTTTACCCCATTCCCGTCAGACCACGCACCTTTCATGACCTTAGTGTATCATTACCGAAAGATGATGCAACTTCTTACAGGCGTACTGAGAAAAATACAGTGCCATTTCTTACAGAACTATGCAGACAAAATGCCCGAAGGTTGGAATTGGCATCAGGGATGCAGAAATATTCCCATTCCCTTTATTTATTCCATATTTAGCATTAGTGATGCAGAAATATTCCCATTCCAATCCTATGCATGTGACACAGAGTACAGTTATACTGACGGTATGACAGTAATGATAGGGTAGATACAAGGTGGGGTTAAGTGGTGTCTTTTTAAAAGATATTGCATAATAGCTGTGTAACAGGGGAATACGGGTGGTTAAACATGATCAAAGCAGAGATATGTGGTCTGAGGTCATTTAATCATTATTTAGGGTGCAGGGATAAACATGACCCTATGGGGAGTGTGCACTATATATAATAAAGGGACGAGGTCAGAGGGCGATAAGCTAAATTAGCTGGAGTGAAGGGATAAGAAAGAGATTATTTAGATGTTCATTGGGCTCACACTCTGAGACACATCCTGCTATGCTGGATGGTGATTGGTTCATTGTTGGGTGCCCTAATCATGTGAGGTGTAACTGACCTTTTTATTTTTCACTTTTTCTGTCCATTGGTTGGTTCATGAATTGATCTATCTATATAGATACAGGCATTCATTTGCTAAACAGACTTCTGTTCATACATTCTCTAAACACTCGCATTTGGCAAAATAATCTCCTCCTTTATCCTCCCCTAAGCTGTCTAAACCATGGTACGCTTCCAGGAGCGAACCCAGCTTACACTACTGTTTTGTAAAGTGTGTGTCTGCATGTGAGCACGCGTGTGTGCACGTGTCTCTGTGTGTGCACGCGTTTGCGCACGTGTCTCTGTGTTGCGTTTGTTTGTACACACAAACAAATAGCAGTAAACAGGCAAACAAAAGCCCCGGGGAAAGATATTAGGAATCTATTTAACCATGTTTGTTTTCCTCCAACACTCATGAAATCAAATAAACAGGACATTGTGTGTGTTTTGTTGGGCATGAATTCCATTCATAAACGCTTATTACATCAATTAGGCTTCATGCAAATAGGATGGATAAATGCTTTTCTTTCTTCCTTTCTCTTTTCTGACAGTATTTTGTTACTGCATTTTGTTAAACATTGGCAAAATATTTGCGGGGATTCTGTGCATTGGCTTCTAATTGGCTTTGAAATCTATTATGAAATGGTAATGATAAGAGGAGATATTTGTGACTGGAATGTGTGACTGGGATTCTGATTTGGAAAAAATTGTAATGTTCGCCCTGAGAAAATAATGTATGAAGCACACTGTTTACACTTCAAATATTACATTTACTTAAGTGTCAATAAAATAAGATTTACAGTCACCTCAGATTACCTAAGTGGGACTAACTAGGACTTGAGTAGCTCTTTTGCATAATGCGGTCCATTGCTACCTGCATTGTGAAAGGACACACAGAACGCATCATAGTATTTTTTACCATTCTTTCATCGCTTTGGGATAAAAATGGCTTAACAGGGATGTTAAATGATATCGAAAAACCAAGCAAACTAACCAACAGGGGGTAAAAAGATATCGAAAAACCAAGCAAACTAACCAACAGGGGGGTAAAAAGATGACAAAATCCAGATATACTGAGAAAGAGGCTTTGGAGGAAATTCTTAGTGAGTCAGACACAGATGCTGGGAGCGACCTGAGCCAAGATGATTCGGGCTTAGAAAAAGCAGGAGGGGGGGGGGATTGCGACATGACCCACAAAAGGATGAGGAGAATGACAAGAAAGAGACTGCAGGGTACAATGGCTTCCACATCTCGCAAGAGTCTGGGTTACATTGCTAATATATATCTGTTTTTATAAATGTCTTGCAAATAGTTCTTATTAATGTGGGACCAATAACTTTTAGGCTTATCCAATGTGTAATAGCAGTGGAATTGCCAAATTCTGACACTTTGGAGAGATTGAAGGGACACTTGGATGTCCCCTGGATGTCCCCTGGATGTCCCCTGGATGTCCCCTGACACCACCACAATGTTTGAGAGCGGTTGATATTGTAGAAATTGTGTTATCATGACCCATAACTTTAGGTTTATTCAATGTGTAATAGCAGTGGAATTACCTCATCTACATACAATTTGAAGAGGTTGAGGGGACACTTGGAGATGTCCGTTGGCTGCACCTGACCAGCCTTTACTAAACGTCTGTGAAGTTCTAGCTGTTGTATCTATTAATCCCATTTTTTTCACCAGAAGTTTTTGACTTGTTGTGGGAAGCCATTAGTTCAAGTTATATTTATTGTCCCAATTGGGAAATTTGTTGTGCAGTCAGGGTTCAACAATATGAAATAACAACATTAAAAACAGTGACAACCATACAACCGATATACACATAACATGAAACAATGAGATCGATAAAAGGGAGTAATTATTGTGCGAAAGTGCAGCAATAAATAGACATTTCATTGGGATAAAAGAGTTGTTGTATCTGTTGCTATTGAGTTTGGGAAGTCTATGACAACCTGAGGGGAGAAGAGCAAAATCGTTGAAGAGGGGGTGATCTGGAGAGTCTAGGATAGTGTTAGCTCTCCTCACCACTTGCTTTCTGAATGTTACTGAGAGCTGTGCCTGTTGCACTCCGATGACCTTGCTGGCCACCTTAACCAACCTGTCCGAACGATTTTTGTTGCAAACATTAAGATTGCCAAACCACGCCACCATTGAGAACATCAATACATATTCAATAAAACTCCCGTAAAACAGTGTCATCATTGTCTTGCTGAAATTAAAAGCAGCTGCTGTCCCTTTTAACTGTGTTCTGCTCAAATGTCAACTTGTTGTCCGTCACTCTTCCCAGGTACTTGTAGGTACTGACCAGCTCAATGTCATTTCCCATGACCACAGTGGGTGTGGGGTTCAGTGGCTGCCTTCTGAAGTCAACGGCCATGTCTTTAGTTTGGGAGACATTCAGTGGAGGAAGCAGTTCTCACACCATGACACAAAGTAATCTACCAGAGGCCCATTGCTCAGACTCTCCATCCTGTAGTTGTAGTAGACTGGCGATGACAGAGTCATCAGAAAACGTGATGATGTGCATGTTTTCATATTCGCTACGCCAGTCATTAGTGTTTAGTATGCACAGGAGAGAGCACACACCCTTGTGGGGATCTGGTGGAGGAGCATAGCTGCTTTGACATGACACCATTTACTCGAACTGGCTGGGACCGGTCGGTAAGGAAGTCACTATCCAGCCCAAAACACTCATGTTCAGCTTGAAGTGGGATAGGAGCTTCTCTGCTAGTATGTGAGGCTGGATAGTATTAAAGGCAGATGATGAACAGAAGCCTCGCATGGGATTTTGGGCTGTCCAGGTGCTTAAGGAGGAAGTTGAGAAGGGTTAGAGTGGCGTCCTCCACCCACCGCTTGGCCCTGTAAGCAAACGGCAGGGGGTCCATGGAATTCTCAGCATCAGTACATCCTTCTTGATTTAGCTTCTCAAATGATTTCATCACCAAGGATGTCAGTGCCACTAGCCTAAAGTAATGACAGCATGAAAATGTGATGAAAAATGCCAATGAGTTTTTCTGCACATTTACTTAAGTACCTGTCCTCCAATGTTGTCTGGTCCTGGGCTTTTTAACTTTGGTGTCTCTGAATAGGCTGGTGACACTGGGTGCTAAATTCCATCTTGGGAATAGCAATTGTCCTCATACGCATCTCAGTAATTTCTGACTGTTCTGATTGTCAAATTAGAGATAAAAACCATTTAGCTCATCAGCCAGTCCTTTGCTTGAGTTAAAACCATCAACGTGTATCATCTTGTTTCCCTTGTCCTGTAGCCCAACCATAGTTCTCATTCCATTCCAGGCAGCCCTAAGATTATTGCTACTGAATTCACCCCAAATCTTCTCCTTATATTTCAGTTTGGCCTTCTTGATTTCTGATCTCACCTTAATTCTAGATTCCCTTTAAGCAGTCACATTGTCCTCATAGAAAGCAGTATTCTTTTTTTTATACAATAAGCCCTTCCATGACTTGGTAACCCAAGGCTTGTTGGGATAAATAGTTCAATTTTTGCTAGGGATCACTGTACTTTCACAGAAGGAGATATAACTGCACACCACATCAGTGAGTTGATCGATGTTGTCGGGAGAGTCTTGAAACACAGCCCAATCTGTGCAGTCAAAACAGCCCTGTAACACCGGATTGCTTTAAACCTTCACTTCCCGCTTTTGCGCTTTCTCGCTCTTCATCACAGTTCTGTAGGGAGGTAGAAGATGTTCTGTGTTGTGGTCAGATGAGCCGAGCAGGACTCTCGCTATAGACTTGTAGCCCCCTCTGATGGAGCCATAACATAGTCCAGGGCCTTGTTGAAGTGTGTTGGGCAGGTGACATACTGAAATATGTTATTCAGAGTTTTCTTTGTGTTACAGTGATTAAAATCTCGTAAAATAATATTGGGGGTATCAGGAGACACAGATTGCAGTTTCTGTGTCAAAGAATAAATAAGATCAGCAGCCTTCTTCGCATTGGCCTGAATGTAAACAACCAAGATAAATATTTGGGGGAGCTCTCTTGGGAGATAGGTCTTACCGACACTGACAGAAGTTCAATATCAGGTAGACATAGTCTCTCAAATTGTATTGGTCACAGACACACATTTATCAGATGTTATTGCGGGTATAGAGAAATGCTTGTGTCCCTAGCTACAACAGTGCAGTAGTATCTAACAAGTCACAACAATACATACACATCTAAAAGTAAAATAATGCAATTAAGACATATATAAATATTATGACGAGCAATGTCAGAGTGGCATTGACTAAAATACAGTAGAATAGAATACAGTATATACATATGAGATGAGTAAAGCAGTATGTAAACATGATTGAAGTGACTAGTGTTCCATTATTAAAGTGGCCAGTGATTCCATGTCTATGTATATACGGCAGAAGCCTCTAAGGTGCAGGGTTGAGTAACCGGGTGGTAGCCTGCTAGTGATGACTATTTAACAGTCAGATGGCCTTGAGATGGAAGCTGTTTTTCAGTCTCTCTGTCCCAGCATTGATGCACCTGTACTGACCTCACCTTCTCGATGATAGCGGGGTGAACAGACCGTGGCTCGGGTGGTTGATGTCCTTGATTATTTTTGGCCTTCCTGTGACATTGGGTGCTGTACATGTCCTGGAGGGCAGGCAGTGTGCCCCAGGTGATGCGTTGGGCTCACCGCACTACCCTCTGGAGAGCCCTGCGGTTGCAGGTGGTGCAGTTGCCCTACCAGGCGGTGATACAGCCTGATAGGATGCTCTCAGTTGTGCATCTGTAAAGGTTTGTGAGGGTCTTAGGGTCCAAGACAAATTTCTTCAGACTCCTGAGGTTGAAGAGACGCTGTTGCACCTTCTTCACCACACTGTCTGACCATTTCAGATTGTCAGTGAAGCTTTTCACCTTCTCCACTGCGGTCCCATCAATGTGGATAGGGGGGATGCTCCCTATGCTGTTTCCTGAAGATCACAATCAGCTCCTTAGTTTTGTTGACGTTGAGGGAGAGGTTATTTTCCTGGCACCACTCCGCCAGGTTCCTCACCTCCTCCCTCTAGGCTGTCTTGTAATTGTTGGTAATCAGGCCTATTACTGTTGTGTTGTCTGCAAACTTGATGATTGAGTTGGAGGCGTGCTTGACCATGCAGTCATGGATGAACAAGGAGTACAGGAGTGGGCTGAGCACGCACCCTTGTGGGGCCACTGTGTTGAGGATCAGTGAAATGGAGGTGTTGTATCCTACCTTCACCACCTGGGGGCGGCCCATAGGAAGTCCAGGACCCAGTTGCACAGGGCGGGGTTCAGACCCAGGGCCCCAGGCTTCATGATGAGCTTGGAGGGTACTATGGTGTTGAAGGCTGAGCTATAGTCAATGAACAGCATTCTTACATATGTATTCCTCTTATCCTGATGGGATAGGGCAGTGTGCAGTGCGATGGCATCATCTGTGGATCTATTGGGGCGGTAAAAAAAATATATAAAAAATAAATATTGGGGCGGTAAACAAAAATATAGTCTGGCAAGCAGCCTTGTGAGGGTTTACGCACTTAAATGTCTTACGCATGTCAGCCACGAAGAAAGAGAGCCCACAGTCCTTGGGAGCGGGCTGTGTCGGTGGTACTGTGTTATCCTCACAGACAGTTACATTGTTGCACCATTGGTGATTGATGTGTAAGTAGACTCCGCCCCCCTGTGATTTCCCAGTCGAATCACTGTCCCTGGTACAGTCAGAACGGACACCCAAATCCGTTTATCTCCAAAGACGAGTCCATGTCTGAGTCAGTCTGCCAAGTCTCAGTAAAAGCCATAAAACAGGTACCTCTGTACTCATGGAGATGATTAAACTTTGCCTGCAACTGGTCTGTTTTATTCTTCAAGGATTGCCCATTCGAAAGGATTATAGAAGGTAAGGGGATGCCGTTAGCCTGCTGCTGATGTTTAATCCTTAATCAAACGCGACCTCTCCTCTCCCATTTGAGAACACGGCCAGCCTTTCCCCGGTTTTAATCCATTCATCGGTTGCCAACACTTTCATGTGTTTCAGAAGAGAGTCCACAGACAATTATTTAAAAAACATTTTTTTAGGGGGTAGATCAGCTTTAATACTGCAGATAGATTGTAAAAAAAAAGTATTATCTTTTCTCATTACAGCCCCTGTTTGTTCCTGCTTTACTGTCGCGAGTGGCATGTTAATGACATATCGGTATCTCAAAGCATTTTAATCTAAATTACAATAAGCTTCCCAGTGTGTAGACCTCCAAAACCAACATGATACCCCAAATGAACAGTTTAGGGCAACCCTACATCAATTTACCGGCACAGTTGACTACCTCCTTCCCGGCGCTCTTCTTCTGGCGTTTCCTTCATGTTCTGCTTTTGATAGTGTTTCAGTTTGTCCTCCCAATGGCACATGTTCAAAGTGGCTGGCCCTTGATAATGTCTCTCACCTGAGCCACCACTGTCCTTTACAATCCATTATGTCTTGTCCATTTTCCTACCAGTACACCAGCTGCATGAAAGAAGTTCGGGATCTCTCTCCATGCTCACTCCACGAGAGACTCATGTCGCACCTCTGAGAAAAAAAAGGCATGAGAGAAAAGGCAGTTGGTAGCTTAGACTGGATGCTGTGTACAGGTTGCTGGCTCGGACTCAGGTCTCAGTTGAAGTGATGCAGGAGAGGGCCGTAATGAACACCATTTCCACCATTTCTTCAGCCAGTTAGTGGGTGAAGCTCACACTGCTAACATTGATTTATTCCTTCCATGTATCAAAATACCATCTGTAGTCACTATCGCCATAACTTTGAGAAAGGACAGACCTAAACAACAGTTAAAGGAATGTCTAGTTCAGAAAATCCAAACTATATACCGTATGACAAATTATTACCTTCCCAATTTTCTTAATACACAATTCCTAAGACAAATGTCAAAGAGCATACCAACACACTGTTGAAACCATTTTCCCATTTTCCAAACTCCCTTATCATACTGCCGACCTCACCGCAGAGTTACCGGGTAAGGGAGATAGAGAACTAACCCTTAGGGAGAAATCCCGAATATACAGCAGATCCAATCTGGCGAGATTTGTATTGGAACAAAGACAAAAACAAGAACCAAAACAATAACAGCTACACACTTCTTCATATTATACGTAAATCTCACCCAATGTCTCTTATCCTTTCTAGTGAGGTTGACCAGGCCTCACCAGAAAGTCAGGACAAAGGTCCTATTCCCTCAATAAGTCTTTCTTTCCCGTTTCTTTACCTGTACTTCAGAAACCTTTCCAAAGCATTTCAATCATTTCCATCATTCTGCTTACCCGGTTTACAACGAAATTCAAACGACCCCGCATAATAAATCAAACACGGTATTAACACCACTAACAAGTATTCAACTGTTGGGTTGTGTTGTTTGTGTGTGCACGCTGGTATGTGTGAAAAAAACGTGCTGCAAAAACACACAAGTGGCCAGCCCTTACTTATCTGGGAGCTCCCTTCACGTCCGGATCCGGATCCCTTTATAAAACTGCAGAATTTCACTAACTCTCTCCCAAGACAACAGTCTCTGTAAACATTTCAAAGAGATAGATAATGACACCGCATCCTTTCCTGGATGAGAAAGTATACATTTCGTTAGCATTCACTATTCTAATCTTAATCAGCAACACAAATGTTTTAATTACAAACAAAACATGATAATGATAAGACCACTGTCCTACCATGCCCTTCATGTTCATGAACACAAATGTTAAAAGGTAATTTTTAGTTTGGTTACCCCAATTCTGTCGCTCGACAGAATAGCTTTTTCAAAACTCTACTAAGAATTCTACTACTAACTGACAAATACTTCTATTAACAATTACAATTGTAAAATGCTGCTGGAGAAGAAGGCAGACGTTTTACGTGCCCCAAACCGATTATGTTTCTTTGTTTGTTTATTTGCGTTGTTTGTAAATTCTTTTTTAAATGTATTTTGTACATATTGTTGCCGCTACCATCTCCGATAACCGTTAATAACTTCTGGACATCAGGACTCCCATTACTCACCAAGGACTGGCAGAATCCTTTTTTCCTTTAATGCTCGCAGTACACGTCCTGGTAATCCATCTGGCCCTGCAGTCTTGTGAATATTGACCTGTTTAAAGGCCAGACGTTAATAACTTCTGGACATCAGGACTCCCATTACTCACCAAGGACTGGCAGAATCCTTTTTTCCTTTAATTAGACTGACAAGCCTCATGCGAATGCTATACATCTTTCTTGGGAACAGGCCCAGATCCCTGTGATTTGTGTGAAGAGGAGGCGGAGACAAAGGGTCCAGAGGGCGGGCTGCCTTCTGAGAATTCGTAGCCGATCGAATAAACACACACTTCATTCCATTCTTTCTATGTCACGACTCCTCCCCTTCCTGTTCGGGTGGCGCTCGGCGGTCGTCGTCACCGGCCTACTAGCTGCCACTGATCCCTTTTCCCCTTTCTGTTTATTGATTTCACCTGTTTTGTGTGTAGGCTGATTAGTCGGGCTATGTTAGCCAGTAGGCCCGCCTGCTCTTTGTGCGGGATTGTTTTGTGTTGCTACAGTGCACGTTTGAGGTTGACGTGTTTTCGTTCGTGGGTTTTTCTCCGGACTGTTTGAGTCCCCGTGTTTGTGGCATTTGTTGTGTGAGCGCCCTGTGTTTCGTGGGGTTGCTTATGTTCGCCGTGTGTGCAATTAAAAGCACTACCCTGTACTCTCTGCTCCCTGCACCTGACTTCTCACCCACTACGCCCAGAGCGTTACATTCTAGCAAATCTGCAATCTTTGGACAATAAAATAGATGACCTATGCAGAAGATTAAACTACCAACGGGACATTCAAAACTGTAATATCCTATGCTTTACGGAGTCGTGGCTGAATGACGACACTATCAACATACAGCTGGCTGGTTATACACTGCATCGGCAGGATAGAACAGCGGCATCTGGTAAGACAAGGGGCGGTGGACTATGTATTTTTGTAAATAACAGCTGGTGCACGATATCTAAGGAAGTCTTGAGCTATTGCTTGCCTGAGGTAGAGTATCTCATGATAAGCTGTAGACATCACTATCTACCTAGAGAGTTTTCATTTGTATTTTTCGTAGCTGTTTACATACCACCACAGTCAGAAGCTGGCACTAAGAAAGCATTGAATGAGCTGCATTCCTCCATAATTTAACAAGAAAACACTCACCCAGAGGTGGCGCTCCTAGTAGCAGGGAACTTCAATGCAGGGAAACTTAAATCCGTTTTACCAAATTTCTATCAGTATGTTAAACGTGCAAGCAGAGGAGAAAAAAAATCCACACACAGAGACGCATACAAAGCTCTCCCTCGCCCTCCATTTGGCAAATCTGACCATAATTCTATCCTCCTGATTCCTGCTTACAGGCAAAAATTAAAGCAGGAAGCATCAGTGACTAGATCAATAAAAAAGTGGTCAGATGACGCAGATACTAAGCTACAGGACTGTTTTGCTATCACAGACTGGAATATGTTCTGGGATTCCTCCGATGGCAAGAGGATTACACCACATCAATCATTGGCTTCATAAATAAGTGCATTGATGACGTCGTCCTCACAGAGACCGTACGTACATACGCCAAACAGAAGCCATGGATTACAGGCAACATCCGCACTGAGCTAAAGGCTAGAGCTGCCGCTTTCAAGGAGCGGGACTCTAACCCGTAAGCTTATAAGAAATCCGGCTATGACCTCCGACGAACCATCAAACAGGCAAAGCGTAAATACAGGACTAAGATCGAATTGTACTACACCGGCTCTGATGCTCGTCGTATGTGGCAGGGCTTGCAAACCATTACAGACTACAAAGGGAAGCACAGCCAAGAGCTGCCCAGTGACACGAGCCTACCAGACAAGCTAAACTACTTCTATGCTCGCTTCGAGGCAAATAACACTGAAACATGCATGAGAGCACCAGCTGTTCCGGAAGACTGTGTGATCACTCTCTCTGCAGCCGATGTGAGTAAGACCTTTAAACAGGTCAATATTCACAAGCCTGCAGGGCCAGATGGATTACCAGGACGTGTACTGCGAGCATGCACTGACCAATTGGCAAGTGTCTTCACTGACATTTTCATCCTCTCCCTGTCCGAGTCTGTAATACCAACATGTTTTAAGCAGACCACCATAGTGCCTGTGCCCAAGAACACTAAGGTAACCTGCATAAATGACTACCGACCCGTAGCACTCACATCTGTAGCCATAAAGTGCTTTGAAAGGCTGGTCATGGTTCACATCAACACCATTATCCTAGACACCCTGGACCCAATCCAATTTGCATACCACCCCAACAGATCCACAGATGATGCAATCTCTATTGCACTCCACACTAACCCTTTCACACCTGGACAAAAGTAACACCTATGTGAGAATGCTAGTCATTGACTACAGCTCAGCATTCAACACCAAAGCTCATCAATAAGCTAAGGACCCTGGGACTAAACACCTCCCTCTGCAACTGGATCCTGTACTTCCTGACGGGCTGACCCCAGGTGGTAAGGGTAGGTAACAACACATCCGCCATGCTGACCCTAAACACAGGGGCCCCTCAGGGTTGCGTGCTCAGTCCCCTCCTGTACTCCCTGTTCACTCGTGACTGCACGGCCAGGCATGACTCCAACACCATCATTAAGTTTTCTGATGACACAACAATGGTAGCACAACTGACATGGAAGCTTATGAGCCAAAGTTTACATGTGCTAGGACAAAATGTGACGCCATAGTGAGTAACGTGTTAGCACCATAGGCTACTACGTTGGTAACATAGGACCTAGACCAGGTTGAATTTGTGTCCCTGTCCATTGATGCGTCCAATCATGGACATGTAAAGCTGCTGCCAATAGTAGTCAGATATTGTAAGATATATGATGGCAGCACATCTGTGGAAACAAAACTGCTTGATTTTGTTGAATTGAACGGAGAAACAGCAGAGGAAATTGCAGCTGAGGTCCTGGTTGTCATCCCAAAATTTTACCTGGAAAACAGTCGTGGAATTCTCTGCCGACAACACAAATACCAACTTCGGAGAACTGAATAGGCTGGGGGAGGGTCAATGTTCATACCAAAGTCAAAAATGCTCTGCAGCGGGAGGCGATTGGCTGAGGTTGTCCTGCCCACATCATTCATAACATGGCCAGAATGGCTTTGGATATGATTCCCCTTGATGTTGAGTACCTGCTCACAAAGATATTTGGATATTTTCACCGTCAGAGAGTGTTCTCCCAAATGAATGACATATGGACAGCAGCAAGAAATAGGTTGACTGTTCCTACCATCAAGGCCATGCTTATTGTGAAGACAAACTTCAACCTCCCCTGCCAGGAGTTCATGGAGAAGCTGACCAAAGACAGAGCAATCCTGAAGAAAATTACATTCTTCTGAGAAATATACAGAATATGTTGGTATATGTATATTATGTAGTTACCAATCTCATCATCATCTTATTTCTTTATTATGTTGTTAAGTATTTCACTTATACTATGGTCTCTGTTTTTTCAATTTTGCTCATATTCTCTTCTGCTCGTAATCTACCCAGACTACCAGGACCACCGAGTGGCTGTTCAGATTGGACAGTTCTCTCTTGCCTGTAGTGTTTATGTAATATAGTTGTTTTGTGTCTGTCACAGTGTGCCTGTGCCTGACGAAATACATTAAACCGGAATTGTCACCCTTTCTTATTTCATAAACAATAACATTGGATATTTTAATTATATTTTGTCCTCCAAACTGGAAATGTCCCCAGTTTTCATTTCAGAAATCTGGTCACCTTACTCCTACGTCTCCCTCCACATGGAAACTGTCATCTCTGTGAACCACTATTGATCGAAACGAGGCCATACAACGCTTAAGTGAAAGTTTCCTGCCCTGCTGCTTTCAAGAGTATTTTCTGCTGTTCTTTTGTCAAAAATGCAAACGCTTGCATCACAGCATTCCCTCCAAATGCAGCAGGTGCTGTAGGCTCCAGTACTACCCTACTGTTGCCCTAACCTTTGATGTTTTTTCACTACTTTTCCCTCCGTTTCTTTCTCTCACCTTGGCCATTGAAACCATTGTAATTAACTTTGATGGTATTAACCACTCGCACGGCTGTGAGTCAACACATAATATAGCTAGTATGTAAAATAACAGTATGTAAAATAACAAAATGAATGGGAAATTAATTAATACCAGTACTAATACATGATGACTAGAATGAAGTGATTGCTATAGCATACAATGCAATATCATATGATATAAAAGACCTGTCACTAGATAAAACTACTACAATACAAGATGAACTGACAGGGAGGACCATCCTATGTAAAATGCATGACATATGATTAGATATGATAATAAACAGCCTAAATCTACCTCTAGCATAGGCCTATTGGTATTTTGGTTTGTAACAATAGCTTGAAATGTATTATTTACTTACAGTGGTTCTTCCTTTAAATGTTTTGAGCTTATGCCTCGACCGTTTGTGGTGGATGGTGGCAGATTGTGGGAAATAGCGTCATTCTGGCAACAATGGCTGACACTTAAATGAAGTGCCATAGAATTCTGCTGCACCCCACAAGCTGTGCTGTAGTATGCTGCAACTTTCAAAGGAAGAACCCCTGTATGAAACTTGCATTTGGAATTTGTTTAAAATGAATTATTACTGTGGCAAATACGCACCATAGGTGGAGTGGAGATAGCTTTTTTTTCTCTTTTTGAAATGTTTGCTCTTGCTTTCCCATGTTTAAATCCATGGGCCCGATGTGGTAAATATATATTCTATCTAATACTACAAAACAGTGGTTGCTCCACTAAAAGTTTTGCGATTATGCTGCGGGACATAGAGGTAATAGGGGGTTTGATACGGTACCCTGCGTCACCACTTCATTGCTTCAGACCAGCGCAAGGGGGAGTTAGAGCACTGATTATGCTTTTGGGTCCTACTGTGTCTCTAACTGACAATGGGCGACATAAACCGAAATAGAAACAGATAATTGTGCACGACTTCAGTATTACTTACTAAAACTGTTGTTACACTAAGGTTTTTATTATTTGATTTTGTTAGTATTATTTTGGTTTTACTGTAGTACTGTAGGCCACTCCCAACCGGTCACGTTGTACAGTGCACGCTGTGTTGCTACAGATGCTGGTTTAATACCCGTGCCACCCTCGACTGGGAGACCCATGAGATGATTGTAGGTTTTTGATTTCTCTCCCTCTAAAAACATAAATAAATCATTCTAAATAACAAACTGGCTTTATTTACAAATTAGTAACAATGTCTCACCGCATGTTCAAGAATGGCCTTTTTCTCACAAATGTTACTTTATTTGAAAACGAAATCATCTCCAAAATATTGTTATTTTTTTTAAACAAAGCGATTATTATTGTGATTAATGTAGAATTATATAAAAGCCCATTCGATATTTTCACAGATATATTATTAACCCTGTTATTAGCAGGACAATATATATTGGTCATATTGTTCATGGCTCACAAGTGGCGCACAATGGGATTGCCTTGCAGTTCTCCAGCTGTATCCACTGAAAGCGTACGAGGTTTAAGGGAGGGCAGGGGGCAAAAGGTGAGTCGCAGAGCCGTGCACAGAATACTGACCTAGTTCATGGGGAAGGGAGGAGGGGAATGGTGTAGGAGGAAGGGGGAGGGGGGTGGATCCCCACGCCGCCACACTGGCAACACTTTAAGGGGCATTGCACTAATAATGGCACTGACTAGGGAAACGTTCCCCCTGTTCTGTTCTTAGTGCCAGTCTGCACGTTCAAACTAAAACAATGTAACTAATAATGGCATCTTTATGCGTTCGTTAATAAAATAATGCTTAAAAATACTCTTTCAAAATGCTGATGTTTATTTAGTTATGGATCCATAATGAATTACCATGGGAATAAATATTACTGAATTTCAGAAACATCCTCTACTCCTCTATATTTAATTATTGGTGGAGCGTCATGTCATATTTTTCGATATACTCTCGGCCTACCGTAGGCGACATGAGTCTCACTAGTGTTGAGTAATATGCTGTTAAAAATGGTGTAGGTCTTATTTATTTAACTAGGCAAGTCAGTTAAGAACAAATTCTTATTTACAAGGACAGCCTACTCCTTCCTCCCCCTCCCGTGTGCGCACATGAAACAGGGATTCTTTAGCTAAATAGGCCAGTTCTGTACTCCCGACTGTCATGTTGTACAGCGTGAAACCCAGAGGGGTTTTCATTTTTCTTGGAATAGAAACACCATATACAAATTAAGCAACTTCTTGAGGGCAGTATTCGGAAATTTGGATGACTGACATGCCCAAAGTAGACTTCCTGTTACTCAGGCCCAGAAGCTAGGATATGCATACAATTGGTAGTATTTGATAGAAAACACTCTGAAGTTTATAAAACTGTTAAAATAATGTCTGTGAGTATAACATAACTGATATGGCAGGCGAAAACCCGAGGAGAATCCATCCGGAATAAAAAATGTTTAGGTGTCTGCACATTCAAATCCTTTTTGGGAAAATCAAAGGAATACCTCCCAGATTGCAGTTCCTAGGGCTTCCACTAGATGTCAACAGTCTTTAGAAAGAGTTTCAGGCTTGTTTTTTGAAAAAGAATTTGTAGTTTTTCTAGGTGGCTCCCATTTTGACTGTAGTATTGTGTCGCGCTAAGTTGAGGGTGCGCACTTCGTTATTTATCTCCGGTAATGAACATACTATTCTCTGTCTTAAATTTGATCATTTATTTACATATTAGGGTACCTGAGGATTGATTAGAAACGTTGTAAGACTTGTTTGGACAAAGGTTATTGGTAACTTTTGGGATTCCTTTGCATGCATTTTGAACGAGGAAAACAGGAGGATTTCTGAATCAAGCACGCCACCTAAACTGAATTTTTTGGGATATAAAGAAGGACTTTATTGAACAAAACGACCATTTGATGTGTAGCTGGGACCCTTGGGATTTCAAACAGAGGAAGATCTTCAAAGGTAAGTGATTTATTTTATCGCTATTTCTGTCATTCGTGACGCCTCTACTTGTTTGCTAAATGTTTCTAATGCTTTTGTACGCGGGGCGCTGTCCTCAGATAATCGCATGGTATGCATTCGCTGTAAAGTATTTTTGAAATCTGACAAAGCGGCTGGATTAACAAGAAGTTAAGATTTTAAACGATGTAAGACAATTGTATTTTCATGAATATTTAATATTACGGTTTTGTATTTTGAATTGGGCCCGCTCCGATTTCACCGGATGTTGTCGAATTTGATCCCTTTGGAGTCAGGACATTGAATAAGAGAAAATGATTGTTCCATGTAGGCATGGTGTTGAAATATCATTAACAATAATTAAGTCTGATTAAGACGAATGTACCAATGGATGGGGAAAGGCTGTACAGTGTTGCCCTCTACCTGTGTCCGTTCAGATAGGACAGGTTAAGCCTGATACAGAGGCTATTTCTTTTGGGCTATTTCCCATGTATATTTGATAAATATACTTGTATATTTTGGATGATATGGCGCTTTCACCATTGGCTCACCAAGACCTGTAAATACATCTACACTCTGCTGATGTCATGCCCTTATGACTGCTACAAGGTCCCTATTTTACAATTACATAGGCTAATCAAAATGTGTGAAAGGGCTGTCTGGTAGCCTCAATAAAAGGACAAAGATTTGTAGTTGAACAAGTCGTTGTATGTATATTTTCACTTGAAAACTTGTGACTTGAGTTGCTTGCTCATAGAATCCACGACTTGGACTTGACTGGAGTCTTGATCCGTTCTACTTGGGACTCGAGACTCGGACCTTGTGACTTGAGACTTGGTCCCACTCGAATTGTACGCATCATGAGGTTGCTACAACCAAGCTGTCAGGCTGTGGGTAACTGGTGTATGAAATCAGGCGCGGGAGAGCAGAGATGAGTGTACAAGGTAGTTTATTCCACAAACTGTACCAGTATAAAACAAATACTAAAGGTGCGTGAAAATACCTGCCACTCGTAAATAACGGGCATAATAACGAACCCGGTAAACAATACCTGCCATAAAGATACAACCTGAACATAATAAACAAACACGCACACCAACATGGGGGAAACAGAGGGTTAAATAATGAACATGTAATTGGGGAATAGAAACCAGGTGTGTAGAAAACAAAGACAAAACAAATGGAAAATTAAAAGTGGATCGGCGATGGCTAGAAAGCCGATGACGAACAAGGAGAGGGACCGACTTCGGCGGAAGTTGTGACACAAGCCCATGACTGAAAGTTGAGATAATTTTGATTAATCAAGATGAAAGACAGTGCCACATTCAATACCTTCTTGCACACTCTCGTCTGCATCTAGCTGATCTAGGGTGTAATCATTAGTCCAACAGTTGCAAACGAGAGTTACTTTTGGACAAATTCAGTTATGTTTATCCCAATTTCATTCCATTTGCTTCCATTTAAGAAACATTTTTTTAAAGTATCGGCGGAATGAATACACCCCTGATCATACACAAAAACACAGTTCACTTTTATAGCATCCACATAAAAACTGCATGATCACTTTGCTCGTTGTATCACCTTTCCCTTCGCTTGTGGACTTCAGTGCACAACAGATCAGCTGTCTGTAACCAGGCGAACAAACTTTTCCAAGCCAAACCTTCATATCATGACCGCTACACACTGCCTACAGTGTTGTCATGTCATAGTAAACATAGCTACTAGAACTAACGCGTTAGTAAACCTGATACAATCATGCAGTACAGAGTACAGTCAGAAAGCAGTTTCACAGTTACACCGGTGGGCCCTGATGGCAATAAATTAATAAAACCGAAATATCATCACTCTCTGTTTGAGCTGGGTGTTTGAGTAGGGTAAACTAGCTAGCTAAGTGAAAGTGAAAATAAAACATATACAACCAACTATCTCTCTCTCTCTCTCGTTTGCTAATTTTGGAAGAAATACATTTTTCAAAACTGTTCAACTATTGTCTTTCTCTCTCTTTGAGTCAACTACTCACCACAATTTATGCACTCCAGTGCTAGCTAGCTAGCTAGCTTATTCTTTCAGTAATGGATTCATTCTCTGATCTTTTGATTGGGTGGACAACATGTCAGTCCATGCTGCAAGAGCTCCGATAGGTTGGTGGACATCCTCCTGAAGTTGTCATAATTACTCTCTATGGAGTCTATGGAAGGTTGGGAGAACCATGAGCCTCCTAGGTTTGGTATTGAAGTCAATGTACCCACAAGAGGACTGAAGCTATCTGTCCTCCGGCTACACCTTGGTGCTACCCTACAGAGTGCTGCTTAGGCTACTGTTGACCTTCATTGCAAAACAGTTTCAATCAATTATTTGGTGACGTGAATATATTTAGTATAGTTGTATCTTAAAAATATAACTTTTTTCATGGTTCACTATTTTAATTTTTATGTTCACTATTTTATTTGTATGAAATTCACTGAGGAGGATGGTCCTCCCCTTCCTCCTCTGAGGAGCCTCTACTGGTAAATGTATGTTAATAGTGTGATTCATGCAACAAATATGCACTAATGAACGCAGATACCCTGATTGCTCAGAGCAGAAACCAGCAGGAGTGTAGCTATACAAGCGCAATAATGCAGAACAGTCTGCAAGTTAAGTTGAATGCATTCTATCTTAAACTACAGTATGTGAAGGAATAGGGTTCCAATACTAATAACCATAGTAATAATAACGATTTTTACAACATTTAAGGTGTGACTGCAGGCGCAAGTCACTACTAATGTGACTGGGATGAGCTGTAAAATATAGCCCATCACTGATAGTATGCATAATTCCAGCGTTCTCTCATGAGCTGCATGAAGTGCAGTGAAATCAGTGACATCCTCGCAGCAGCCACACATTGCAACATGAGCATATTGAACGACACAGAGGAGGTTCAACACAGCTAGCGAGCATTTGCAAAAAAATATTATATCAGAACACATCACCATAGCGAGAAACATCTAGTTACACTGAAGTGTTGATGCAGAGCAAGAAGCCAGCGCATAGTAGCAGTAGCAGCAAACGGCAGCAGGATGAGAGAGCAGATCCATAAAGCTTAAATACCCACCCAATAAGGTAGGCGTGATTGATACTAGCCTCTAATTGGTGCTCTCTCAGCTGATAAGTCAGCGGGGCACTCGGATTTCCTTTCTGAATATGCTCTGCTAAATTTCTTTCCAAAGGACCTCTAAGTATTCGTGACTTTGTACCAGAAATAGTTGTAACAGTCACCAGAAATAAAAGGAAAATAAGGTTTTAATATCTGAGACTGTCATCCCTGCATTATGCAACAAATTTGCTATGATAAACTTTGTATGTGCCACATAAAATGAACTTTATCAGTTACTTCATTGTCAAGGAAAAAACAAACTATGTATAAATGATCTAGGCTACAATTCACTAGGATCAACTTAAGATACTGTATAATTAAATGTAGCCTACAAATGTGAGGCTGTAGGACTTGTGCAACACTGTTTTCGAAGAGTGTAATGATTAATACTGGGATAATAACCAAACAAACAACCAAATGCATGGCCTATTGCATTGACAAAACATTTGCTTTAGATAGCTATGTTGTTCGTAGAGCACTTACTTTGACTATGAGCTGATCACTTTTGTTGTTGTCACTTACAGCTGATGATGCACCAAACACCAACGCTTGTAGCGGTTACATTTCTCTATCTGGCGGCTAGTCATCTGTCGCTGGAGCTGTGTCCCTGAAAAGGCCTCGTCTCGCTGGTTCTTCACTGAACAGACACCCTTTTGGTACTTCTGGGAGTCGAGACAGCCATGGCCCATCTTTTCGTTCTAACTCTAGAACTTGCAGCTGATTTTTTCCACGTCATTGGCACCTCTTTTATATTTGAATAGAAGATTGTGACAGGAGCCACATACTGCTTTTGAAAACGCATCACTCAACGTGACAGGCCTCATTATCTCTTCTAAAACCAATGTGTAGTCCGGTCGCAATAATGACGATTTACCTTGCAAAAGGTTATGTTTGTTCCTGTTACAGTCACAAGGTTCACCACAAACAAGGCATACATCAACATATTTTTATGGGGTTTTAACAGTGCTGTCAAGTACTTAAATAAAAATACTTGAAAGTACTACTGAAGTAGTTTTTTGGGGTATCTGTACTTTACTATTTATATTTTTAACAAATTTTACTCCATTACATTCCTTAAGAAAAGAATGTACTTTTTACTCCTTACATTTTCACTGACACCCAAAAGTACTTGTAAAACGTTGGGATGATTAACAGGACAGGAAAATGGTATAATTCATGCACTTATCAAGAGAACATCCCTGGTCATCCCTATTGCCTCTGATCTGTCAGACTCACTAAACACACATGCTTTGTTTGTAAATGATGTCTGAGTATTGAACTGTGTCCCTCGATATCCATAAATTAAAAAAGTAAGACAATTGTGTTGCCTGGTTTGTTTATTTTAAGGAATAAAAAAGTACTTATACTTTTACTTAAATACATTTAAAACGAAATCATTTTAGACCAACTCAAGTAGTATTTTATTGGGTGACTATCACTTTTACTTGAGTCATTTTCTTTTTAAGGTATCTTTACTTTTACTGAAGTATGAAAATTGGGTACTTTTTCCACCACTGGGTTTTAAATGGCAATTTCACGGCCATTCTCACGCACTGTTGCACCTACGACACTTATCTAGTGAGCACCTTTGATGCTCCGCCCACACAAGGCATTTGATTGGTTTGAAATGTTGCGAGGCATCTCTGATTTACACCTGTTTCCCACCTCTTTTTAGCTGATTTTGTGCCATGGACTTCCCCAGGCTTCCCATTTAGATAAGCCTTGTTATCGACAGGGCTAATATCCAAGCTACATTTACTTGTCATTGTTATTCGTTATTCACTGTGTATTTATTCCTCGTGTCACTATTTCTATTTAAATGTTGTATTTTAATCTTAAATCTGCATCTTTGGAAAAGGACCTGTAGCATTTCACTGTTAGTCTACAACTGTTGTTTACGAAGCATGTGACAAATACAATTGGTTTTGATTTAGAAAAGTGACATGTATGATAATTGACAGGTATATTATTAAACACTTGTGATGTACTGTCTTATCAGTAATCACCTCCTGTCCCTTCTGAGGTGTTTGCAAGCGTCTGATGGGCATGGCAGTGTAGATCGGCTCCAGGCCTCTTTCATCACTGATACTGGTCATGAAGGAGCCTGACTTACAGATCTGACTCAGCTCTTACAGAGGTAGGGAGAGACAGAAAGATTGTCACCATACAGTCATTGAAGCCATCAGTAAATACACAGTGGAACATATCCAATCAGAGATCCTGATTCACAGGTCATTCACAAGGGGCACGTGCCAGCATGGCACTGACTGGTTGGCATTACTCACTCGGCCCTAGGAGGAGTAAGGGGGAACCTCATTAGAACATTCAAGATATACATACAAATACACACACACATTACATTATCAATGGTGGTTAGGTGAATTCCTGGACAGACAAGTGAGTATTTTGACCAAATCAAATGTGACCAACCTGATACAAGTGTCCTTCATTACTCTGAAGAGGGACTGGTGTCTGGCCACTTCATTAGCCTCGTCTTCTGTAAAAGGTCCTAATATAGTAGGGGGGGTTCCCACGACAACGCTGAACAAGGTGTTATACGTAGCCTGTGAATTAAATGTAATATCATCACTCAAAAAAACATATAGCTCTAGTTTGAAAGTAATTATATGCATTGTAGAGCACTGGGTACCCCATACGTTTCACAATTTTGTTGTAGCCCTGAACTAACTCACCTGATTTACCTAGTCAAGGACCTAATGATTATTTGACCATTTCAATCAAGTGTGCTAGCTGTGGAATATTTAAAATACATGGAATGGCTGGGGTCCCCGAGGATAGGTTTGAAAACCCCTGTTGTAGAAGGACTGTAATTACAGAATAGATTCATGCGGTGAAGCTGTTACTATGGAACCAGCTGTATATGTTACTGAATGCTTGCTGACACATTTTGCTCTTCGCTGCCAGAGTCATAATGTTATTAGTAGGCAAGTACAATCCTTCATTTATTTTTGCCTTAGAAAATGCACAATACACTTTTATGAAAACAGTAAGGAATGTTATATTGGGTTAGTAGACAAAGCCCCCGAATTAAAATCGTGGTAAGTGTGCTATTAATATCTTTGTCCGGTTGAAATAACGTTAGCTAGCAGGGATCTTAGCTAGCCAGTTCAACTTTAAATATCATTGAAAGCAAGCTGGCTACATCCTATGATTAGTTAGCTATCTTTAGCTAGTATCCAAATGCCTACTTTGCATTTACCCTAAATGCCAATGGAAACTAGGCTACAGTTAGTTGTTGTTAGCAAGGTACTGTAGCTAGCTAATGTTAGCTATGCACATATTCCTCTCACATTCATGTTAGCTTGATGTATTTAGTTAGCTAAAGTATCATTCTACTTTCACCTGTGGTATCATATCTAGCTTGGCTTGCTAGCATTAGCTATCAAATACAATGTATAACCAAAACTTGCTGATAGCTATCGACTTAACTACTCACTAACACCATTCACAGGTTTGACAGTTGACAGATAGTGGTAGCGTCAGATGTAATCGATTCCTGGCCATCTGGCAATATTGTTGAAATTCATTGGAAGTTTGCACAAACTTTATTGAAGCCCGTTTTCACAAGTGAAATGTACAGGGACTGCGGTTGAAAATTACCCGGCTGGCTAAAACTGACACTTTTACTGAAACATTGATTAATGTGCACTGTCCCCGTAAAAAAACTAAAAGAAACTCAAACTCAAACATCACACCCAAGGGAACTAAAATTACTTTCCAGTTTAGTTCTGTTCAAAAACATTTTTTGTTCTGTTCCACTGTTCCGACCTGCAAAATAAAGTTCTGAACCAGTTCGAACCCAAAAAATTAACAGTTTATATCGTTCCTTTCTTCTCCTTTTTTAACCTGTGAAATCAACATTTTTTTTAACATTTAGCTCATTAAATTACTACACCAATCATTGCAGATATAGCAGCTTACTATGGAGCGGGCATGCTAGTTGTTCACATACGTAATGGAAAGACAAGTGTAGGGCGCAAGATGCGACTGAAATTTGGTGGGTTGGGAGAGAGTGAGAGAGGGTGGAGGCTGCTTGAGGCACAGGGCATCTTGTTATGACATGCATTAACTGAATTAGGCCCACAGAATTTATACGCTACTAACAGATTCTATGGAGGAAATTTGAATGTCTTCAAACCTATGATAGCTAACAAGCTTGTGTGTGCAGAGCAGCACCAGATTTAAAATCAAGTCTTATATTTTTATAGTTAATAAAGGAGCGGAGTTAAGCTAACATATGGAATTGTTTTAAGATGGTCGTACCATGGATCATTTAAGCACTTTATTTGGAATTTTAGGACCCATATAGCTATTAAAAAATATGTTTTAAATATATTCAATTAAATATTGAATTTGTCCTTTACCCATAGAAATACATTGAATAACACCTTCATTAATGACAAAAAAAGACAGTTAAAAGGAATACGGTTTTGATGTGTCTGACCTATATTTTGGAGATATAAGAAAGCTCACGAAATATTTAAGTTTTTTGGAAACAAAACTACCTCCATAATCCCATTCATTTGTACGGGTTACCTTCAGACGAGTTCCGTGACAGTTGTGGGAGTCGTAGAGCAAAACGGAGAGCACTATCATGGTTGTGAAAGTCTCATTTTCCATAGAGTGGTTGTAAGCCAAACTGTTCGGACGCTGCACACGTTTCCATGAGAAGACCGGGATGTCTCTTGGTCTGACAAACACCTCTGTAGCTTGGCCAGCTTCCACCGCAGATACGGAAGACCGGTGGATTGAGACGCAGCTCATACAAAACATTTTTGTGAGCAGATATCTCCAGTTTATACTGACAGATTTTGATGTGGATTTTTTAATATGTTACTTACAGTAGATTGACACGCAGGTGCATCAATAGACTCTTAAAACTTCTTAGGGCTGCAATCCCGTTAACGGGATGATATGACAATAGCATGTGAAAGTGCAGGGCGCCAAATTCAAATCAACAGAAATCTCATAATTAAAATTCCTCAAACATCTTATACCTTTATAAAGGTAATCTTGTTGTTAATCCCACCACAGTGTCCAATTTCAAATAGGCTTTACAGCGAAAGCACCACAAACAATTATGTTAGGTCACCACCAAGCCACAGAAAAACTCAGCCGTTTTTCCAGCCAAAGAGAGGAGTCACAAAAAGCACAAATAGAGATAAAATGAATCACTAACCTTTGATGATCTTCATCAGATGACACTCATAGGACTTCATGTTACACAATACATGTATGTTTTGTTTGATAAAGTTCATATTTATATAAAAAAATCAGAGTTTACATTGGCGCGTTACATTCACTAGTTCCAAAAACATCCAGTGATTTTGCATAGCCACATCGATTCAACAGAAATACTATCATAAATGTAGATGATAATACAAGTTATACACATGGAATTATAGATATACCTCTCCTTAATGCAACCGCTGTGTCAGATTTCAAAAAAACTTTACGCAAAAAGCAAACCATCGAATAATCTGATACGGCGCTCTGAGTCAACAGAAACCAGAAATCACAATATAAATATTCCCTTACCTTTGATGATCTTCATCAGAATGCACTCCCACGAATCTTAGTTCCACAATAAATGCTTGATTTGTACGATAACGTCCATTATTTATGTCCAAGTAGCTACTTTTGTTAGAGCGTTAGGTACACATATCCAAACGCTCGTGCAGGTCCCGCATAACTTTGGACAAAAACTTCAAAAAGTTATTACAGGTCGAAGAATCATTTCAAACTAAGTATAGAATCAATCTTTAGGGTGTTGTTATCATAAATCTTTAATAAAGTTCCAACCTGAGAATTCCTTTGTGTCTAGAGAAGCAATGGAACGCAGGTCGATATCATGTGGAATGCGCATGACCAGGAAATGGCTCTCTGCCAGTAACCTGACTTATTCAGCTCTTATTCAGGCCCACAACACAGTAGAAGCCTCATTCACGTTTCTAAAGACGGTTGACATCTAGCGGAAGCCCTAGGAAGTGCAATTTCATCCACATCCCACTGTGAATTCAATAGGGCCTGGGTTGAAAATCGACAAACCTCAGATTTCTCACTTCCTGTTTGGATTTCTTCTCAGCTTTTTGCCTGCCATATGAGTTCTGTTATACTCACAGACATCATTCAAACAGTTTTAGAAACTTCAGAGTGTTTTCTATCCAATACTAATACTAATATGCATATATATTAGCAACTGAGGAGCAGGCCATTTACTCTGGGCACCTTTCATTCAAGCTACTCAATACTGCCCCTGCAGCCATAAAAAGCCGATGGGGGCATAAATTATGTGAGGATGGCTGGGCCGTGGCATTTGGATAATTTAGCATTTTTAAATACCTAAAACAGCTTTTTCCTGCAATCTAGAGCCATAAACATTTAGCTTAATCCTATGTAAAAAAACATGTATGTTTTTCTGCTTATCTAAGCATACCTCTTGAGCTGTCTGTACCCTCCTGATTGGAGGTTCTTTTTTTTAAAGAAACTAAATATGCTTCTCTTCATCTCTGCTAAAATCTGGGTAAAAGGTTGTCTCATTCAGTACATGCAGATATTGCTTGCTTTTCTTAAGTCGACCAACCTTGCCAGCAGGAATGCCAGCTAAGATAGTTAGACAAGCTAGCCACTCTAACTTGATTGATAGCCTGATGTGGTTTCTTGGAAGCTAGTTATGATGTTGGGCGATTGGGAACCTATTTAGTTTGGCTAAATTCAACTTCATAAAAGTGCTACGTGGCTAGTAGCATTACAGAGAAACAACAACCCAAATAGTATTATTAAATATATTTTTATTTAATTTGATTTAAACAGGATAAATCTGATGGGGCCCCTATGCCCCCCATGGGCATGATGTCTCTGAATAAAGCCAATGTGAAACGTGGTAACTATAGTATCCTTAATTAGCATTGAAAAAGTTAATCCATTCTTATCTTATAAAAAATCTCTCTAATACGTGTAACGTCAGTAGCCTACTGTAGCCTATGCTTCGGAGGGGGGGAGGGATAGGTAGCCTACAAACCGGATTATAATTTTTTCCTAATCATCTCGTAAATTTGAGTAGACTGACTTTATGCCCAAAATTATCCTACTTACACTTTGTAGTAAATTTTGACACCAGGTAATAAAATTCTGACTCATATCCATACCACTTTTCAACTAGTTACCCTTTAAATGATGATCTCCACTGACTTTGCTTCTCCCATTGGACTTTACAATAATATATATTTCAGTTGGAGAACAGACTGTCCATTTTGAAGAGGAGCCAGAAAGCTGTCTAAAATAGATGACCTTGTCAAAGTTAATCAACCTAGGGCTGCTCTTATTGGAGAGAGAAGCAAGTTGATGTCCAAGTCTTTTCCGCTACTGTCATGGTCTTAATTGAAGAGGAAATTATTAAGAAAAATGTATCTCCAATATCTATTTAGGTTAACTTAAAGTCTAAAACGCTGCCTCACTGATTAAAGGCAAAATAGCTGTGTTCTCAAGCAATTCACTGTAGCTAAGAAGAGGGCAATTATGGGTGGACCAAAACAACATAAAAAAAGCAGATCTCAATTGTTAATTTAGGGTGCTGATCACGTAAGAGTGTAGTAAGTGTAAGGCCACAGTCGTGCTGATTTCCATCAACACTTTTTACCCAGAGACAGATTTCTACCTATGAAACCAGATGTTCCTACACCCCTGCTAATCAGTAACATCAGGTACATGCTGAGGGAAAAAAACAGCATAACTGAAACTCAAGGGCCTGAGTATTGCATGCCTGGTCTGTGACTTTAAGAGTTGCAAGACAAAAATGTTTTACTTCCATGGCAAAACCGATAGCACTTGTAATAATATTTTTCATTGGAGGAACACATTCCCTTTATCTTGTGGTGATTATGGATGAGGTGTGTGTGTGTGTGTGTGTGTGTGTGTGTGCATTTACATGTGGGTGTGTGCACATATGAGTGTGTATTTGGAAAAATATTGTTCCAACCATGGATAAAATCTTTTTTCCAACTATTTGGTACCCAGCTCCAAATTTATAAGCAGATGTCTGAAGTTTGTGGTGGAGTTTCTAGCTAATATGCAGTTCTTAGTTGATTGGAAACAGTGCTTCTAGTCCTGTATGTGTGTGTTACTATTCTCACTCTCATCACACCCACCCTCTCTCTCTCTCTTTAAACATCTGTGTTTGGGTACAAAGTGTGCTTTCAGATAAAAACCTATAAAATAATGTGTGGTCAAGTCTTTGGCTCGTTTGATCCATTTAATAGGCCTTTATACAATAGTTAAATCAAGTGGAATTATAGCCTATATAATTATCAAGTATAAGGAAGTTATGCAGTATTTAAGTTACCACTTGTGTTGTGCACTTGAGTGAGGACCCAAAAGCGGTTTAACAAAAACAGAGTCCTTTAATGTAAAAACACAGGGAAGACATAGATCCTCTTCAGATGTAGAAAATGGCAAAATAGACAACCCTCAGAGAGGGCGACAAATGAAACAGAAAGTCCTTCTGATATTTACAAAAGAGTCCCCTTCTTAGCAGCAGAGGAGAATAGCTGGGTTGCGGCGACAGACTGCTGGTCTCTCTGGGTAGGCGCAGGTCGTAGCGGACAGAGGTACCTGATCACACGTAGCATCAGAAGAACAGGCAGATTCCGACAGGATGGGACAAGGGTGAAGCAAACGAGACGATAGTTTGGTTCTGGCATGAGAAACTCAAACGAGAATCTGACAAAGAAAGAAGCAGGAACAGAGAGAGAAATAGAGACCTAATCAGAGGGAAAAAGGGAACAGGTGGGAAAAGGGTGAACGAGGTAGTTAGAGAAGATGAGGAACAGCTGGGGGAAGGAGAGGAAGAGAAGGTAACCTAATACGACCAGCAGAGGGAAACGGAGTGAAGAGAAAGAACAGGAACAAGACATAATATGACAATATATGACAGTACCCCCCCACTCACCGAGCGCCTCCTGGCGCACTCGAGGAGGAAACCTGGCGGCAACGGAGGAAATCATCGATCAGCGAACGGTCCAGCACGTCCCGAGAGGGAACCCAACTCCTTTCCTCAGGACCGTACCCCTCCCAATCTACTAGGTACTGATGACCACGGCCCCGAGGACGCATGTCCAAAATCTTACGGACCCTGTAGATAGGTGCGCCCTCGACAAGGATGGGGGGGGGAAAGACGAGCGGGGGCGCGAAGAACGGGCTTAACACAGGAGACATGGAAGACCGGGTGGACGCGACGAAGATATCGCGGGAGGAGTCGCACTGCGACAGGATTAATGATCTGAGAAATACAGAACGGACCAATGAACCGCGGGGTCAACTTGCGAGAAGCTGTCTTAAGGGGAAGGTTTTGAGTGGAGAGCCATACTCTCTGACCGCGACAATATCTAGGACTCTTAGTTCTACGCTTATTAGCGGCTCTCACAGTCTGCGCCCTATAACGGCAAAGTGCAGACCTGACCCTCTTCCAGGTGCGCTCACAACGTTGGACAAAAGCCTGAGCGGAGGGGACGCAGGACTCGGCGAGCTGAGACAAGAACAGCGGAGGCTGGTACCCGAGGCTACTCTGAAAAGGAGATAGACCGGTCGCAGACGAAGGAAGCGAGTTGTGGGCGTATTCTGCCCAGGGGAGCTGTTCTGACCAAGATGCAGGGTTACGAAAAGAAAGACTGCGTAAGATGCGACCAATAGTCTGATTGGCCCGTTCTGCTTGACCGTTAGACTGAGGGTGAAAGCCGGAAGAGAGACTGACGGAAGCTCCAATCAAACGGCAAA
This sequence comes from Oncorhynchus tshawytscha, assembly GCF_018296145.1. Lineage (NCBI taxonomy): Eukaryota > Metazoa > Chordata > Actinopteri > Salmoniformes > Salmonidae > Oncorhynchus > Oncorhynchus tshawytscha. The sequence continues at coordinate 18,031,050 of NC_056453.1, read as the reverse complement.
ACTCCCTCCAAAATTGAGACGTGAATTGCGGACCCCTGTCCGAAATGACGTCTGACGGAAGGCCATGAATTCTGAAAACATTCTCGATGATGATGATTTGTGCCGTTTCTTTAGCAGAAGGGAGCTTAGCGAGGGGAATAAAATGAGCCGCCTTAGAGAACCTATCGACAACCGTAAGAATAACAGTCTTCCCCGCTGACGAAGGCAGTCCGGTGATAAAATCTAAGGCGATGTGAGACCACGGTCGAGAGGGAATGGGAAGCGGTCTGAGACGGCCGGCAGGAGGGGAGTTACCGGACTTAGTCTGCGCGCAGACCGAACAAGCAGCCACGAAACGACGCGTGTCACGCTCCCGAGTGGGCCACCAAAAACGCTGGCGAATGGAAGCAAGGGTACCCCGAACGCCGGGGTGGCCGGCTAACTTGGCAGAGTGAGCCCACTGAAGAACGGCCAGACGAGTAGGAACGGGAACGAAAAGAAGGTTCCTAGGACAAGCGCGCGACGGAGTGTGAGTGAGTGCTTGCTTTACCTGCCTCTCAATTCCCCAGACAGTCAACCCGACAACACGCCCCTCAGGGAGAATCCCCTCGGGGTCGGTGGAGACTACTGAAGAACTGAAGAGACGAGATAAAGCATCAGGCTTGGTGTTCTTAGAGCCCGGACGATAAGAAATTACGAACTGGAAACGAGCGAAAAACAGCGCCCAACGAGCCTGACGCGCATTAAGTCATTTGGCAGAACGGATGTACTCAAGGTTCCTATGGTCAGTCCAAACGACAAAGGAACGGTCGCCCCCTCCAACCACTGTCGCCATTCGCCTAGGGCTAAGCGGATGGCGAGCAGTTCGCGGTTTCCCACATCATAGTTACGTTCCGACGGCGACAGGCGATGAGAAAAATACGCGCAAGGGTGGACCTTGTCGTCAGAGAGGGAGCGCTGAGAAAGAATGGCTCCCACGCCCACCTCTGACGCGTCAACCTCGACAACGAACTGTCTAGAGACGTCAGGTGTAACAAGGATAGGTGCGGATGTAAAACGATTCTTGAGAAGATCAAAAGCTCCCTGGGCGGAATCGGACCACTTAAAGCACGTCTTGACAGAAGTAAGGGCTGTGAGGGGAGCTGCCACCTGACCGAAATTACGGATGAAACGACGATAGAAATTCGCGAAGCTGAGAAAGCGCTGCAGCTCGACGCGTGACTTAGGAACGGGCCAATCAATGACAGCTTGGACCTTAGCGGGATCCATCTTAATGCCTTCAGCGGAAATAACAGAACCGAGAAATGTGACGGAGGAGGCATGAAAAGTGCACTTCTCAGCCTTCACATAAAGACAATTCTCTAAAAGGCGCTGGAGGACACGTCGAACGTGCTGAACATGAATCTGGAGTGACGGTGAAAAAATCAGGATATCGTCAAGGTAAACGAAAACAAAGATGTTCAGCATGTCTCTCAGGACGTCATTTACTAATGCCTGAAAGACATCTGGAGCGTTTGCGAGGCCGAAAGGAAGAACCCGGTATTCAAAGTGCCCTAACGGAGTGTTAAACGCCGTTTTCCACTCGTCCCCCTCCCTGACGCGCACGAGATGGTAAGCGTTACGAAGGTCCAACTTAGTGAAAAACCTGGCTCCCTGCAGGATCTCGAAGGCTGAAGACATAAGAGGAAGCGGATAACGATTCTTAACTGTTATGTCATTCAGCCCTCGATAATCTATGCAGGGGCGCAGGGACCCGTCCTTCTTCTTAATAAAAAAAACCCCGCTCCGGCGGGAGAGGAGGAGGGGACTATGGTACCGGCGTCGAGAGCTACAGACAAATAATCTTCGAGAGCCTTACGTTCGGGAGCTGACAGAGAGTATAGTCTACCCCGGGGGGGGTGGTTCCTGGAAGGAGATCAATACTACAATCATACGACCGGTGCGGAGGAAGAGAGGTGGCCCTGGACCGACTGAACACCGTGCGCAGATCGTGATATTCCTCCGGCACCCTCGTCAAATCACCAGGCTCCTCCTGTGAAGAAGAGACAGAGGAAACAGGAGGGATAGCAGACATTAAACATTTCACATGACAAGAGACGTTCCAGGAGAGGATAGAATTACTAGACCAATTAATAGAAGGATTATGACAAACTAGCCAGGGATGACCCAAAACAACAGGTGTAAAAGGTGAACGAAAAATTTAAAAAGAAATGGTTTCGCTATGATTACCAGAGACAGTGAGGGTTAAAGGTAGCGTTTCACGCTGAATCCTGGGGAGAGAACTCCCATCCAGAGCGAACAAGGCCGTGGGCTCCTTTAACTGTCTGAGAGGAATGTCATGTTCCCGAGCCCAGGTCTCGTCCATAAAAACAGCCCTCCGCCCCAGAGTCTATCAAGGCGCTGCAGGAAGCTGACGAACCGTCCAGCGTAGATGGGCCGACAAGGTAGTGCGGGATCTTGAAGGAGAGACCAGAGTAGTAGTGCTCACCAGTAGCCCTCCTCTTACTGATGAGCTCTGGCTTTTACTGGACATGAAGTGACAAAATGACCAGCGGAAACGCAATAGAGACAGAGGCGGTTGGTGATTCTCCGTTCCCTCTCCTTAGTCGAGATGCGGATACCCCCCAGCTGCATAGGCTCAGCACCCGAGCCGGCGGAGGAAGATGGTAGTGATGCGGAGAGGGGGGCAACGGAGAACGCCAGCTCCTTTCCCCGAGCTCGGTGACGAAGATCAACCCGTCGCTCTATGCGAATAGCGAGTTCAATCAAGGAATCCACGCTGGAGGGAACCTCCCGGGAGAGAATCTCATCCTTTACCTCCGCGCGGAGACCCTCCAGAAAACGAGCGAGCAAAGCTGGCTCGTTCCAGTCACTGGAGGCAGCAAGAGTGCGAAACTCAATAGAGTAATCTGTTATGGATCGATTACCTTGACATAGGGAAGACAGGACCCTGGAAGCTTCCTCCCCAAAAACAGAACGATCAAAAACACGTATCATCTCCTCCTTAAAGTCCTGATACTGGTTAGTACACTCAGCCCTCGCCTCCCAGATAGCCGTGCCCCACTCACGAGCCCGTCCAGTAAGGAGAGATATGACGTAGGCGATACGAGCTGTGCTCCTGGAGTAAGTGTTGGGCTGGAGAGAAAACACAATATCACACTGGGTGAGGAACGAGCGGCATTCAGTGGCCTCCCCAGAGTAACACGGCGGGTTATTGATTCTGGGCTCCGGAGATTCGGAAGCCCTGGAAGTGGACGGTGGATCGAGGCGGAGATGGTGAACCTGTCTTGTGAGGTCGGAGACTTGGGCGGTCAGGGTCTCAACGGCATGTCGAGCAACAGACAATTCCTGCTCGTGTCTGCCTAGCATCGCTCCCTGGATCTTGACGGCTGAGTGGAAAGGATCCGAAATCGCTGGGTCCATTCTTGGTCAGATTCTTCTGTTGTGAACTTGAGTGAGGACCCAAAAGCGGTTTAACAAAAACAGAGTCCTTTAATGTAAAAACACAGGGAAGACATAGATCGTCTTCAGATGTAGAAAAATGGCAAAATAGACAACCCTCAGAGAGGGCGACAAATGAAACAGAAAGTCCTTCTGATATTTACAAAAGAGTCCCCTTCTTAGCAGCAGAGGAGAATAGCTGGGTTGCGGCGACAGACTGCTGGTCTCTCTGGGTAGGCGCGGGTCGTAGCGGACAGAGGTACCTGATCACACGTAGCATCAGAAGAACAGGCAGATTCCGACAGGATGGGACAAGGGTGAAGCAAACGAGACTATAGTTTGGTTCTGGCATGAGAAACTCAAACGAGAATCTGACAAAGAAAGAAGCAGGAACAGAGAGAGAAATAGAGACCTAATCAGAGGGAAAAAGGGAACAGGTGGGAAAAGGGTGAACGAGGTAGTTAGAGAAGATGAGGAACAGCTGGGGGAAGGAGAGGAAGAGAAGGTAACCTAATACGACCAGCAGAGGGAAACGGAGTGAAGAGAAAGAACAGGAACAAGACATAATATGACAATACATGACAACTTGTGCACCCACTATTTGGGTGAGAGAATTTGACATGGTAAATAGTGTAACTAACTAACTAACTAACTACCTTTACTAAGTCTCGACGTGAGATGGAAAGTCTGGGTGATTTGTCTGAATGTCCAGTTCATTTCCTGTCCCATCTGTTGTCATCCCTGGACCCTGTTTCATCTCAGTTCTGTTTGATTTTAACTCACTTTGGTTTGGGCACAGTATGTGTCATCAGGCAAATGGGTTGAAAATGATTTTGTCCCACATACATTGCATGTGCATGTACCCTTAGGCCAGAGTGAGCACTAATATAAATGATTGTTTTTAGAATAAAAGGACAGACCTTTTGTATGTCTACAGACCTCAAATTCAAATCTGGACCTTAGAAGCCAGTTCCACTGATTTTCTTTCATTCTTTCCCTCTAACTAGGGACGGATTTAGACGTGGGACACCAGGTGTATGCAATTAATAATCAGGTAGAACAGAGTCAAAGACATGACATGCTATTCTCTAGAGCAGGGGTATTCAAATCTTACCCTACGAGGTTCTGGACTACCACTGGTTTTCTATCTCAATGTGTGGCTGACATTTGTGTGTGTGTGTGTGTGTGTGTGTGTGTGTGTGTGTGTGTGTGTGTGTGTGTGTGTGTGTTGTGTTAGACAACATGTCAGCTACAGTGCGCAGTAACACTGGCGCTGAATTGGAACCCTTCAAGGTGTACACTGGAGTTGAACAAGGCACCATCATTGCGCCCACCTTGTTTTCTATCTTCATCACTGGAGACTTCCACCTCACAAGCCAAAATCTGCCTCAGGGAGTCCAAATCCTGTATAGAACAGACAGCAAACTTTTCAACGTTCATCGTGGATCTTCAGTATGCAGATGATAATGCCACCCCTGTCCACTCGGAAGATGGCCTTCAGTGCATCCTGGATGCTTTTGCAAAGGCATACATGCTCCCGAGACTGGCCCTAAACATAAAAAAGACCCAAATCCTCCACCAACCACCACCTGACAAAAATATACCGGTCCCAGTAATATAGGTTGACAATACCACTCTTGAAAATGTGGACCACTTTCTCTACCTTGGAAGCCTGCTCTCCTCCAAAGCTGACATTGATGCGGAAATACACGACAGTCTAAGCTGTGCCAGTGGAGCCTTCTCAAGACTGAGGAAAGGAGTCTTCGATGATCGCAACATCCATCCAGAACTAAAATCCTGGTCTACAAAGCAGTAGTGCTCCTCACCCTACTGTATTGGTCAGAAACATGGACCACATACACTGTATGTGGACACCCCTTCAAATTAGTGGATTTTGCTATTTCAGCCACACCCATTCGTGCACACAGCCATGCAATCTTCATAGACAGGGTAGCCTAGTGGTTAGAGCGTTGGACTAGTAACCGGAAGGTTGCGTGTTCAAACCCCCGAGCTGACAAGGTACAAATCTGTCGTTCTGCCCCTGATCAGGCAGTTAACCCACTGTTCCCAGGCCGTCATTGAAAATAAGAAAAAAAACACAAAAAAAAAAAACATTGTCAGTAGAATGGCCTTACTGAAGAGCTCAGTATCTTTCAAAGTGGCACCGTCATAGGATGCTGCCTTTCCAACAAGTCAGTGTGTCAAGTTTCTGACCTGCTAGAGCTACCCCGGTCAACTGTAAGGGCTGTTATTGTGAAGTGGAAACCTCTAGGAGCAACAACGGCTCAGCCGCAAAGTGGTAGGCCACACAAGCTCTCAGAACGGGACCGGCGAGTGCTGAAGCGTGCAACGCAAAAACAATTGTCTGTCCTTGGTTGCTACACTCATTATCGAGTTCCAAACTATCTCTGTAAGCAAGACGTCATCAGCACAATAACAGTTTGTCGGGAGCTTCATGAAATCGGTTTCCTTGGCTGAGCAGCCGGATACAAGCCTAAGATCACCATGCGCAGTGGAAGAGTGTAAACCTGTTCTCTGGAGTGATAAATCATGCTGCACCATCTGGCGGTCCGACAGACAAATCTGGGTTTGGTGGATGCCAGCAGAGTGCTACTTGCCCCAAATGCTTAGTACCAACAGTAAAGTTTGTTGGATGAGAAATAATGGTCTGGGGCTGTTTTTCATGGATTAGGCAAGGCCTCTTAGTTCCAGTGAAGGGAAATCTTAATGCTAATTTGATTTGATTTGATTAACAGCATACAATGACATTCTAGACGATTCTGTGCTTCCAACTTTGTGGCAACAGTTTGGGAAAGGCCCTTTCCTTTTTTAGCACGACAATCCCCCCGTGCACAAAGCAAGGTCCAGATTGGCCTGCACAGAGCCCTGACCTGCTAACTGCTAGCTTGCCAGCCCCGGTCTGCTAACTGCTAGCTTTTTTAGCCCCGGCCAACTAACTGTTAGTTTGTTAGCATCGGCCTGCTAACTGTCTGAATCGCCGAGTCCCCAGTCAGCCCAACCACTCACTGGACCCATATGTTCACTTGGCTACTCATGCCTCTCTTTAATATCAATATGCTTCGTCCATTACTGTCCTAGTTAGTGATTACTGTCTTATTTCACTGTAGAGCCTCTAGCCCTGCTCAATATGCCTTAACCAACCATGTTCCACCTCCTTCATATGCGATGACATCACCTGGTTTAAACGTCTCACCCCCCTTGGCATATAGAGACTATATCTCTCTCATCATTACTCAATGCCTAGGTTTACTTCCAATGTACTCACATCCTATCTTACCTTTGTCTGTACACTATGCCTTGAATCTATGCTATCGTGCCCAGAAACCTGCTCCTTTTACTCTCTGTTCCGAACGTGCTAGACGGCCAGTTCGTATAACCTTTAGCCGTACCCTTATCCTACTTCTCCTCTGTTCCTCTGGTGATGTGGAGGTTAATCCAAGTCCTGCAGTGCCTAGCTCCACTCCCACTCCCCAGGTGCTCTCATTTGTTGACTTCTGTAACCGTAAAAGCCTTGATTTCATGCATGTTAACATTAGAAGCCTACTCCCTAAGTTTGTTTTAGTCACTGCTTTAGCACACTCTGCCAACCCGGATGTCTTAGCTGTGTCTGAATCCTGGCTTAGGAAGACCACCAAAAACCCTGAAATCTCCATCGCTAACTATAACATTTTCCGCCAAGATAGAGCTGCCTAAAGGAGTCGGTGTTGCAATCTACTGCAAAGATAGCCTGCAGAGTTCTGTATTACTACTATTATTATCAATGAACCTACCAGGTACAACCCCAAATCCATAATCACGGGCACCCTCATATATGTCATCCTAACTAACTCCTCGCCCTCCAAATACACCTCTGCTGTTTTCAATCAAGATCTCAGCGATCACTGCCTCATTGCCTGCATCCTGGTTAAATAAAGGTGAAATAAATAAAAAAACTCTCAACCCCATCGAACACCTTTGGGTTGAATTGTAACACCGACTTCGAGCCAGGCCTAATTGGCCAACATCAGTGCCCGACCTCACTAATGCTCGTGGCTGAATGGAAGCATTTACCGGCAGCAATGTTAGCTAGCTACAGTGCCTTGCAAAAGTATTCATCCCCCTTGTTTTTCCTAATTTTGTTGCATTACAACCTGTAATTTAAATACATTTTTATTTGGATTTCATGTAATGGACATACACAAAACAGTCCAAATTCTGTAAGTAAAATGAAAAAAAAAACGTGTTTAATTATTATAATTTTTTTACGGAAAAGTGGTTTGTGCATATGTATTCACCTCCTTGGCTATGAAGCCCCTAAAAAAGATCTGGTGCAACCAATTAACCTCAAAATGCACATATTTAGTGAAATAATGTCCACCTGTGACAATGACCCTAACCATACTGCTAAAGCAACAGTTGAGTGGTTTGAGGGGAAACATTTAAATGTATTGGAATGGCTTAGCCAAAGCCAGACCTCAATTCAATTGGGAATCTGTGGTATGACTTAAAGATTGCTACACATCAGCGGAACCCATTCAACTTGAAGGAGCTAGAGCAGTTTTGCCTTGAAGAATGGGCAAAAATCCCAGTGGCTAGATGTACCAAGCTTACAGAGCCATACCACAAGAGACAAGAGACTTGCAGCTTTCTTTTTTTGGGGGGGGGTGGAATAGTTGTGTACGCTCTCAAGTTTTCTGTTTTGTTGTCTTATTTCTTGTTTGTTTCACAATAAAACATATTTTTTTTTATCTTCAAAGTCGTAGGCATGTTGTGTAAATCAAATGATGCAACCCCAGAGAAATATATATTTTAATTCCAGGTTGTAAGGCAACAAAATAGTAAAAATGCCAAGGGAGGTGAATACTTTTGCAAGCCGCTGTAGCTAGTTACTTGTTGTAAATACTAGGGCTTGTGTTCATACTGTTGCAGGGTCTGTTGGCAATTCCAGGGATTTAATTCAGTGTGAATAACTCAGAAACACCTGTTCACCGGCAGGAGAAATGCTGCCACAAGTAGCTCTTGACAATAGCTATAACGTTAGCCTTACATTCCTATTTTTCACAGATGCTGGTCCCTATGCTTCTATTTTCTTCTAGTTCTCCTGATTAGTCACATCGACTTATCTGTGTTTAGCTGATTGTACTGTTCATGCTATGCAATATTAGTTTTTACCTGAACGGTTACGGTTACTGTGAGCTGCACTCATTACTGTTTCACCTTGGCTATTTGATAAGGAATGTGGCAGTTTAGCTATCTGCAGAATGTTCACACAACTTTACTTTGCTCATGTTTCGGTTAATGTTGTACTTCATCTTGTATCTTTTCAGGTGGAGCTGAAGGGGCAGCTGTCACCTGTATTGGTGAAAAATAAGTGGGAGAACCTTAATCAAAAATACACAGTACGATACTGTATGTTGTATATTTTTTATTTAACCATTATTTAACTAGGCAAGTCAGTTAAGAAGAAATTCTTATTTACAATGACGGCCTACCCCGGCCAAACCCGGAATACGCTGGGCCAATTTTGCGCCGCCCTATGGGAATCCCAATCATGGCCGGATGTGATGCAGCCTGGATTTGAACCAGGGACTGTAGTGGTCATTGTAAATAAGAATTTCTTCTTAACTGACTTGCCTATTTCAATAAAGGTTACATTTTTAAAAATGACCAAAAAATATACAGCAGCTTTGCAGTTCTTGACACAAACTGGTGTGCCTGGCACCTACTACCATACCCCATTCAAAGGCAATTCATTATTTTGTCTTGCCCATTCACCCTCTGAATGGTACTAGTACACAACCCATGTCTCAAGGCCTAAAAATGCTTCTTTAATCTATCCCCTCCTCTTCATCTACACTATTGAAGTGGATTTAAAAAGTGACATCAATAAGGAATCATACCTTTCACCTGGATTGATCTGGTCAGTCTGTCATGGAAAGAGCAGATGTTCTTAATGTTTTGTACACTCAGTATTTATACAGTAAGTCTGGCTGCACATCTGACTCGTTGACTTAATGCAAATTGAGAAATTATTTGACTAAGGGTCCACAATGAACAGTGAGCCATTGTACGCAAGCAAAAAAAAGTATATTTGAATATATTACAAGTACACTAAAGTATACTTAAATATACAAAAAATTCAAATAATACACTTCAAATGCGAGATGTATTTTTATAGTATTAATATAATATCCTTACACTTCAACACACTTATTAAAAGTGTACTTTGTATTAACAGTTTTTTCAGTTTTAGTATACTATAAATATGCTATCATCACACTGCAATACACTTATTAAATGTGTACTGTAAATCCATTGTTTTTTCAGTGTTTTAGTATACTATAAATATACTACCATCAACCTTCAATAGACTTGTTAAAAGTGTACTTTAAATTCATTGTTTTTCAGGCTTTAAGTATACTATGTTCACTATCATTAAACGTAAACACACATTAAAACTGTACTTCAATTTTTAAGCTTTAATTGTAATTCAGTATATTCATTTAAAATACACTTGGATTTGTTTTTAAATTGTTTATTTTTTAATGAAACTCTGCTTGTTAGTGATCAAGTGCACTATAAGTATACAAGGATTTAATTGTCATTTGATGTCAACTCAAAATAATCTGTTGAACTAAAAAAAAGAAGGAAAGATTAATAAAAACAAGATCAAATTAGATAACTAAAATATGGTTGTTGCATAAGTATTCAGCCTCTGTTTAGGCAAGCCTAAATTAGTTCAGGAGTAAATTTTGGTTAAACAAATCACAGAATATGTTACATGGACTTTATATTAGGGGTTGACATAATTTTTTTATGACTAACCTTCATCTGTTCCCCATGCATACAATATCAGTAAGGTACCTCAGTCAAGTATTGAATTTGAAGCACAGATTAAACTACAAAGACCAGGGAGCCTTTTGAAACCGTCATAAAAGGGCAGTGATTGGTAGATCGGTAACAATACCAAATCAGACATTGAATATCTCTTTAAGCATGGTCAAGTTAATAATTATGATGTGGATTGTGTATTAAACCACCCAGACACATCAAAGATGCAGTCATCCCTCTGAACTGAGCTGCAGGATAGGAATTAAACTGCTCAGGGATGTTACCATGATGCCATTGGTGATTTTAAAACAGTTACAGAGTTTAATGGCTGTGATGGGAGAAAACTGAGGATGGATCAACAAAATTGTAGAAAATAATAATACAACAGAATATTTTATGCAACAAAGCCCTAAAGTAATACTGCAATAAAACGTTTTGGCCTACATGCAAATCCTTATGTTTGGTGCAAATCCCAACACAACAGATAACTGAGTAACTGCCTAAGTTATTTTCAAGCATAGTGGTGCCAGCATCATGATATGAGTATGCTTGACATCGGCAAATACTGGGGAGTTTTTCAGGATAAAAATAAATGGGATGGAGCTAAACACAGGCAAAATCCTAGAGGAAAACCTGCTTCAGTTTGCTTTACAACAGACACTGGGAGTAGGACAATAACCTACAACACAAGGCTTGCACTGGCGTTGCTTACCAAGAAGACAGTGAATGTTCTTGAGTGGCCAAGTTACAGTTTTGACTTAAATCTGCTCAAGAACCTTTGGCAAGATTTTAAAATTGCTGTGTAGGCATGAGCACCCACATCTTGACAGAGCTTGAATAATTATGAATAGAATAATGAACTAATATTACACAATCAAGGTGTGTAAAGCTCTTAGAGACTAACACAAGAATACTCACTGCTGTAATCGCTGCCAACAGTTTTTCTAGCACTGACTATGTGACCCAATTCATGAAACTAGGCGTATGTCACAAGTCACGACTTCAGAGGAGAGCTGTTTGAACGTAAACATTTTTTTTGTAGCAAAATGCGTTTCTGACCAGAAATGCCTTCTCGAACATGTGAACTTTCATGTGCCTTAATAACAAACTTGTATGCCATCGGTAAATACGAATAAAATTGTTCAATTACGAGCCTTGTTGGTTAAGCCACAAAAAAGACAGAAACCTTCCCATTAGCCAAGATTGGCTGAGATCATGAGTGGGCTGGACATGCCAAGAGATGAGTTTGGATTGGTCTGCCATATAGAAGGCTTCTGTCTATTTGAGCTGGTCAGTCTGTGTTGGTAATCCTGTCAAAGCGGCTTTAAAAAAATCTATTGTGTAGTGGAGCTGCATAAGTGTTGCTCTCCACTTTCTGTAGGATCACGTTTTGAAATCAGTGGAATTAGAGTATGATAGCTAAAGAGATAGAGAAAACACCTGTCTCCGGATTACATCTTTAAACTAAGGGCAACCGTGGTATGGCATTCCTGACAGGGAGAGTATCGTCTGTCATGCATGATGATATTTACAGGTAAAATAGTCTAATGTTAGCTAGCTTCATTTTCAGATATGACACGTTTCTAATGTTGACAGAATGTGGTTTTATTTCAAGCTAAAGTGTACTGTTAGCTAGCTGGTTGGCTCCCTAGCTGACGTTATTATTCGTATCCCAGAGCCGTTTGCTTTTCTAGTTAGAGCCTAACATTGAACCTGGTTGGTTAGCTTTCAGCACTGTGGCATTGTTGGCACTGTGTTCATTGTTGTTTAACTAGCTAACGTTAGCTGGCTGGCTCGTTAGCTAACGTTACGTGATGTGTGTACAACACCCGTTGAATATGGCTGGTGTCAGTAAAGATCTGCAAAAAAGTGTAATGAAATTGTTGCCAGCAGAGCTAGTTAGGCTGTTTTCATGTAATCCATAGGTAAACAAATCATCAGCCAAAGAGTCAAATGTGGCTTCCAAGAGCGAAACGAGATGGGTGGGGTTAAAGGGTGTGAACGATGCTGAATGGGTGTAGACAAAGAAGAGCTCTTCACTAGATACCAAAACATTCAAAGGCAATTTCTCAGAAGTGAGTTTACAAGTTGATCAACATTCAAAGCAGAATTTCTTTCCTTAAATGTAGTGTATGATATACCATTTTGTAGTGTATGTAGTGTATGATATACCATTTTGTTTATACTTTTATCCAATGTAAAAAAACACTGTTTCAAATTTAGCTAAATAAGACAGAATACAGGTTGTGAGTCACCTATATTTAAGTCATTTAATTTCTATGAATCTTTTCAAATGATCAAATAGAAATCTTCCACCTTGACATTAGATTATTTTGTGTAGATTGTTGACAAAAAAAATACATTTTAATCCCACTTTGTAACAACAAATGTGAATAAATCCAAGGGGTACAAATACTTTTGCAATGCCAAGAGTGTGCAAAGATGTCAACAAGGCAAAGGGTGGCTACTTTGAAGAATATCAAATATAAAATATGTTTTGATTTATTTAACACTTTTTTGTTTACTACATAATTACATATGGCTGTTGAACAAGTTGAGGAGACTAAATTACTTGGTGTTACCTTAGATTGTAAACTGTTTTAGTCAAAATATATAGATAAAATGGTTGTAAAGATGGAGGTCTGTCCATAATAAAGAGATACTCAGATTGTTTGACACCACACTCCTTAAAAGCAACTCCTGCAGGCTCTAGTTTAGTCGTATCTTGATTATTGTCCAGTCAAGTGCTGCAAATAAAAACCTTGTTAAAAACCTCTTGGGACTAGGGGGCAGTATTTAGATTTTTGGATGAAAAACATACCCAAATGAAACTGCCTATTTTTCTTGCCCAGAATCTAGAATATGCATATAATTGTCAGATTAGGATAGAAAACACTCTAAAGTTTCCAAAACTGTCAAAATATTGTCTGTGAGTATAACAGAACTGATATTGCAGGCGAAAACCTGAGGAAAATCTAACCGGGAAGTGGCTTCTATTTTGAAAGCTCCATGTTCCATATCCTGCCTTCGCTCCATTTAAAGGGATATCAACCAGATTCCTTTCCCTATGGCTTCCCCATGTTGTGAACAGTCTTTAGACATAGTTTCAGGCTTTTATTTTGAAAAATGAGCGACAAAGATCAGATCACGTCAGAGGTTTGGCAGGGTCCAGCAGAGTTTTTCATGCGCAACAGAGTGGGGCAGCCATTTTCTCTCTCTATCCAATTGAAGAAACTACAGTCCTGGTGACATATTATCGATTATTTATTCAATAAAACAACTTGAGAATTGATTATAAAAACATTTGACATGTTTCTCATGAACTTTACGGATACTATTTGGAATTTTTGTCTGCCCCGTTGTGACCGCTCGAGCCTGTGGATTTCTGAACATACGGCGCCAACCAAATGGAGGTATTTTGGATATAAAAATTATCTTTATGGAACAAAAGGAACATTTATTGTGTAACTGGGAGTCTCGTGAGTGCAAAGATCCGAAGATCATTGAAGGTAAGCGATTATTTTTATTGCTTTCTGACTTTCGTGACCAATCTACTTTGATGCTAGGTGTATGTAATTTTTTGTCTACTGAGAGAGATGTTCTTACATAAACGCTTGGTATGCTTTCGCCGAAAAGCTTTATTGAAATCTGACACGCCAGGTGGATTAACAACAGGCTAAACAATATTTTGCTATATTGCACTTGTGATCTCATGAAAATTAAATATTTCTAGTAATTTCATTTGAATTTGGCGCTCTGCAATTCAGCGGAAGTTGATGACAATTATCCCGCTAAAGGGAAAGGTGCACCAAGAGGGAGTCAGATAACATGTGTGAGAGACCGGTCAAGAGCAGATGAGCTCCCACATTTTTCAGCATGTTTTTAAAAATAGATAGATTTAGAGTTAGACAAACTTAGAGTTTTTGAGATGGACAGGATGCTACCCTAATTAACATAACCTTCACTCCAAATCGAAACTCCAAACCTACAACCTGATTTTTGACAGAATTTCTTGGAAGGCTTCCTCCATTCAATGATTATTATTCTCAAACTATACATCAAATGCTCTGGCAAACAAGCAGAGACCTGAAAACCCCATCCAACCTGGAGCTGAGTGATTAATGCTTAGTCTGAAGCAAAAAAAAATTAACTTTCAAAAGCCAAGAATAAAAATACATTACAATGATATATTTTCCTTAATAATGACTGAATGCTCAGGCTTCCAAGTTTTGCCAGGACAAAGAGATACAACTTCAATTAGCACTGACGTGTGAAGCGAGAGGTGTCGAAGCCTTTGAGACCAACAATTGGCAGGCTACCCCACCCCTGCTGTTCAAAGACCATCCACTGGCATTTTCTACAAGAAATCTGCCTCCAGAAATAAAAGCTTCTCCCAAGTGGGTGACACCTACTCCTGTTGCCTGCTGCACTGTTGCTTGGATTCCACCTGGCAATCTGTTCACCGTCTGCCCTGGCCTGTCTCCCTCTCTGGAACAGGTACCCCCCCCAACCCCCATCTTCTCTCTCTCTCCCGAGCTAACACTCACTTCCAGTCCACATTCACTGTTGGGGGGAATGACTCTGAACTTACAATGGCTAGCCAAGTCGTTATACAGTACATTTAATTTTTCTTATTGTGCATTTTGCTATTTTGCTATTTGCCTCATGACTCCTGCATACTTTGTTGTCTACGAACTTTCTTTACCAAACCGTAGGACAGACTATGTTTGTTCCCAAACTCGGGACTCTGACTCTCTATTGGTTAAACAAACTTTTGGCCTCCCATCCCATTCTTAAAACTTGTTGACGGGATAGGGTTCCCTTTTGGGAACGACCCCTCCCACGTTCAGGTGGAAGGTGGCGCACGGAATGCAAAAATATTCTTAGAAATATTTAACCTCCACCCATTAACAAGTCCAATAGCTCAAATGAAAGATAAACACCTTGTTCATCTAGCCAGCAAGTCAGATTTCTAAAATGTTTTACGGCGAAAACATAGCACATATTTATGTCAAACCACCACCAAAGACACAGCTAATTTGAATAGCCAAGTTGAACAAAATATGCAATCAACAACCGCAGGATTAAAAGAAAAATAATTCACTAACCTTTTGAAAATCTTCATCAGATGACAGTAATAGGACATGTTACACAGTACATTTATGTTTTTTTTCAATAATATGCAATTTATATCCATACATCTCTGTTTACAATGATGCCATGTTCAAAAAATGCTACTCAAATGTCCGGAGAAATGATGATAGCTCCGCCAGATAAAGTCAGATAACAAGCAATACACATCATAAACTTTGACTAAATATACATGTTCTACATATAGTTAGAAAGATACACTTCTTCTTAATGCAACCGCTGTGTTACATTTATTTTTAACGTTACAGAGTTTGTTCACTAGGCTATAATATGAGACGGCGCTCAGAAATTAGCATTATGTCTCCTCTATGTTTGAGTCCACAGAAACACAAAATTACCACATAAATATTCCCTTACCTTTGATGTTCTTCGATCAGAAGCCGTGGAAGGAGTCATACTTACCAAAAACTGCGTTTGGTTTTCAAGTCTGTGTCTTTGGGTTATCAAACGCGACAAATTCCGGCTGAAATGCAGCCAAAATTCTAGTGGATGCGCATCAAAACTTCAAAATTACATATTATATGTCGACTAAACTGGTCAAACTAAGTGCAGAATCAAGCTTTAGGATGTTCTAAACGTGCAAAACAATTATCAGCTCGAACAGATAAACTGACATCGTTTGGTGAAACATGGAACAAAGAGAGCTCCCGACGCGACGCGTGCATGGAAGTGCATGTATTTTCGCGTGACCCGAAGGTTTTAGCCCGCCAAAGGGCGAGGGAGCGCGCGATTCTCACAATGAAACGCCCCATTGAAAGGAGACATCGCGCTGAAGAGATAGAAACTGTTCCCAGATCCGTAGCTGGTTGGGAAGGGTGGGGGCGATGACGTCAAAGTTGGCCCAACTTTTCTGATGACAAGAGAGAGTTTGGGAGAATGGCTGCCCTGAGAGTTCTGCTTTACATACAGACATAATTTGAACGGTTTTAGAAGCTTTAGAGTGTTTTCTATTCAATAATAATTATTATATGCATATATTAGCAATTTTTGACAGATTGTTTTCCTGTTTACTACGGGCACGCAATTCCTCCAAAGGGGGCAGTATTCTGCCCTATCTTTAACAGGATAGAACCTTTTTGGGATAGGGGCAGCATTTTCAGTTTTGGACGAATAGTGTGCCCAGAGTGAACTGCCTCCTACTCTGTCCCAGATGCTAATATATGCATATTATTATTAGCATTGGATAGAAAACACTCTGAATGATGTCTGTGAGTATAACAGAACAAAAGAAGATATTTGGACATAACTGATGGACATTATCGAACAAATCAAAACATTTATGGTGGAACTGGGATTCCTGGGAGTGCATTCTGATAAAGATCATCAAAGGTAAGTGAATATTTAAAATGCTATTTCTGAGTAATGTTGACTACCAATATGGCAGGTATCTTTTTGGCTGCTTTGTTGTCTAAAGGCTGTACTCAGATTATTGCATGGTTTGCTTTCTTTGTTGTTTTGAAATCTGACACAGCGGTTGCATTAAGGAGAAGTTTATCTAAAGTTCCATGTATAATAGTCGTATCTTTATGTGGCTCTCTGCAATATCACCGCATGTTTTAGAACTACTGAACGTAACGTGCCAATGTAAACTCAGATTTTTTTATATAAATATGAACTTTATCAAACAAAACATACATGTATTTTGTAACATGAAGTCCTATGCGTGTCATCTGATGAAGATCATCAAAGGTTAGTGATTAATCTTATCTCTATTTCTGCTTTTTGTGACTCCTCTCTTTGGCTGGATAAAATGGCTGTGTTTTTCTGTGGCTTGGTGGTGACCTAACATAATTGTTTGTGGTGCTTTCGCTGTAAATCATTTTTGAAATCAGACACTGTGGCTGGATTAACAAGCATTTTATCTTTAAAATGGTGTAAAATACTTGTATGCTTGAGGAATTTTAATTATGAGATTTTTGTTGTTTTGAATTTGGCCCTGCACTTTCACTGGCTGTTGCGGGGGTTCCCCAGTCCTAGATAGGTTAAACTACATGACCAAGTCCCAAAGCAATGGGACTCCCTAAATATTTCTCAGATTATTACCAGTCCCACAAGGTATGACTCCAAACATCCAGAAAAACGCTACTCTTCTTAATGTTATCCTCACATATAATCCTGATAGGTATCAGTCTGGGGTTTTCTGTAAGGATCGTAGTGATCACTGTTTTACAGACTGTGTTCATTTTTTAATTTTTAATTTCACCTTTATTTAACCAGGTAGGCTAGTTGAGAACAAGTTCTCATTTGCAACTGCGACCTGGCCAAGATAAAGCATAGCAGTGTGAACAGACAACACAGAGTTACACATGGAGTAAACAATTAACAAGTCAATAACAGAGTAGAAAAAAAGGGAGTCTATATACATTGTGTGCAAAAGGCATGAGGAGGTAGGCGAATAATTACAATTTTTACAATTACAATCAGCTCTGTCGAAGACGCTTGGATCTTCTTTTTTGATATTTTCAGTGGTATTGTTACACGCCCCCATAAAGAAAATGAGAATTATAAACAGGTTCAGCCCCTGGTTCGACCGTGATGTTGCAGTTACTCCACCTCAAGAATTGCATTTGGCGAAAGGCTCGGCACGCGCATACTCAGGCTGACTGGCTCTCGTTCAGGCAAATGAGAAATAAGTGCACTCAGGCTATCCGGAAGGCTAGAGTTAGTTACTTTAAGGAGCAGTTCTCTCTCTGTGGGTCTAACCCCAAGAAGTTCTGGAAAACGATTAAAGACCTGTAGAATAAACCCTCCTCCTCACAGCTGCCCATGTCCCTTAAAGTTGATGATGTGGTTGTTGCTAAGCTCTTTAATCACCACTTCATTATTAAGTCAGAATTCCTATTTGACTCAGCCATGCCTCCTTGCCGGTCCAACAATTCCTCATCTCCCAGCCCTAATGTGACTATCCACGATGCTCCCTCTTCCCCTGCTCTGCTACAACGTTTCTCCCTGCAGGCAGTCACTGAGTCCGAGGTGCTAGAGGAGCTCCTGCAACTTCACCCCAAAAAAACATCTAGGTCAGATGGTTTAGACCCTTTCTTCTTTAAGGTTGCTTCCCCTATCATCGCCAAGCCTATCTCTGACCTTTTTAACCTGGCTCTCCTTTCTGGGGCGGTTCCCATTGCTTGGAAGGCAGCCACGGTTCATACTTTATTTAAAGGGGGAGATCAAGCTGATCCTAACTCTTATAGGCCTACTTCTATTTTTACCCTGTTTATCAAAAGTGTTGGAAAAACTTCAATAATCAATAATCAACGGACTGGCTTTCTTGATGTCTACAGTATTCTCTCTGGTATGCAATCTGGTTTCCGCTCAGGTTATGAATGTGTCACTGCAACCTTAAAGGTCCTCAATGATGTCACCATTGCCCTTGATTCTAAGCAGTGTTGGTATTTTTATTGACTTGGCCAAAGCTTTTGATACGGTAGACCACATTCCATTCTTGTGGGCCGGCTAAGGAATATTGGTGTCTCTGAGGGGTCTTTGGCCTGGTTTGCTAACTACCTGTCTCAAAGAGTGCAGTGTATAAAGTCAGAAAATCTGCTGTCTCAGCCACTGCCTGTCACCAAGGGAGTACCCCAAGGCTCAATCCTAGGCCCCACGCTCTTCTCAATTTACATCAACAAACATAGCTCTGGCAGTAGGAAGCTCTCTCATCCATCCAGATAATACAGTCTTATACTCAGCTGGCCCCTCCCCGGATTTTGTGTTGAATGCTCTACAACAAAGCTTTATTAGTGTCCAACAAGCTTTCTCTACTGTTAACCTTGTTCTGAACACCTCCAAAACAGAGGTCATGTGGTTTGGTACGAAGAATGCTCCTCTCCCCACCGGTGTGATCACTACCTCTGTGAGGGTTTAGAGCTTGAGGTAGTCATCTCATACAAGTACTTGGGAGTATGGCTAGACAGTACATATCAAAGCTGCAGGCTAAAGTTACATCTAGACTTGGTTTCCTCTATCGTAATCGCTGCTCTTTCACCCCAACTGCAAAACTAACCCTGATTCAGATGACCATCCTACCCATGCTAGATTACGGAGACATAATTTATAGATCAGCAGGTAAGGGTGCTCTCGAGCGGCTAGATGTTATTTACCATTCGGCCATCAGATTTGCCACTAAGGCTCCTTATAGGACACATCACTGCACTCTATACTCCTCTGTAAACTGGTCATCTCTGTAAACCCATTGCAAGACCCACTGGTTGATGCTTATTTATAAAACCCTCATAGACCTCACTCCCCCTATCTGAGATATCTACTGCAGCCCTCATCCTCCATATCTACTGCAGCCCTCATCCTTGCATAGTCAGCATACACACAGCTCTAACACTTACCCCACCAGACATGCAAATAGGGGTCTTTTCACAGTCCCCAAATCAAGAACAAATTCAAGAAAGTGTACAGTATTACATAGAGCTATTATTGTATGGGAACTCACTTCCATCTCATATTGCTCAAATGAACAACAAACCTGGTTTTAAAAAACAGATAAAGCAACATCTCTCCTCTATTTGACCTATATACAGTTGAAGTCGAAAGTTTACATACACTTAGGTTGGAATAATTAAAACTAGTTTTTCAACCACTCCACACATTTCTTGTTAACAAACTATAGTTTTGGCAAGTCGGTTAGGACATCTACTTTGTGCATGACAAAAGTATTTTTTCCAACAATTGTTTAACTTTTTATGGCTGCAGGGGCAGTATTGAGTAGCTTGGATGAAAGTTGCCCATATCAAACGGCCTGCTCCTCAGTCATAGTTGCTAATATTTGCATATTGTTATTAGTATTGGATAGAAAACACTGAAGTGTCTAAAACCATGTGAATTATGTCTGTGAGTATAACAGAACTCATATAGCAGGCAAAAACCTGAGAAATTCCACTTCCTGTATTTTTTCTGAAGGTGGCAGATTTTCAACCAAGGTCTCATTTAAATTACAGCGAGATATGGATGAGTTTTCACTTCCTACTTCCCACTAGATGTCAGCAGTCAGTAGAACTTTGTCTGATGACTTTAATGTGAAGGGTGGTTGATTGACACAGGAAATAGTCACCATAGCCATGAGTGGACCATGCTTTCCCCAGGCGCGTTCACAGATGAAGGTCTTGCGTTCCATCGCTCATCTGAAGTAATTCTAATTCTCCGGTTGGAGCGTTATTCAAGATATATGTAAACAACATTCTAAAGATTGATTCAGTACATCGTTTGACATGTTTCTACTGACTGTTACGGAACTTTCGGACATTTCGTCACGTTAAATGTTCTGTGTTCTGGAGACACTTACGAGAGAGGGACATGACGTCACCTCTTCTGATGAATACCTAGACCTCCTGACTAGACTAGGTACCATTCTTTCACAGGCAATTGCTGCAATCGAGAACATTCACATTTATCAGACCGTCTGTCCACGTCCTATAGGCCACGACGTCCTGAAAAACTCTTGTCTGAGACTTGGATATGTGGATGAAGTGGCATTCTTGTTGTCAATGAGCTGAAGGTTTTCGTCATTGAGAAGACAGAAGTGTAGTAGTAAGACTGCCAAATCATCGCTTATGTCCTCAAGCGCACAAAGACATATGACCTAGTCACCTATCAGGATCTAGACTGCAAGTAGCCGCCTCCCCATTACATGTACAAGCACAGGCTAGCTTTGATCAATCCATTTGCTAGCTTCTGTAAGCTGCTAAAAAAATGGAGGATTGTTTCTATTTTAGTTTTTTTTGTGTTCATGTATTGTTTTGAAACATGTATATTTAACTTGGAAACACTCAACAGGAATGCCTGTCATGAAGATCTGGATTCAGAGCAGGAAGACAAGAAGATGGTTTTAGTGTCATCACTTAAGTAAGCTCTAGAGAAGGGTAGAGTAAAGTGCATAGATTTACAGTCCATTCAGAAAGTATTCAGACCCCTTGACTTTTCCACATTTTGTTACGTTACAGCCTTATTTTAAAATGCATTCAATATTATTTTTTTTCATCAATCTACACACAATACCCAATAATGACAAAGCAAAAACAGGTTTTTAGAAATGTATGCAAATGTATTAAAAATAAAAACACAGAAATACCTTATTAATACCTTACAGCAAAGGGTCTGAATAGCTTAAGTATTCAGACCCTTTGCTATGAGACTTGAAATAGAGCTCAGGAGCATCCTGTTTCCATTGATCATCCTTGAGATGTTTCTACAACTTGATTGTAGAGTCCACCTGTGGTAAATTCAATTTATTGGACATGATTTGGAAAGCCATGGGGGTCTAAAGAATTGTCTGTAGAGCACCGAGACAGGATTGTGTTGAGGCACAGATCTGGGGAAGGTACCACCATTACTGCAGCATTGAAGGTCCCCAACAACACAGTGGTCTCCATCATTCTTAAATGGAAGAAGTTTGGAACCACCAAGACTCTTCCTAGAGCTGGCAGCATGGCCAAACTGAGCAATCATGCGAGAAGGGCCTTGGTCAGGGAGGTGACCAAGAAGCTGATGGTCTGAACCTCTGCAGCACTCCACCAATCAGGCCTTTATGGTAGAGTGGCCAGATGGAAGCCACTCCTCAGTAAAAGGCTCATGACAGCCTGCTTGGAGTTTGCCAATAGGTTTCTAAAGACTCTAAGACCATGAGAAACAGGATTGAACTATTTGGCCTGAATTCCAAGCGTCAACTCTGGAGAAAACCAGGCACCGGTCATCACCTGGCTAATACCATCCCTAAGATAAATGGTGGTGGCAGCATCATGCTATGGGATTGTTTTTCAGCGGCAGGGACTGGGAGACTAGTCAGGCTTGAGAGAAAGATTAACAGAGCAAAGTACAGAGAGATCCTTGATGAAATCCTTCTCCAGAGCACTCAGGACCTCAGACTGGGGCAAAGGTTCACCTTCCAACAGGACAATGACCCTAAGCACACAGCCAAGACAACGCAGGAGTGGTTTCGGGACATGTCTCTGAATGTCCTTGGGTGGCCCAGCCAGAGACCAAAAATCAAACATTTCTGGAGAGACCTGTAACGGTTGTCGTCGGGAGAAAGAGAGGACCAAGGTGCAGCGTGGTAAGTATACATTGTAATTTAATAAAGAATGAATACTGAAACAAAACCACGACAAACAAACAGTCCTGAACAGTGCAACAAAACACAGAACAGAAAATAAACACCCACAACTCAAAAGTGAAACCAGGCTACCTAAGTATGATTCTCAATCAGGGACAACGATTGACAGCTGCCTCTGATTGAGAACCATACCAGGCCGAACACAGAAAATCCCAAATTATAGTAAAAAGAACATAGACAACCCACTCACCTCACACCCTGACCATACTAAAACAAAGACATAACAAAGGAACTAAGGTCAGAACGTGACAAGACCTGAAAATAGCTTTGCAGTGACGCTCCACATCCAACCTGACAGAGCTTGAGAGGATCTGCAGAGAAGAATGGAAACTCCCAAAATACAGTAGTTCCAAGCTTGTATCGTCACATTCAAGAAGACTTGAGGCTGTAATCACTGTCAAAGGTTTCCATTTTAAATTTTTAATACATTTGCAAACATTTCTAAAACTGTTTTTGCTTTGTAATTACGGGCTACAGTGCATTTATTGATGAGGATATTTAAAATAAATCTAATTTTAGAATAAGGCTTTAACAACACAACATGTGGAAAAAGTGAAGGGGTCTGAATACTTTCCGAATCCACTGTTTGATGACATTTCACTTGCTTTGGACAAATGTTACATTTTTGTTCATTCCACTGGACACTCATGATTTATTTATTGCCAATCTGATTCTGAAGGAGCTATGAAGCTTGGGCTCTCAGGCAGAGGATTACCAACTGGTGCTGGAGAGTGATGGACTAGAGGTGGATAAGGATGAGATTTTCCTAGAACTCCACACTAGCACTTTTATAGTCTTGATGGGGGGAGAGTGCTGGGAGCCCATGTCATGGAATTCAGCAGGTAAATAAAAACAATGGTGTCTGTCTGTCTATGTGCTCGCCTGCCTGTCTGCTTCTATAATTAGATATTTTACTTTCAGAAAGTGGAACAAATTCATTGCCATAAGACAGGGACAATTAACAAAATACTACAAGTAAGTTTCTCAACATGTGGAGTGTCCATTGCCTGTAAGCTTGCCTGTCTACAGTGCCTATAGAAAGTCTAAATAACAAATGCTGCCTCAAAATTAAATCTAGATTTTTTTCCCCTACAGATCTACACTAAATACTCCACATTTTAGAGAAAGTTATAGAACATTTTCCAAAGTAATAAAAACATCATAATAATTGAAAAAAATCACAATTGCGTAATTCTCCCCCTGAGTTAATACTTGGTGGATGCACATTTGGCAGCCATTACAGCTCTGAGTAATTTTCATTAAGATTCTACCAACTTTGCACAACTTTTAGAGCAACATATATCCATTGTTTTTGTCAATTGTTCAGTAGTTTCGGTTGCGGATCAATGATGGATAGCAATATTTAAACCTTATCTCAGATCTTTTAAGCATATTTAAGTCAGGAGTGAGACTATACCACTTAGGAACACTGAACACCTCTTGGACATTCTGGTGTGTATTTCACTTTCACTTTGTAATTTTTATGCCGAAAAATAAAACCCTATTCCAGGGTTATGGTTTTCAGAAGATTGAGGTGGGTTTTCCTCTAACTTTTTATTTCATTTGGGCTTTGCTCCTTTCATATTTATTTTGATCCTAACAAACTCCCAAGTCTCTCTGTTGACAAGCATACCCATAACATGAGGCTGCCAAAGTGGACCAGCTGTGTTTCCACAGGCAGAAAATGTGCAGATGAACAGTGAACCAAATCATAGCAGGTTCTTTAATGTATTTTACATAGTATCTGGGCACTGAAACTTTCCTGTCTGTTTGAACTGTGTTGAAGTAACCTCTATTCCCTTACAGGCACTGATGCTGAAGCAGATACTGCAAGACAGCTGTAAAGTTGTAGAGAGACGAGCAAGTGTATTCATATATGCAAGCATCCTGAAGTGAAGCACATACATCATACCACACTGACTATTGTCTTGATTAGTACCTCTATTTTTAATCTCATTTATTTAATCCTCCATTGTGTGTCCATTTGGTTTACTTTCCACTTGTAAATGTATTGTTCACCCATTTCACCCATATCGTTCAGATTAAACACCACGCCCACCCTTCTCCACACTTCTTTGCTAGAAGTTGGCAGAGGGTAATGCCATGTCTGTCTGGAGTAAACTGGTAGAGAAGACAGCCCACTACTAAGACAGCAGGGAGTACAGAGCCGTAGGCAGAAAGATGTTTGCAAGATATCTGTGTATAAAGCACGAGAGAACAGAGCCATGGGTTAGAGCACTTATTTCAATGGACAACTTCCAAAGGTTGTATGTTGCATTGTAGAATTATAGCTCCACTCAGTGATTTCTGCATACCGAGTCACCAACAAAACCTTAACAATAAAGCAAATGCAGGCAAACGGCACTTGGTTTCTGTGACTTGTTTTGATGACAGTGGCTTTGATTATCTGAAATATCACTACTTCAAACAATGTTTTCTTATAATCGTTGTTCACCAAATGCCTCCGCCAAAGATAAAGAATGTTCGCTGGAGTGCCAGGCTTTCAGATCCAGCCGACATGAACAAGATAAACTGTCCTGCAGCTAATGCAGCCACAATGGCACGCCCACGAAGTGGTGAACTATGTGAGGACGACTGTTAGAAGCATATCGCAGAAACAGAAAAAAATTGTGAGAAGCAGAGGCCAAGCGACACGCACTTAAAAGGTCCTGTTGAAGGAGACCTTCCCCAACAGGAGAGAATGGATCCATTCACTACCTGCAGGGCAGATTAAGCCTAAACTAGAAATCTTCCCCTGCTTTGGATGGGGAAAATGTTTGAGTATCATCTGTCCACCACTTTTAAAATGCTGGTATAGATACTGTATGATAATCAATGACATGTAGGGTGCACATTTAAAACACTGTTACATTTAACCCCTGTGGAAATCTAATTAGCATAATATGAAAATCCCCATTAAAAAATCCATCAGTTTAAGCTAGAGATGTTTTTTTTGCATTGAATGCTTCTCAATGTTACAGTGGGCGAAGCAGGTGAACCCAAGTGCAGACTCAGACGAGGAGAAAGGGATAAGGTAACCAAGGTATTTATTGAAAAGCGAGGGGAGATGGGGTGCAGGCCAGGGGAATTCAGGCGCGTAGCAAGGAACGAGGCTGAGGCTGGGGCAAGGGGAGTAGGGGCAGGGCAAGCAGGTCCGGAATCCAAGGAAGCAGTAGAGCAGGGGTCCTGGGCAGGGAAGCAGGACTGATGAGACGAGGGACTGGAGACAGGGACCAGAGTCAGAGTGGACGGAACTGTAGCGGGGAGAAAAGTAGCGTCAGGCTAGGGAAATCAGGCACAACAGGATAACAAGCTCTAATCAGGAACAAATGGCTTGAAAAGCAGACTGACTGAGCAGAGGCTATGATCTGGCAGTGTGGCAGGGGCAGGGCTGACTTTTTGTAGAGGTCTTGATTATGGAACAGGTTGCAGCTGGTGGGGATCCACTCTGCCTCCAGCACACCTGCCTCCACTCATACAATCACATACACTCACACACAGAGAGAGGGAGAGAGCACCGGGTGAGTGGCGGCAGGTTAGGAAGACACAGGATGAGAAGTAGAGGGTGTAGCAGGAGCAGATGTAACACCCAATCCACTGCATCCGCCTAGGGGACAAAGCTAGAGCTGTGTTTGTCAGACCATGATACATCCCAAAAATCGGTGTTCTCACAAAATCGTCTGTAGCGTCCGAACGGTTTGGCTCCTCTAAGGAAAGATGAGACTCGCACGAACACGTACATGTCGATTATTTTGCTCTAGGACACCCACAGGCCTCACAAGAGTCATCTGAATGCCCCGCTGGTCTGTGGATACTGTTTAGTGCCAAAAACAAGGGGTTAAAAAAATAACAAATGTTTCCTGATCTTTTTTATACAGTATCTCTCAGATATAGGACAGACACATCAGAACAAACTTCCTTTAGATTTTTTGGGGGGCTATCTGTTGTTCCATCTAGTGAATGTTTTATTCAATGCATCTGTATGGGCTAATATCAAAGAATTATTGTTCATGAAATACATTTTTTTAATATTTTTTTTATACTTAAAATCTCAAATTAAATAGCTACTTGTGCCTTCTTAAAATATTTTCATATAGCTTAGTAGACCCCCCCCCTCAGTTTAGACAGGGCTTAGACTCTTATGGTTTATCAGATAATTTCAGAGTTCCAAATGCTGCTTGGCAAAGCACAATCATTCAACCCACTCTCACAGCAAGCTAAGGACCTCATTAAAAAATTGGAGGCTATAACTGGATCTGAGAAACCAGTTAGTAAGTAATGTACCTGGGTACTATGTTCAGTGCTGTTTTTTAAATTCAAAGTAAATGGCCAAAAGCATAATCTGTATATGAATATGTGTATACTAATTGTGCTTCCTTCAATATCAACACTGAATAGGCTTTGTTTCCCACAAAATCGACAATACTGGGAAATCATTTAGCGATTTTCTGTTGTCTATTTGAGGGTGAGCTGAGAATGATGTCAGTCTTGGCAGCCATGGAGGAGGGCACCAAATTTGACCGAGGGAATGGAGTGAAGTCTGCCTCCATGGTGACTGTTCTAAAGGTGACTGTCCTGAAGTTATTTTCAATTCAAGCTTTATATTTGATTTTTCTATGTTTGATCGGATTTTATTTATTTATTGATCATGGTCTGAATCGCTCGCACTGTTCTGATGTTCATGTACTGTACATTCAACTATACAGTAAGATGTCTGAACGTAGTCTCCATAGCAGTACCTCAAACTCACGCTTTCCTGAGTTTCGAAGAGGCTAGTCTAAAGGTAATGCAAAGTATGTTTTCTTAATTTACGAAGGCATGAGGGTAACATTTATATAACTGTAGTACTGTTCTGATGACTTTATCCACTGTTGCTGTCAAGAATACAGTGTGATCACATACAATTATATTCAGCGTCGTTTAGTTCTTATTAAGAATATAGTGTAATGTATTATAATTTCATTTAGGGAACAAGAGTAATTTGCCTGCTCTTGAGCTGTCCAATGAGTACGACTGTGCTTTCAACAAGTTTGCAACCACCCAAGCAAATCACCATGGGCCACTTTCAAGGTATGTAGCCTGCCTTGACATATTACAAAGTTTTCAAATCAACAGAAAAGTGTAAATGTAACCATAATATTCAGGAGGTGTTCCTTTTATTTTTTTAGAATAACTGAAGCCTGTTTTCAATCAATTGTGGATGGTGGTGTATGTAAATGTTGTCAGTGTAGATGTGTCTGCTGGATGACCTCTTTGCTGGAAAAGCCAGGGTTTGCCGTCAGAGCTGAACGGGTCACTCCATGGGTCTGTCCAACAATTACAGCTACAACTTCAAATCAAATCAAAGTTTATTTGTCACAAGCGCCTGAATAGAACAGGTGTAGACCTTACAGTGAAATGCTTACTTATAGGCTCTTACCAATAGTGCAAAAAAGGCATTAGGTGAACGATAGGTAGGTAAAGAAATAAAACAACAGTAAAAAGACAGGCTATAAAAGTAGCGTTGCTACATACAGACACTGGTTAGTCTGGCTGATTGAGGTAGTATGTACATGTAGATATGGTTAAAGTGACTATGCATATATGATGAACAGAGAGTAGCAGTAGCGTAAAAGAGGGGTTGGCGGGTGGTGGGTGGGACACAATGCAGAAAGCCTGGTTAGCCAATGTGCAGGAGCGCATTCGTGTACATACTACCTCAATTGGGCCCAATTGAGGTAGTATGTACATGAATGTATAGTTAAATTGACTATGCATATATGATAAACAGAGTGTAGCAGCAGCCTAAAAAGAGGGGTTTGGGGGGCACACAATGCAAATAGTCCGGGTAGCCATTTGATGACACCGCCTGGTGTAGAGGTCCTGGATGGCAGGCAGGTTAGCCCCAGTGATGTACTGGGCCGTACGCACTACCATCTGTAGTGCCTTGCGGTCGGAGGCCGAGCAATTGCCATAACAGGCAGTGATGCTCTCGATGTTGCAGCTGTAGAACCTTTTGAGGATCTCAGGACCCACGACAAAATCGATTTAGTTTCCTGAGGGGGAATAGGCTTTGTCGTGCCCTCTTCACGACTGTCTTGGTGTGTTTGGACCATTCTAGTTTGTTGTTGATGTGGACATGAAGGAACTTGAAGACTTACTGTTTGTGTTATATTGTGAAGGTACTCTGTATTGAGTGAAATTGTATCCTGTGTTCCTCGGTTCATCCTGTGCAGTGCAGTCAAGATGAGCCCTCCAAGATGTACACCCTCTGCAAAAGGCACAATCTTTACATTGTAAGCCCAGCCCATGTACATTTGTGCAATCCCACGATATCCTACTCAATGCTAACCTGTTTTCTCTCAATACAATCTCAAGTTTGGACCATTGCTGCTGTGTCTGAATATCTGGATACTGACTTGTCCCAGTTAACCACTTTTATAGATATGTAAAGTCTCACTATTTCCAGCCTGCAATCATTTGATCCTTGGTTTGCTGTTTTCATTTTCACTGAATGTCTTTTGTAATTACTTAGCCAGCATTGTAATATCCCCAAGACAACATTCTGATTAGTGTCATGTACATTATAGGCAGTGAGTGATTTCCACTTTTGCAGCCACCTTTTGGGTGCACCCTGCCACAACAGGAAATTTGACAAGAACATTCCAGGGGGAAAAAAAACATTTTTCTTTGAGTTCAGGTCTGGTGATTCTCTCCACTGGATTACACATGACGAGATGTGAATGCCCCCAGTCCCTGCTGATCTTGGTGATCGAGAGAACCTCCTACTTCCCCACCAACCCACTTGGTCACTCAGGTCTTTCACACAGGTCATCCCCAAATTCAACCTCCAGCATTTTGGCAACAGGGCTTTCTCCAGGGCAGCACCCAGACTATGGAACTCCCTGCATACATCTGTCTGCGAGTCTTAGTCGATGCCTTTTTATTACTCCAGCCCTTCCATAAAAGCCCCATCTTTTGTTGTTGTTTTGCCTACCTCTCCGACGGTTTGTATTGTTACTTGGTGAGCTGTTCTTTGCTTCCCTGTTCAAATGATTTCATTGACAGAGCTGTGTTTATCTACTTGGGATAGATAAAGGCAGTGTGTTTCAAACCTAAATGTCTTGTGCTGAATAAACATGGTCATGTGATTTAAAAAGGTGTTACAGCAAATAAACATGTTCTTTTGTTTACAATCTAAACACGGATGTGTTTTCATTGAAATTCGAAATGCCTTGACGCATTTAAAAACTTCATTTGTATCCAGATGACATCCCAATTCCTGCTGTGGTGGTCCCTGGGACATCAATATTGATGCCTAATTGTCTCAGCAGCACAGTGAACCGCAAGTCAGCCTCACACGGTTCTGTGGCATAGAGAAAGCACGGAGAGACTAAACAAAACAGGCTGTGATAGCTGGAAACACAAACCGACATCGATAACTATAGCTGGACAGGACTTGAGACCATCTCATTTGTCAATGCTACCGGGGATTTCTTTTTTTCTCTCCCTCCCCTGCCTCTCAAATCCTCTCAAAATCCCTGCTGCCAGTATAATTTAGTTGGTGTTATCGGTGTGACTGAAGGAGTGTGACCTGCTAGTGTCACCAGTATAGGAAGCGGGGACAGTCGTAGGTAGATGGGAGGAGAGAGAGACAAGGCAAAGG
The DNA here is from genome assembly GCF_018296145.1 of Oncorhynchus tshawytscha. Lineage (NCBI taxonomy): Eukaryota > Metazoa > Chordata > Actinopteri > Salmoniformes > Salmonidae > Oncorhynchus > Oncorhynchus tshawytscha. Next base: position 18,000,886 of record NC_056453.1, on the reverse strand, counting down.
GCAACGGAGAGTAGCGAGGTCGGAGAGAGACGATGACTGAAGAGAGGAACAACGGACTAAGGAAGGGGAGTTAAGGGCATAGAGGAAACAGGAGAATGTGTAAAGAGTAGCGGAAGGAGGAGAGTGTAGGAGGGAATGATCAGGGGAAAGAGGATGAATTGACAAACGGCTGAACTAGAAAAGAGGAAGGTCCTCATCTTTGTGAAAAGGGACTGCAGAGAAAAACAAGTCATGAAGTGACTCCATTAGCCGAAACAAAACTTTCACAGAACCCACAGGATGCCGTGAAAATACCTTTTCTTTCGTCTGATAAATATAAAACATTTACATTCTTCTATATCTATTTTATGCCCACTAGCTTGGCACTGATGGTTTATGAACTGTTGTTTATCGGTTGGTTAACGCCAAGCTCACTGTTTTACGTGGGGGAGAGAGCCTTGCAAAGTCAAAGCTGTGCATGATTTCATGTAAGATTTCCACATGTGAAATGATTTGGTTTTTCTGTAAGGCTACCAAGAGTCCACGACATCATTACCTTCTAAAGACACACTCACACATACTTACACTGACACTCCAACACACACATACAGTACACACACTGCATACGCCCACACACACAGAACACGTGCACACATGCATACTGACACGTCCGTGTGCATAGCCATGTTATTTCTTTACTCATTATTGCTATTTTATTGAGAAAAAAAATACCTTTATCTTTAATTCTGCATTGTTGGAAAAGGACCCATAAGTAATAATTTCACTGTTATTCTACACCTGTTGTTTATGAAGCATGTGACAAATACAAATTAGATTTGATTCATCCTCAAGCGTCATTGGCTCTCAGACCCATCTCCCATTCGATATGTTTTATTTTATGATACAAACTTTTACAAACGAACAACAACTTACAGACACACACAAACAATAACTACATCTAATCTGCCCAGACCCACATGCTCACATCCCCATCCCCAGTGCCTGCATTATTGTTTGCCTTTCAAGACATTTATATCCTCTTCAATGTAGAATTTGAGATGAGAATCACTTTGTCACTGGACAAGATATAAAGGTGAGGGAATTATTTTGGTGTTGGCTGATGCATACGTTGACACACACTCAATCCATCTCCCTAATTGCCACACATTAACTTAGGCTGTTCCACCTTTCTTATCTCTTCTCTTTGTTTTCTCTGCTTTGTTCTCCCTTCTCTGACGCCAGTGCCAGATGTGGCCCGCCGCTCTCTTTCTTTCACAACGCCACAGGTGTCAAAACACGCGCACACACGTCAATGCAAGCCCCTTGTTGAATTAGTCAGAAATGTATCACCAGGACTGCTCCTAAGAATCCAAGATGGTAGCCAATCAGTCTGACCATCTGTGTGTGTGTGTGTGGTCCCTGAGATCAGAGTTTTAAGAGTTTTATGTTTTAATGACCCTGATCCTGTTTACAGAAGCAAATACATTTAAGGTGGACGCTGTAATATAACAACTATCATATATATATATTTTTAGATCTCAGTCTCTATTTGACGAAATTTACTTGTACCAAGGCCTTTATTTTTTTTCTACACCTTTCTGGAGTTGGGGCTCGTCGAGACAGGAGGTCTGTCTGCGCACAAGGCCTGCTACTCAAGTGTAGGTGCGCACTGAAGGCTAGGAGCAGAGAAGCAGTTATTGGATTGGAAAACCTGATGTACCGTGGGAAAAATCGACATTGTTCTACACAACGTCTACTGGTCGTTGCACACCTGTATTGAAATACCTCTAAAACCGGCATTATGTATCTGTTACTGTGCCTGCTCTTTACTCAATGCCATCCTGCATTAAAAAGGCTGAATGATCAATGGGTGAGTTATTATCTTCGCCTTATGCCCTACAATTTGCAAACACTCCGACGAGACCATCATGCCAATACCACCAGGAACTTGGTCTCTCTCTGCAATTGCATTTGTACCACTCTCAAACACAACTGGACCTTCACTTGATGGCATACTTCCAGAATCTCAAACGATTTAATAACTTTTTTCCTGTGTCGAAATACTCTGTTAATTTTATTGACAATGGTGCTGGCTCCACCAAGTCCTCACGCATTGGGCAACTGAGACATATTGTTATGCTTTTATTGTTGATCTCTGGTAGTGTGCGACCAAACCCTGGGCCGGTAGAGACCATGCAATCTCTACCGACTCCCTATGCTTTTAAAAACAGAGCAGGTTTTGGCCTCTTGCCTGTCAAGTCTATTTCCAAAAATAGACGATTAGAATATGGACCAAAACGACAAATGCAGACATAATGGTTTTATCAGAACCTTGGCTAAAGAAATCTGTGTCAAATAATTTGATTTCTATTGATGGGTAAATGGTTTTTAGAATTAATAAAATGAATATATATTTATGTTAAATATGAGTTTAACACCCCTGAAATTCTCTCGATTCCCAAAGCCAAACATTTTGAATTGCTTGCAGTTAAAGTGAGCGTATATAAGGACTCCCACATCACTGTAGTCAGCTGCTACAGACCGCCACTCACTTAACTCTCTTTCTGATATCCTATTTTTTTACCCCTTTTTTCTCCCCAATTTCGTGGTATCCAATTGTTTTTAGTAGCTACTATCTTGTCTCATCGCTACAACTCCCGTAGACGAAGGTTGAAAGTCATGCGTCCACCGATAGACAACCCAACCAAGCCGCACTGCTTCTTAACACAACGCGCATCCAACCCGGAAGCCAGCCGCACCAATGTGTCGGAGGAAACACCGTGCACCTGGCAACCTTGGTTAGCGCGCCCTGCGCCCGGCCCGCCACAGGGGTCGCTGGTGCGCGATGAGACAAGGACATCCCTACCAGCCAAGCCCTCGCTAACCCGGACGACGCTAGGCCTCCCGGTCGCGGCCGGTTACGACAGAGCCTGGGCATGAACCCAGAGTCTCTGATGGCACAGTTGGCGCTGCAGTACAGCACCCTTAACCACTGCGCCACCCAGGAGTGGCTGGGAATATTTTTTAAATGAAATGTGTGCCCATTTGTGATAAGCAATGCCCCTGTGAAGAAATTTAGAATCAATCAGTGGAAGGGACAATCCCTGGTTTTCAGATAACTTGGCAGAATTAACTAGATAGAGAAATGTCTCTTGGGCTCAAGCTAGACATACAAACGCTCCAGTTGACTGAGCCTCATTCAGAGCGCTAAGAAACAAATGCACAGGACCGATCAGGAAGTCCAAATCAGATGACTATTTAAATGCAGTCACAGAGAACCTAAACAACCCTACCAAGTTCTGGAAGCTAATCAAATCAGTGTCAGGTTCTAATGTATCCTCTGGCCTTCCTGACCATTTAATGATGGATTCTAATGAAGAGAAGGATATAGCTGATATTGTAGTTTTTTTTAACAAGCGCTTCATATCTTCTGGTTCAGTGTTTGATAATGGTGGGGCCCAGGCCTCTAATGTAAGCTCTGTTGCAGTCAACTATGATATAGGCCCTCATGTGAACCATTTTATCTTTGAGCCTGTTTCTTATACAGAGAAATATAAAGCACAAGAGGCAATAGACACTAAAAAGTCTGCAGGTCCAGACAACCTGGACCCCTACCTCTTAAAGATAGTAGCTGGTATTATTACTGAACCTGTGGCTCACATTTTCAACTTGAGTCTCTTGACCAATTCCATAACCAGCATTTGGAAATCAGCTTATATCCTCCCACTACTAAAGGGTGGAGATCCCTCAAATGCTAATAACTATCGTCCTATCTCCAAACTCCCTATCCTGGCCATAGTCTATGAATCCCTAGTGAGCTCACGGTTAAACTACTTAATTGAAAAGAAAACACTGAGCGGGATTCAGTCTGGCTTTAGATCGGGGCACAGCACCACAACTGCAGCTATGGGAGGGGCAAATGACAAAATGAATGCACTTGACACTTGTGCTGCACTGTTTGTGGATTTATCAAAGATAATTGTTGCTAGCTAGACTCAGAAACATTGGTCTCAGTGAAGGGGCAGTAAATTGGTTTAGGAACTGTGACAGAACACAATGTATATCTGACAATCACAAGTCTAGCTTTCTTGAGATTAATAGAGGTGTGCCCCAGGGTTCCATTTTAGCTCCTGTGTTGTTCTCAATTTTTATTTATGATTTGGGAAATGGGATGCAACCAGCAAAGTTACATCTATATGCCGATGATAGTCATATATTCATGTGCTCCTTCTCTGGTTCAGGCTGTTGAAGAGCTCCAGACTGCTTTTCAGTCACTGCGGGCCTCCCTTTATGGTCTCAAACTGGTCTTGAATGTACAAAAAACTATATTCATGACCTTTACCAGAGCTAGACCTCTGCCAGAGAAGGTTAGCATTTTCACATCTGGTGGCTTATCCATTATCCAAATACCTAGGTATTTGGTTGGATGACAAGTTGTCCTTTAAAGTTCATGTGGATAATCTTGTGACAAAGCTTACATTGAAATTGGGTTTTTATTTTCATAATAAGGCTTGCTTCCCACTTATGGCTAGAAAGAAGCTTGTTCAGGCCATTTTTCTCTCTGTAATTGATTATGTTGACTTGTTGTATATGTATGCAACCTCCTCCGTCTTACAGAGACTGGACTCTGTTTATCATGCATCCTTGCGCCTTATTACAAATGCCAAGTCACTCACCCACCATTGCACCTTGTACCAAATGGTAGATTGGACCTCACTTTATATGCACAGAAAGATACATTTGTATGTCTTCATCCACAAAGCCCTTTTGCGTAAACTCCCTCTTTACCTCTGTAGTCTGGTCTCCTTCACCACCAGCAGTTAGCATACCCAGTCTGCTAGGTGGTTGCTACTTAAAGTCCCCAGGACATTCACAGTATTAGGCAAGACTGCCTTCTCTTCTTGTGCACCAGAGACCTGGAACAGTCTACAATACATGCTTCAGCTAGATATGTTAGTGCCACTGAATTCATTTAAAATATTGATGGGAGACTTACGGAGGAGTGTAAATGCATTTTTTGGCTGGATCATGTTGTTGTATGTTTCAATTCTGTAATCTATTGATTGTTGCTGCCTTCTTGGCGAGGTCTCAATGGGCTTGTCCTGGTTGAATAAATAAAATAAAACTATGGTATCAATCTGTTTACTTTTCCCATGCTTTAAAAAGTTGCCTGTAAGGGGATTATTATATGGAGTATTTAAATAAATGTGGTTTTTTTGGCTGCTATTTACTTAGCCTTAGTGGACAACATAACCCCATTAAAAATAAAAATGTTTAGAATTAAGAAGGTTAATGGAAAACGCTCTACTTGAGTGCTTTGACTAATTTCCCCATAGACTTCTGAGTGCACGCAGAGACCTGGATTGCGATATGTTGTTCCCTCTGAGAAAGTTTTTGGAGAAAGGAGAATATAAATAAAAGCAGAAAAACAGCTCAAATCAAGCAGAATCATTTAGTAAGAGTGACACAGAGTACATCCCCAAGTGAGGCTTATGCACGGCTGGGGTATATGGGACATGGCAAGATGATTAGGATGGCTCTGGGAGTTGCTTTGTTACTGAAGTGAAAACACCTCAATGTGATAGACTTATGGCACTTAAGTTTGTGTGTGTGTGTGTGTGTGTGTGAGTACGTGCATGTGTAACAGTATTGCTTCTGTCCCTCTCCTCGCCCCAACCTGGACTTGAACCAGGGACCCTCTGAACAGAAAAACAACAGTCACCCACAGAGCATAATTTCCTATCTCCCCACAAAAGCTGCAGCCATTGCAGAGCAAGGGAAACAACTACTTCAAGGCGTCAAAGCGAGTGACGTCACCGATTGAAATGCCACTGGCGTGTACCACTAACTAGCCAGCCATTTCACACCGGTTACAAATGCATGTGTGTGTGCTGTGTGTTAAGACTCTGCTGTCATTCAGAGCAGTATATGATGCAGGGTTTGTGCTGTTCCTATTGGTTGTCAGTCACCTGTGACTCTGCACCACTCCACTATTGACCTTTCCTATCCAGTTCTGCTCAAATGGCAACAGAACCAGCATAAAAATCAATAGCTGTAGATTTTCGAAGTTAAAAATGAATTCCAGAATATTGACTCTTAAAATCAGCACGCCTGCAGCATATGATAATAGTCGAGTCAACTCACTATTGAAGATGTTACTGTTTTGAGAGAAAAAACATACTGTTTGACTGTTTGTGTTGAAGTGATTTGCAGTAATACATCATACCAAACAGACTTATATTGAGGATGATGGAAATATTTGTAAGTTATATTTTTTTGTACAGCTTTTCAGTAGAAAACAGTTTGGGAATCTATTTTAAATTTACACAGGTGTCTGGCTCCTTAACAGGTAACATTCACTTTAAAATAACTGTGAAGGTAAAGTACCTTCTGCTGAATCCTGATAATGCATAGAGGAGTAGACAGACGTTCTCTTCAGATCTACTCAGTGGTGTGTACTTCCTAGTGGAGGGTTTGACCAGAGACATAGAGAAAACACAAGGGGAGTGAGGAAGGGAGAGATAGTGAAAGAGAGAGGAGAGAACAGAGCTGTGCGTCACATCACTCTCACCTGATTTGTGTTGATCATCATTTAATTAACCTTAAACAGATTGGACAAGTGTGCGTGTGTGTGTGTGTTTGAGGGGGATGTGTGTGTGTGTGTGTGTGTGAGAGAGAAAACAGAGCAGTGTTTCACCTCACTATCACCCGATTAGTGTTGATCAGCATTTAATGAACCTGAAACAGATTGGACGAGTGAAAGAGGGAGAGAGAACAGAGCTATGCTTTACCTTACTCTTACCTGATTAGTGTTGATCAGCATTTAATGAACTTGAAACAGATTGGACGAGTGGGGGAGGGAGGAGAGAGTGTGTGAATGAATGGAAACAGAAGAGAAAAGTTATGATCTCTCAACACACTGTGGGAGGCAGAAGACAGGAACACACTAATTTGTCTTGTCTCATTCTCCTTAATCTGGGCTGATTGCCTCCCGCTACAGTCTCTCACGATACAGTTTACTGCATGCCAGTGTCCCAGTCAGCTTCAGTCTGAAATGGCATCCTGTCCCATAATACTGCACTACCTTAGGATGTAGGGGTTTCATGTGTATTTGTACCTGCCAAGCTGTCTCACCAAAACATTTACATAAACAAAAAACGCACAAACATACTCACACAGGCACATGCCCCCTTTTTCTCAGTACAGAGACAGAGAGAATGGAGAGTGGGAGGAAAGAGAGATCCATTGAAGATCGAAAGACAACAATGCAACGTAAGGGAGAAGTGATAGAAGAATGGAGGGATGGAGCAAGGCGTTGAGCGATGGCAGGAACGGCATGTCCAGGCAGCAGAATTGTTGTCAATCTCACTATCGGGGCCACTGATGGAACACACACACACACACAATCACACAACCACTTGTATTGCGTGCTGTGTGTTCTTGTGATGAACACATGCATCACAAAAGCAAGGCGCCACAGATGTGTTTAGACGTAAAGTATCTCTGTCTGTTCAACCTGCCAACATGGCATCTCTCAGTGTGCACCTGTACACTCACACAGTCTACTAAAATCTGAGAGAAAGGCTCTTACCTATTGAATAAAAGAGCATAACTGCTTCACTGCTGGCACATCCTTTGTTACTAAAACCTGCCTCTCTCATTCTACCCTCCTGTGTAAGGGATCCGCCTAACTGGCAGTGAATCACTGTGGTATAAGTGCTAGGTGGAAACACTATCAGAAGGATATTTGTGGGAATGGAAACTTTGAATTAAGCTAATTCTTTTGTGTCTCTTTCAGGTTGACGGTCTCTGGGTGATAAGAGCTGAGCAAAAGGCCTATCTGAATGGTCGATGACGGCAAAGATTTCTCAGATAAACTGGCCATTGATCGGATGAGACCTCCGGTAACTAGCTGTTGAATGGCTGGTCGAGTCCTCACTTAAACCCTATGGTGTGATCTGATGAGGGCATGAATACAGCTTTGATTGCAGTGTAGTGTGTGCAATAGGTCTCTGTCAAAAATCAGTAATCATAGTCTTCCAGCTAGACCATAATTAGTTTATGCAGGTGTGTTAGTGGTGTGTTGTAAGCACTGGAGTACCACACACCCCCGCAGCCCCCGCATTGCGGTGAGGCCCATAAGCTCTGGGGGGCCCCCAACCCAAAATACATACAAATAAATACATTTGTTTTTGGTTGGGGGCCCTTGGAGGTCAGCGAAACTGCAGTACACCACTGGTTGAAAGAATAACTTGGCTTGATTGATTGTGAAGGAGAGTAGACAAGGGCAGAGAGAAAGTGGGAGAGTACTAAAGGAGTGTGAACAAGGGCGGCCAGTGTGGATGTTATATTTCTCTGCCTCAGTGTGTTTGATGTTTGGGTTTATGGCTCAACATTTCCAGACCGTTAAACCTGACAGCCAGACCTGTGTGTACGATTAACAGCTGGCAGCTCCAGACCACGGCTTCCCCTGCAATGATTTATGTGTTAGGAAGGGGGAGAGGAGTTCCCAGAACACACTGGGCGGAACCACAAACAGGATCACCCCTCATAAACCAGTCAAGAGCAGGGGTGAAAGTAGATTAAAAATTTTCCCGGTACGGGGACCTCTGGGCTTTTAATGTTTTTTTTTTATGGGCCTAATCATAGATTTCCATATAGCATCCCTATTAATTTAATAGTATCTCTATGGGCCTAATAGTAAAGATTTGTCATTTTCACTTTTAAAATGTATTGCCATCCTCTTTAATGTGGAATAAAGACAACCAGTCATGATATTTTCATCTGATTGTCAAGCAATTACTTACAAAGGCTGACGTAGGCTACGTTACTCTGGGGCTGCAGAAAGACAGGCGGTGCAGGAGTAAATAGTTTTAAAAGCCTAATTTAGATACTTTTATGCTTATTTCTGACATTTTGTAGGCTATTTGTTAGTCAACTTTGTCTATAATTATATACACACACAGCTTCTCTTCTGTCATTCTGTGGTGCTAGTCTAGAATACTAAATTGTGACGTGGTGAGGTTGGACCCATGTGCCGAGGAGAGACCAGACGAGAAATCAGTGGTTGAGGAAAAACAAATACTTCACTGATAAACAGTAGCCGCAGGGTCACCGTAGACTTGGGGGGGCGGGGGACAAAACCAACAAACACTCTCAAAACTCACTCAGGGACCACACACACATGGCAAACAATTCAAGCTTCTGTAAAGGAAACCTGAAAACACACCTCTTTTAACAGTGAAATCCTAATGAGCAATAGGACACACCTGAGTGTCATGAATGTCTCTAGGACGGTCTCTGCCGACATCTGGTGACAGGTGGAACATTGACATAAATAAAGACTTGCTCACCAGAATGTCATAAATCGATAAAATGATCAATGCATCATCAACAATCTAGTTGACACTGTTAAAGCTTCTCTCGCAGAGTGAGGACATTTAGGGACCAGGGAGATTTCCAAATGACATCAGTTTGACCGGTTTTAAGGAAATGAAAGCTGTGAAAAAGATTCAACATGTTTCTGATAGTCTTTCAGTTCATCTTGGATGCATATTTTATGTGGTTGAAAATGAAATACTGTCAGTTTTTATGTCGCTGACAGAAATTGCCCATACAGGCTATACAACAGGTACCTGAGTGCACATTGTATCTCTCAAGATGCTGAAAGAAATACATAAGATTTGTCCACTCCTGTTCCTGAGACAAAATGTACATACTGTCTATCATTTTACTGAGAGTTAATTCTGCAGGAGTTAATATTATAATAGGCCTACATTCAGTGTCCAGTTTTCAGTTACTATTCCAACTATAAGGCCACTCCACTCAAAAAATGATTCCGTCAAGTCATACAGTGTCATTTGACAAATGAGAAGAGACATCAATTACAAAACACCACAAAGTGTTATGAATGACATTTGGCCTACACAAGTCTTGAAACCTGAATAGATTACTCATGCGACACGTGCCGTAATCATCAATAGTGTAATAGCCTTCATTTTTCTAGTAATCTGTGTTTTAACTATTGTGATAGGCTCATGTTTTACCAGTACTGGCATAACCCGCTCTATTTATTTTGCCAGTACTCCTTCCCAGTCAGAGTGAGTGAGTGAGAGAGTGAGAGAGAGAGAGAGAGAGAGAGAGAGAGAGAGAGAGCGAGTGAGAGAGCGAGTGAGAGAGAGAGATTCTCCCTTGCTCAGAATGTCAGCTTGGGGATTCAATCCAGCAACCTTTCGGTTCCAGGCCCAACGCTCCTTCCCGCCAGGCTACCTGTGGTGCATGTGAGAGGAATAAAATAAAAGGGTGTCAAGTGGAAGATGGAGAATGACAGAGGAAGAGAATGAGTGAGAGAATACAAGAAGGTGAGAGAGGAGAGAGGGAGAAAGAGAGGGAATGATATGCTGCATGAAAGCCGGGTGCCAAGGAAACACGCACGTGTGTGGGCAATCATTGCTTTGACGCCTCCTGCCCTCCGATAACCAGTGATGCATTGACAGAGAGCATCGTAAGCGGCGTCAAGTGAAGTGATTATAAATGAAAGCGTGACTTTATTAATGTCGACATCATTTTGACATCGCCATTAGCCCTTTAACTGAAAATCACAATTGATTGAAAGAGGACATTTGTAAGATGGTAATTATCCACAACATTTTTTATTTCCATTCAGAACAGAATTTGATTGACTTGTACTGGAAATATGTTTCGTTCATGGCAAACGGTAATCAGCTTGGTACTTACTCACTTTTCAAAAGATGTCAGTAATTGCTAGTATGGTTATCCAGATGACAACACATCAGTACTATATCATAATTCACTTTTTAAACAGGGCTAGAGGTTCAGTGGGATACACACCTGCTCATTTGTATCTTGACTGCGTTTGTGATTAGCACCTTGCATACATTAGTGATTATCTTATATTAGCACCTACTCTAGCCAATTTACAAGGCATTATCCATGCCTAAGTGAGAGTGTGAAAGAGGGGACCAGTGTATCCATTGTTCTGGCAATCGACTGCATGAATATGTCACAGATATGTAATTGCACCCAGATTTAGGTTATTTAGCATAAAAACAATTCTTATTTTAATCACTTAGAATCTCTCTAATCAGTGACAGGCGATGGTAGGGAGTTCAAATGTTAAAGGGGGGGGGGGGATGATGGAGGTGGCCAGAGGTCGCTGAACCCAATTTCAGCCAATTAGACCGACTTTGGAGTGGTGCCACTGTCCAGTTTCTAGCTGTCAGTTGATAGGACTTATTTGGAGGGTATTTGACACCACAGCAGCCAGCAAAATTTAATGGAAGCCCAACAGCCATTTTTCAGGTCTTACAGTGCATTCGGAAAGTATTCAGACCCCTTGACTTTTTCCACATTTTGTTACATTAGAGCCTTATTCTAAAATATATACATTTCTCTCATCAATCTACACACAATACCCCATAATGACAAAGCAAAAACAGCTTTTTAGAAATGTTTGAAAATGTATTAAATATTTAAATGGAAATATCACATTTACATAAGCATTCAGACCCTTTACTCAGCACTCTGTTGATGCACCTTTAGCAGCGATTGCAGCCTTGAGTCTTCTTGGGAATGACACTACAAGCTTGGAACACCTGTATTTGGGGAGTTTCTCCCATTCTTCTCTGCAGATCTTCTCAAGCTCTGTCAGGTTAGATGGAGAGTGTCGCTGCACAGCTATTTTCAGGTTTCTCCAGTGATGTTCGATCAGGTTCAAGTCCGGGCTCTGGATGGGCCACTCAAGGACATTCATTGGCTGTGTGCTTAGGGTTGTGGTCCTGTTGGAAGGTGAACCTTCACCCCAGTCTGAGGTCCTGAGCGCTCTGGAGCAGGTTTTCATCTTTCCCTCGATCCTGACTAGTCTCCCAATCCCTGGCGCTGAAAAACATACCCACTGCAGGATGCTGCCACTACCATGCTTCACTGTAGGGATGGTGCTAGGTTTCCTCCAGATGTGACGCTTGGCATTCAGGCCAAAGAGTTCAACCCTGGTTTCATCAGACCAGAGAACCTTGTTTCTCATGGTCTGAGAGTCCTTTAGGTGCCTTTTGGCAAACTCCAAGCGGGCTGCCATGTGGCTTTTACTGAAGAGTTGCTTCTGTCTGGCCACTCTGCCATAAAAACCTGATTGGTGGAGTGCTGCAGAGATTGTTCTCCTTCTGGAAGGTTATCCCATCTCCACAGAGGAACTCTGGAGCTCTGTCAGAGTGAACATCGGGTTCTTGGTCACCTCCCAAACCAAGGCCCTTCCCCCCAGATTTCTCAGTTTGGCTGGGCGGCCAGCTCTAGGAAGAGTCTTGGTGGTTCCAAACTTCTTCCATTTCAGAATGATGGAGACCACTGTGTTCTTGGGGACCTTCAACGCTTCAGAAATGTTTTGGTACCCTTCTCCAGATCTTTGCCTCTACACCAAGGGTGGGTAACATCGGTCCTCAAGGGCCTGATTGGTGTCACAGTTTCCCCCAGCTAACACAACTGACTAGCAAAAATGTCTAATGTCTTAGAATAAGGCTGTAACGTAACAATGTGGAAAAAGTAAAGGGGTCTGAATACTTTCAGAATGCACTGTAACCTAAAGACAATTAGCAGGCAGCGCGCCTTGGTTTGAGGGCAGCTCGGGTTAACTGTCCTGTCGCGTAATAATCGCATTTTAGAAAAGTGTGTGTATTCTCATGTCACCCTGGGGCGACCGTTAGAGATATTTGGAAATCACACATGGAAAGGTTAAGCCCTGGATTTCTAGCTCCTTAATATTATTATTTGATCTGATTTTAATAGCTAACATTTCAATGGCCATAATATACAAACATGCTGTACATACGATATCATAACCTCCATCGATAAAAGACAGTACTGTGCAGCCGTCTTCATCGACCTGGACTAGGCTTTCGACTCTGTCAATCACCGTATTCTTATCGGCAGACTCAATAGCCTTGGTTTCTCTAATGACTGCCTCACCTGGTTCCCCAACTGCTTTGCAGACAGAGTTCAGTGTGTTGTCCGGACCTCTGGCAGTCTCTATGGGGGTACCACAGGGTTCAATTCTTGGGCCGACTCTTTTCTCTGTATATACCAATGATGTCGCTCTTGCTGCTTGTGATTCCCTGATCCACCTCAACGCAGACGACACCATTCTGTATACTTCTGGCCCTTCCTTGGACACTGTGCTAACTAACCTCCAAACAAGCTTCAATGCCATACAACACTCCTTCCGTGGCCTCCAACTGCCCTTAAATGCTAGTAAAACCAAATGCATGCTTTTCAACCGTTCGCTGCCCACACCCGCCCGCCCGACTAGCATCACCACCCTGGACGGTTCTGACCTAGAATATGTGGACAACTATAAATACCTAGGTGTCTGGCTAGACTGTAAACTCTACCTTCCAGACTCATATTAAACATCTCCAATCCAAAATAAAATCTAGAATCGGCTTTCTATTTCACAACAAAGCCTCCTTCACTCACGCCGCCAAACTTACCCTAGTAAGACTGACTCTCCTACCGATCCTCGACTTCGGCGATGTCATCTACAAAATAGCTTCCAATACTCTACTCAGCAAACTGGATGCAGTCTATCACAGTGCCATCTGTTTTGTTACCAAATCACCTTATACCACCCACCACTGCGACCTGTATGCTCTAGTTGGGTGGCCCTCACTATGTATCCGTCACCAGTCCCACTGGCTCCAGGTCATCTATAAGTCTATGCTAGGTAAAGCTCCACCTTATCTCAGCTCACTGGTCACGATAACAACACACCCATAGCACACGTTCCAGCAGGTATATCTCACTGATCATCCCTAAAGCCAACACCTAATTTGGCCGCCTTTCCTTCCAGTTCTCTGCTGCCAGTGACTGGAACGAATTGCAAAAATCGCTGAAGTCTTATATTTCCCTCACCAACTTTAAACATCAGCTATCTGAGCAGCTAACTGATCGTTGCAGCTGTACATAGTCGATCTGTAAATAGCCCACCCAATCTACCTACCTCATCCCCATACTGTTTTTATTTACTTTTCTGCTCTTTTGCACACCAGTATCTCTACTTGCACATCATCATTTGCTCATTTATCACTCCATGTGTTAATCTGCTAAATTGTAATTCTTCGCTACTATGGGCTATTTATTGCCGACCTCCTCATGTCTGTTGCACACACTGTATATAGACTTTCTTTTGTTCTACTGTGTCATTGACTTGTTTATTGTGTTATTGGCTTGTTTGTTGTTAGCACAATAAAAAAAAGTATATATAGAGTGTGTGCAAATGGCGTGAGAAGGTAGGCAATAAATAGGCCATAGGAGCGAAGTAATTACAATTTAGCAGATTAACACTGGAGTGATAGATGAGCAGATGATGATGTGCAAGTAGAGATACTGGTGTTCAAAAGAGCAGAAAGTAAATAAAAACAGTATGGGGATGAGGAAGGTAGATTGGGTGGGTTATTTACAGATGGACTATGTACAGCTGCAGCGAGCAGTTAGCTGCTCAGATAGCTGATGTTTAAAGATAGTGAGGGAAATATAAGTCTCCAGCTTCAGCGATTCGTTCCAGTCACTGGCAGCAGAGAACTGGAAGGAAAGATGGCCAAAGTAGGGGTTGGCTTTGGGGATGACCAGTGAGAAATACCTGATGGAGCACGTGCTACGGGTGGGTGTTGTTATCATGACCAGTAAGCTGAGATAAGGCGGAGCTTTACCTATCATAGACTTATAGATGACCTGGAGCCAGTGGCCACGAATATGTAGCGAGGGCCAGCCGACTAGAGCATACAGGTTACAGTGGTGGGTGGCATAAGGGGCTTTGGTAACAAAACGGATGGCACTGTGATAGACTGCATCCAGTTTGCTGAGTAGAGTATTGGAAGATATTTTGTAGATGACATCGCTGAAGTCGAGGATCGGTAGGAGAGTCAGTTTTACGAGGGTAAGTTTGGCGTCGTGAGTGAAGGAGGCTTAACATAAATGAAAGTCAGTCAATCCGGAAAATTTGCAGTCACAAAAACATAAAAAAGTGCAGTCGCAAAAACCATCAAGTGCTATGATGAAACTGGCTCTCATGAGGACTGCCACAGGAAAGGAAGACCCAGAGTTACCGCTGTTGCAGAGGATAAGTTCATTAGCATTACCAGCCTCAGATTGCAGCCCAAATAAATGCTTCACAAAGTTCAAATAACAGACACCTCACCATCAACTGTTCAGAGGAGATTTCGTGAATCAGGCCTTCATGGTTGAATTGCTGCAAAGAAGCCACTACTAAAGGACACCAATAATAAGAAAAAGACTTGCTTGGGCCAAGAAACACGAGCAATGGACATTAGACCGGTGGAAATCTGTCCTTTGGTCTGATGTGTCCAAATTTGAGATTTTTGGTTCCAACCGCCGTGTGTTTGTGAGATGCAGAGTAGGTGAATGGATGATCTCCACATGTGTGGTTCCCACCATGAATCATGGAGGAGGAGGTGTGATGGTGTGGGGGTGCTTTGCTTGTGACACTGCCTATGATTTATTTAGAATTCAAGGCGCACTTAACCAGCATGGCTACCACATCATTCTGCAGCGATACACCATCCCATCTGGTTCGCGTTTAGTGGGACTATCATTTGTTTTTCAACCGGACATTGACTCAAAACACACCTTCAGACTGTGTAAACACTAATTGACCAATGACAGTGATGGAGTGCTGCATCAGATGACCTGGCCTCCACAATCACCTGACCTCAACCCAATTGATATGGTTTGGGATGAGTTGGACCGCAGAGTGAAGGAAAAGCAGCCAACAAGTGCTCAGCATATGTGGGAACTCCTTCAAGACTGTTGGAAAAGCATTCTTCATGAAGCTGGTTGAGAGAATGCCAAGAATGTGTAAAGCTGTCATCAAGGCAAAGGGGCGGCTACTTTGAAGAATCTCAAACATAAAATATATTTTGATTAACACTTTTTTGGTTACCACATTATTTCATAGTTTTGATGTCTTCACTATTATTCTACAATGTATAAAATTGTAAAAATAAAGAAAATCCCTTGAATGAGTAGGTGTGTCCAAACTTTTGACTGGTACTGTAGTTCCAAGTGTTTTGGAAAATGAATGAAGCATTGATCTAAAAATGTCTGAGTAGGCTACAGACAAAAAGCAGGATGATAGTAATTCAGATCATTTGGATGGATTGAATCCCGACAGTTGCTAGTCGGAACACGTTTGTGCTTGCCAAATCAGAACTGATTTAAAAGGGTTTTAATGTTGTTGATTAACAGTTAGGATGTTTCCCAACAAGTTTGAAAAGTTTTCATTTCCTCACCTCATTTCTTTCACTACCTCTGATCTTAAGGTCATTGAATAGGTGAAAGCACCCACCATTATTTGCACATAACTCAGACTTTCGGATGAACAATCCATTGATTTGAGTGACAGATTTGAGTGCCATTTTGAGACACTGAAGCATACTGTATCTCTGGTTAGGATTCGTCTCAATGTCCTTATGGCTCTACGCATCATTTCTTGTTGACAGACTAGATTCTGAACAGTGGTTTCACGCTGCTGCCCAATGCCTATCAGATATGATGCTCTCTCAGCCACTCAGCAGAGTAGATGGGAAATACTGCAGAGCGAAACATGAAAATGATGGAATATTGAGAGTGAATATATTGCTATTTCGGTAACATCACAGTGGATATGGACTTCAGCCAGACCTGAATATGGGAGCTTGGTTGTTGCGATGTCTTTCTTAAGGGTGTGATGGACTGAGTTCAAACCTGGGTTCTCTCTGTGCTACAAGACTGAGTTAGCTCTGTGAGATAAAGCCTAGGCATCAGCTAGGGGAGCTAACACACATTGTCAAGTCTCAGGCAAGGTAACTCATCACGCTAGCATGGTTCACTAAATTAACCACAGTTCTGGATGATTAAACAAATTTGGAAGGTGAATTGGCAATTTGCTAAATGTAAATGGAATCGAAAAAGCTGTTTAGTTCATCAACTATTGCCGTCAGAGTAGCTCATAATCAAGGGTAACAAAGAAGCAATTGTATTTATCACATTTGGTGCAGAAGGAAATGCATATTTAGATGCCATTCATTTTAGATGCAGGCGTTTACTTTCCCTAAGCAAAATGACTTTACTTCTATCTCTTCCCGAGGCTGGTTAGTGTAGATTCATGCCTAGCTTTGCCTTTCTCTCTCTCCCATTGATGAAAATACCACAGAGAGAACATTTTGGCCACTTATCCATGTGATGTATGATTGGCTGCTTTGATGTACAATGGTTTGGGACCCAACTTGGGGATTTTGCAACACATTACTGTGGCAAACATTCAGCAAACAGTAAGTTAAAACCCAATTAAAATATCCTTCATCAGTTGCCCCTCAGATGGACACCAACTGAAAAACGCAAGCGGGGCATACTAAAAACAACATGGCTACAGACAGTGGTGCCAGAGCTGGAAGAGATGGGTCTCTCATGGGACAGGGCACAAGCTGTGGCCATAGACAAACTCATGTGGCCAGATAGAATCGAAATTGTTGCAGCCTTATGTCCCACCCAGGACTAGAGGCCTAGTAAATACATTCAACTCTGGTTGCTGATTTAAATATACATTCAAGTAGGGCGGTCCGGGGATCGTGGAGAATGAGCAGAACCTTCTAATCAGTGAGCGTCATTGATGGTTATGGGGTAATTTATCCAACATTATTAGTCAAGGGACTATGTTTACAGAGACATAACCAGAGGGTGTTGTCATGATTTGAATGAATTGACTTTTTTTTTTTTTTAAGTTCTTGTCATCGCTTTTCAGATACACTCAGTCCCCTCCCTGATGTATAGTAGTCTCTCATGTCATGTGACCAGAATTTGTGTGGTGCCTTTTGACTGACCTGATGAAATAATGAAAAATGTCTTTTTTTTTTTACTCCATCTGATGACAAGGATTTGAAGACATGATGAGGATATTTTCTATTGCATGTATTCAATTGATTCAGAATGGTTATTTTTAGGGGCCTATAATCCAATAATAACCCAGAATATCTTAAAACACTGGCACGTAATATCTCAGCTTCTTTACTTATTCAAGGTTTTCTACAAATGTCTTATTACTCATCCTGGGGAGTCTGTCCTCATACCAGATCCACATTTGCAATACTTTACAATGACGTCAGAGACGTACAAATACTCATTAGGAGTTTATATTACATTAATTCAACATTTTTTATTTACTTTCACATGTAAAAACACAATACCAGATCCCCTACAATGTCTTCCGTGGAGGCTTTTTAACATGGGGGTCCAATGGTAGTGAAGACAATGACGACGTACCGGGGTCCCACACACACCCCTGCACTCACAGACAGCCCTTCATCATTCATTATTTAATTAGCTCCAATTAATTAGAGGGAAAAAATGTCCTGCCGCCCCTGAAATGCCACATGATTGTCATGGCATTCTGACAAACAGCCCCTGATATTGATGTGATTTGGATCAGCACTTACACACTTAAGCATACACACATTCAAGCACACACAATCATTATGCGCACACACACACACACACACACACACACACACACACACACACACACACACACACACACACACACACACACACACACACACACACACACACACAGCCCCTGGATTAGTCTTATATTTTCTTCTGGGGATTTGGCATAGACACCACTGTATGCATCTGGATGAGGCAGAAATGGAATCCAGTTCAAATAGCCTTTTCCATTCTTCTCATTCAAAGCGCCAGGTATTTCTCAGGTTTCATAGTGGATTCTTTCTCTTTTATTATGTATATTTGTCTTTGAGTTTGTAGGCAGTTCTGTTCTTCTGTCCATCCTCTTCGGTTTGTGATCGTTGGAGCGTGAGGATAGACTGTGATCAATGACAGCCAGAAGATTTTGGGAACTTCACCCCACAACCCTGCACCCCTGGTGACAGCTCCCACTGTCTCTCTGTTGGTCTGTGGCTAAGAACTCAATCTATTGAAAATAAAGAAACCAAAATAACTAAAAAAAAGAAAAGAAATGCCAACAGTAAAATGTATACATTTTCCGCTATCTTTGTTTTAATATATAGTGTGTCTACAGCTCCTGGAGTGATAAAACAACACAATACTTCTACAACTCAGCAGTGTTTGGTGTTCCTGAACTGTTGTTGAGTGACATACGCTCAGAGGCCTGTCGCCATACAAATCCAGACTTTTGCCTCATACAAATTGATTTCTTTAAAGTCCTGTAGTGATTCATTCTGTTTTACTTTTTTTTTTGTCTGTGACCCTCCGGCCTGTTCTGCGCATATCTGGGAGGTACAATACATAACATTTCAGAGGAGGCTGGTGGGAGGAGCTATAGGAGGACTGGCTCATTGTAATGGTTGGACTGGAATGAATGGAACGGAGTCAAATATGTAGTTTCCATGTATTTGATGTGTTTGAAAACATTCCATTAATTCCATTCCAGCCATTACAATGAGCCCGTCCTCCAAATAGCACCTCCCTCTCTAAATCCACAATCTCTCTCAACCCATTTTTTCCAACCCTCCATTCCCCTCCCAGACTCTCTCTCTTCTCTGAATCTCTCCCCTCTAAGTACGCCATTGATAGACAGCCGCTGCAGATAAAGGGGGAATTAGCAGTAATGAAATCTAAAGAAGTGTTTCCTGGTCAATGAGCAGCCACTCTTATCAGTAACATACAGGGACACGGGTCTGACTAGGTAGTTAGAGCCTTTCCCCTTGTAAGCAGTTAGACTGATAATCTCTGATGTGTCAAAGCTGCGATGTCTCTTCGTTACTCTAATCTCTAGCATTTGGCAGTATTTACGCAAGACAAAATGTTGACGACTCGTTCCTGGGTCAATGAGAATTGACCCATGAATGGTGGTTTGAATGCCAACTCTGCAATAATGTGATCTTGTTTCGAGAACGATTTCAACGTCTCTCAAATAGGACCAGACGAAGTAGTGCTGGATAGTGTTTGTTGATGGCCATTCCAACTACACCACAAACTTTTGCCACAATAACTCACTTGTGATGCCTTGGTGTTCTATTATCTCCACTACCTGACAAGCAAAAGTACTTTTCTATTTCTATTTCTTTCCTTCTGTATCTCCCTGTGTAGCTACGGTCTGACCAAAATGTCTTTGTTTCTCTCAGAACAACCCAATATGAATTGATACAATATGTATATTGAATCATTCATTTGTTTGAATAATGGAGCTCTGTTTTTAGATTAATATAATTGCCCCGTTACAATTATTTTTGACAGGTTCATTCTTTTGCCGTCATTTCTCCAACCCAGATGGAATTGGGACTCTTTAATAGATGGGTACCTAGGTGGTTGGATTGGCACATGAGTGTCTCCTACATTGAAACTGTCGACCCACTCTTTATTCTGGACAGAAGCAGAGGGCACAGGGTGATAGGTTATCATTATGGAGGTGTGATTGACAGGTACACTATATTTGTCTCTCTCACACAGGCAACCACATAGTGGTTTGTGGGAACATGAGGTTATTATGGATGGAGTTTGTGGAAACATGGAGCTCCTTGTCTGTGCTAACTGACTGGTCACATGGCACAGGGAGGAGAGGTGACAAAGCAGAAATAGACACAACACCCACACAACAAATGGCCTGAAACATTCTCTTCACCCAGATGATCTCTCTATGTCTGCCTCTTTCTTTATCTGTCGTGCTTGACCTCTCTCTGTCTGTCTCTCCCCCACGCTCTCCTGTCCATCCAGGACTCTGTAGATCAAGGATCATCAACTGTATATTAATCTACGGGCCAAAAAATATTCTGACTAAAGCATAATCATTTCAAACCTTTCTTAAATGTGTATACGATCACATACTCTCTCTCTATTATGCGTGGGAATACTTTGGAACAGATTTTTTTTTTAAAATCACTTGGAGCTGATTTGCTGGTGTTTTTACAGTGTTTTATGTCCAAAAATGTAAATAATAATAACAATTTTGCAGGGGGCACCTTGGGGGGGGCAAAATAAAATCACCCGGGTGCCAAACCCTGCTGTAGGTAGACTGAAACATGTAAATTCATTTAAATTAAGTTGATTTCTGAGAAGAATAAGAGGACAGGAATGTTTGGGAAGTATTGAATATCCATCCCCCAACACCCCGACCCCCCACTCTGAATTTCGAGTTAAAGAAATCTTCACATCCCTTTCAATTACAAACCCAGTGATCATTTCCCATATCTCCTTTATGTAGTTTATGTCATATCTATATGATACGCTGATTTGATTCAGTTTGTTGTTTTTCTCATGGTTCCTTAATTAACTGTATCATACATTGAAAATCTATTGGAGAAAATCTATGGTTTCTCCAATCCGTGGAGGCTACAGGTGCTGCATGGCCATGCATTACAATAGGGGATGGAATAGTCTTTACTGCACTGCTTTAGGTTTGGTCTGATCTAGCCAGATGCTAAAATCCCAACCAAATATCTTAGATAATTGTTGATATTGTGGATACAGGTATGACGTGACTGTGACTGTATGATTCGTCTTTCACAATACCATATCATATTAGGTGTATGGGGACCATGGACATACCTTCCTGATTGTGACACATCTCTGAAGTAGTTGTTGACAAACTGCACTTTATTTGGTTTAGAGAGAATCTTACAACAGTCTATTGTTATCGTTTGGATTATGGTGGAATGTAATGTTATGGAAGGAAGGCGAAATAGAACATTTGAAGTTCTCAAATGGGTAATACAAAATCTCTCGTTCTCTAAATGCACAGTGAAAATAGAGAACCTGATGCAGTCTCATTAATATTTGAAAAATATAGAGCATTGGAGCAGGATTAGGAGACAGGGGATGAGAAACGGCATGTAGCAGAGAGAAAGAAACCCTATGGAAAATTAACATTATTTCAGGTGCAATTGTTATTGAATTACGGTCAAGCAATTGCATCTGCGGAGGTACATCTTGGAAAGAGAGGAGAATATAATATTAAAAAAATTATAGAACCTCATCTGGACACATATAATCTTCCTGGTTAAGCCACTCTCAATATATTTCCATCCCTTTAAATTTGCTTTCCTCACTCAAAAAGCACTTGTTGCGTGAAGATGGAACTGTGGGCTTAATCGAAACTGTGCTGTTGCTGTCTTTCAGGTTAAGTCTTTTAAGTCTTTCATCTGTAAAAATGACCCATTTCACACATCCTACATCAAATAAAACGATTGTATACAGTAGTGTTTTTGTGGATTTTACTGTAGTATTTACTGTAGTTACAGTTAAATATAGTATATATACACTGTAGTAAAATAACTTTAGTATAGACTGTACTATTTACTGTAGTTTTTTATAGACTGTAGCATACTGTACTATTTACTGTAGTGTTTTTGTAGACTGTAGTATACTGTACTATTTACTGTAATGTTTTTATAGACTGTAGTATACTGTACTATTTACTGTAGTGTTTTTGTAGACTGTAGTATACTGTACTATTTACTGTAGTGTTTTTATAGACTGTAGTATACTGTACTATTTACTGTAGTGTTTTTGTAGACTGTAGTATACTGTACTATTTACTGTAGTGTTTTTGCAGACATTACTTAAACGCGATCGAACATCTCTGGAGAGACCTGAAAATAGCTGTGCAGTGACGCTCCCAGTCCAACCTGAGAGGATTTGCACAGAAGAATAGGAGAAACTCTCCAAATACAGGTGTGCCATTTTTGTAGCGTCATACCCAAGAAGTCCCAAGGCTGTAATCGCTGCCAAAAATGCTTCAACAAAGTACAGAGTAAATGGTCTGAATACGTATGTTATTGTGATATTTCCATGTACATTTCTAAAAACCTGTTTTTGCTTTGTCATTATGGGGTATTGTGTGTAGATTGATGAGGGAAAGAAACTATTGAATACATTTTGTAATAAGGCTGTAACGTAACAAAATTAGGAAAAAGTCCAGGGGTCTGAATACTTTCTGAATGCACTGCATATGGTCTTTACTTGGCATGTACGTTTCTCATTTATAGGTGGAACAAATGGGGATATGAGGGAGGGGAATGGTCAGGGTATATACTAATCAAATACAATAGTATTTACTAAAGTTAAAAAAGTGTAGTGTATTTGGAGACAATGTAATATG
This sequence comes from Oncorhynchus tshawytscha, assembly GCF_018296145.1. NCBI lineage: Eukaryota > Metazoa > Chordata > Actinopteri > Salmoniformes > Salmonidae > Oncorhynchus > Oncorhynchus tshawytscha. The sequence goes on along the minus strand of NC_056453.1, from coordinate 17,977,770 downwards.
TTCTGCACTGTTTGCCATAAACAAACAAGAAAATGCTCATCCAGAGTTGGGATTCCTAGTGGTTGGTGATTTTAATGCCGGGAAACTGTAATCTGTTTGACCTCATTTCTACTAGCATGTCACCTGTGCAACTAGAGGAGACAAAACTCTAGATCACCTTTACACCACACACTGAAACGCATACAAAGCTCTCCCTCACCGTTCATTTGGAAAATCTGACCATAACTCTATCGTCCTGATTTTTGCTTACAAGCAAAAACTCAAACAGGAAGTACCAGTGACGCGCTCAATACGGAAGTGGTCCGATGAAATGGATGCTAAGCTAAAAGACTGTTTCGCTAGCAGAGACTGGAATTTGTTCTGGGATTCATCCAATCGCATTGAGGATTTTATCACATCAGTCACCAGCTTCATTAATAAGTGCATCGACGACATCGTACAAATCGTACATGCAACATCCACACTTAGCTAAAGGCAAGAGCTGCCGCCTTCAAGGAGCGGGACAGTAATCCGGATGTTTATAAGAAATCCCGCTATGACCTCCAACGAGCTATGAAACAGGAAAAGTGTCAATACAGGACTAAGATCGAATCCTACTAAGCCGGCTCTGACGGTGACGGATGTGGCAGGGTTTGCAAACTACAGTATCACAGATTACAAATAGAAACCCTGCCACTAGCTGCCCAGTGATGCGAGCCTTCCAGATGAGCTAAATGCCTTCTATGCTACCTTCAAGGCAAGCAACACTTAACCATGCATGAGAGCACCAGCTGTTACGGACAACTGTGCGTTCACACTCTCCATGGCCGATGTGAATAAGATTTTTAAACAGGTTAACAGTCACAAGACCGGGGCCTGACGGATTACCAGGACATGTACTCAGAGCATGTTCTGACTAGCTGGCAAGTGTCTTGATTGACATTTTAACCTTTCCCTGACCCAGTCTGAAATACCTACATCTTTCATGCAGACCATCATATTCCCTTTGCCCAAAAACATCATGGTAACTTTTTTATTTTACCAAGTAAGTTCACTGTGAACACATTCTCATTTACAGCAACAGCCTGGGGAATAGTTACATGGGAGAGTAGGGGGCATGAATGAGCCAATTGGAAGCTGGGGACGATTAGGTGGCCATGATCGTATGAGGGCCAGATTATAAATTTACCCAGGCCCCCTTGGGTTAAGACCCATACTCTAATGATAAGTACCATGGGATCTATAGTGACGACAGAGTCAGGACAGCCATTTAATGTCCCATCCGAAAGATGTCACCCTACACAGGGTAATGTCTCCAATCACTGCCCTGGGATATTTATTTTTTTAGGCCCTCCAACACCACTTCTAGCAGCATCTTTTTACCCATCCAGGGACCGACAAGGACCAGCCATGCTTAGCTTCAGAGGTACGTCAGCAGTGGGATGCAGTGTGATATGCTGCTGGATTGGAGAAATGACTGTTGCCCAGTATCTGTAGCCACAAATTGCTCTGAAAGGCTGGTTATGGCTCACATCAACATCATCATTACAGACATCCTGGACCCACTCCAATTTGCAAACAGATGCACAGATGAAGCAATTACTATTGCACTCCACACTGCCCTCTCCCACCTGTACAAAAGGAACACCGAAGTTAGAATGTTGTTCATTGACTACAGCTCAGCGTTCAACACCATAGTGCCCTCCAAGCTCATCACTAAGCTAAGGATCTCTTTGCAACTGGATCCTGGACTTTCTGAGGGGCCTCCCCCAGGTGGTGAGGGTAGGAAACAACACATCGCCACGCTGATCGTCAACACGGGGGTCCCTCAGGGGTGTGTGTACTCCCTGTTCACCCATGACTGCGTGGCCGCGCACGACTCCAACACCTTCATTAAGATTGCTGTTGAGACAATGGAGGTAGGCCTGATGACGATAGCCTATAGGAATGAGGTCCGAGACCTTGCAGTGTGGTGCCAGGACAACGACCTCTCCCTCAATGTCAGCAAGACCAAGGAGCTGATCATGGACTACAGGAAACGGGAGGGCCGAGCACGCCCCCATTCACATCCACAGGGCTCTAATAGAGCGGGTTGAGAGCTTCAAGTTCCTCAGTGTCTATATCACTCAGGATCTATCATGGTACACACACACCAACACAGTTGTGAAGAGGGCTCGACAACACCTCTTTCCTCTCAAAAAGTTATACAGCTGCACCATTGAGAGCATCTTGAATGGCTGCATCGCCACTTGATATGGCAACTGCTTGGCATCCAACCACAAGGCTCTAGAGGGTAGTGCGTACGGCCCAGTACATCACTGGGGCCGAGCTCCAGCCATCCAGGACCAGGTGGTCTCAGAGGAAAGCTCTAAAAACTGTCAAAGAGTCCAGTCACCCAAGTCATAGACTGTTCTTTCTGCTACCCTACGGCAAGTGGTACCAATACACCAAGTCTGGAACCAACAGGACCCTGAACAACTTCTACTCCCAGCCATAAGACTACTAAATAATTAAATAGTTAACTAAATTGGACCGACCGGCTCAAATCAGTCTTATATAGCAACATTTGAAATTGTGTTCTTTACATTGGATAAAAGCAGAGACTCAGAGCTACAAAACAGAATATCATACACTATAAATGAGGAACAATGGGAAAGTAATTTTGCTTTGAAAGTTGACAGACTTGAAAACTCACTTTGTAGAAAATGGCCTTTGAATATTTTTATCTACATCAATTCAGCATCGTCCACACCCTCTTAAGCTTTAGTCATACCCATCTCTTTAAGTTTGAATCCAGGCTGTATCACAACTGGCAGTGATTGGGAGTTTCATAGGGCGGCACACAATTGGCCCAGCACCGTCCGGGATTGGCCAGTGTAGGCCTCATTGTAAATGAGGGCCTTTTTCCAAGATGGCGTAGCAGTCAGACGTCTTTGTCCTTCATCTTGTCTTGTCCCATGTATATATCTTTTTCTTTGTATATCTTTTTTATATTTTTCTAAACCTCAACCTCAAAATACTCTCCTGCAACTCACCTCACCCAATGTGGTGTGGATCTGTTTTTTCTAAAGTATTTTTATTTACCTCGGAACCGGAATCCCCCAACAGAAGAAAGCCAGCTCACTAGCTACTAGCTAGTAGTCAGCTATCCACTGCTAGTGGTCATCAGCTAACCTTTAGCTCGGAAAGCTCTCGCCAGTTTGTACAACACGACAATTAGCCCGGAGCTAGCCCATAATAGGCCCATTCTACCGGCTAGCTGAAGAGGCCCATCAGCCACTCCTGGGCTACAATACCCGGACCCCTTTTACTGCCGGTACGGGGCACGGAACCCTGCTGATCCTTCATGACTGGACTACCGACTTAACCTGCTCGAGGGGGTACTCAACTGGCTCCTATGCTGCAATGTCCCCTGAATGCCCATCTGCTTGCCTGCTAGAAGCGGCCCGCCAGCTGTTAGCCGTGGCCCGCTAGCTATCTAGAGCATATTGGACTGTTAGCTGAATAGATCCATCGGCCAATTTCAATACCTATTTTGCCAATTGGACTCTGACCCCTCTGCTACTCGGCACCATACTAATCCATCTCGACTGGTCTATCGAACCTATTCTATCACGCCCATAAACCTGCTCCTTTTACTCTATGTTCCGAACGTACTAGACGAAAAGTTCTGTTAGCCTTTAGCCATACCCTTATCCTACTCCTCTTCTGTTCCTCTGGTGATGTAGAGGTTAATCCAGGCCCTGCAGTGCCTAGACTCCCCAGGTGCTCTCATTTGTTGACTTATGTAACCGTAAAAGCCTTGGTTTCATGCATGTTAACATTAGAAGCCTCCTCCCTAAGTTTAACTCACTGCTTTAGCACAAAATGCCAACCCGGATGTCATAGCCGTGTCTGAATCCTGGCTTAGGAAGACCACCAAAAACCCTGAAATTTCCATCCCTAACTACAACATCTTCCGACAAGACAGAACTGCCAAAGGGGCGGTGTTGCAATCTACTGCAGAGACAGCCTGAAGAGTTATCTTTTAATACCCAGGTCTGTACCCAAACAATTCGAGCTTCTACTTTCAAAAATCCACCTTTCCAGAAACAAGTCTCTCACTGTTGCCGCTTGCTATAGACCACCCTCTGCTGTGCCCTGGACACCATGTGTGAATTGATGGCCCCGCATCTATCTTCAGAGCTCGTGCTTCTAGGTGACCAAAACTGGGACATGCTTAACACTCCGGTCATCCTACATTCTTTGCTTGATGCCCACAATCTCACACAAATTACCAATGAACCTAAAGGTACAACCCCAAATCCATAAACACGGGCACCCTCATAGATATCATCCTAACCAACTTGCCCTCCAAATACACCTCTGCTGTTTTCAACCAAGATCTCAGTGATCACTTCCTCATTGCCTTTATCCGTAATGGGTCTGCGGTCAAACGACCACCCCTCATCACTGTCAAACGCTCTCGAAAACACTTCAGCGAGCAGGCCTTTCTAATCGACCTGGCCCGGGTATCCTGGAAAGATATCGACCTCATCCCGTCAGTAGAGGATGCCTGGTTATTCTTTAAAAGTGCCTTCCTCACCATCTTAAATAAGCATGCCCCATTCAAAAAACTTAGAACCAAGAACAGATATAGCCCTGGCAACAATTTCATTACACTTTTCTGCCGACGTTTACTGACACCGGCCATATTCAACAGGTGTTCAGCATTCGTACATTCATCAGTTATTCTACGCTCTGGCATACTCAGACGAGAGTATTTTTGAGACATGTAGCTAGCTAGCTAGGTAAACAATGAACCATAATCCCAACTCATGACGTTACTACCCTGCATAAATCTGCAGGTAGCTAACCAACCAGGTTCAACGTTAGCTAGCTAACATTAGGCTATAACTAGTCAAGCAAATGGCTCTGAGATATGAATAATAAGATCATACACGCAACGCCAGCTAACGTTGGCTAGCTAGCTAACAGTACATTTTAACTTGAAATGAAAATACTTTGTCAAAATTAGAAATGTGTATTATCTGAAAATTTAGCTAGACTATTTTACCTGTATACATTACGGATAGATGTGTCTCCTGTCGGATGCCATGGTTGCCCTTAGTTTGAAGATGTAATCCGGAGACAGGTGTTTTCTCCATCTCCGTAGCTATCAAACTCGAATTCCACTGATTTATAAATCTGTCTTCCAGAAAGTGGAGCGCATGTACATAACTTTAGCTAGCGAGCCAGCCTGCTAACGTTAGCTAGCTAACAGTAGACTTTAACTTGACATAAGGCTTATGCAGTTTTACTACGTGATACATAAAAAAAGCTGCATTAGACAGGATTATCTAGACATACTGACCAGCTCAAATAGACAGAAGCGTGCTATATGGCAGACCAATCCAAACTCATCGATCGGCATGTCCAGCCCACTCATTATCTCAGCCAATTATGGCTAGCGGGCTAGCAGGAAGGTTGCTGACTTTTTCTGTGACTAAAACAACTACGCTCATAATTTAACAATTTTATTCGTATTTTTAAATGGCATACAAGTTTAATAACAAAAAAAGTTTACATTCAAATGGCTCTCCTGTGAAGTAGTTACCCGCGACATATGCCTAGTTTCCTGAAACAGGTCACAAATAGCTCCCCGGACTATCTGCGTTGACCCTTTTTACAGAAACCTTTGACACATACGCTGCTGCTACTGTTTATGATCTATCCTGCTGCCTAGTCACTTTATTCCTAGTTATGTGTACATATCTACCTCATTTCCCTCGTACCCTTGCACATTGACTTGATACTGGTACCCTGTGTATCATAGCGAAGTTATCTTTACTCATTGTGTATTTACTATCACTTTTATTATTATGTGTTATTGCTCTTCTATTTTTTTTCTCTATTTTCATGTGACGAATACAATTTGATTTGAAGTTGTACTTGAAAACATTCATTATTTACGGACTGCCTCAGACCACAGCTAAGTGCATCGTGAGATGCTTTTTTGCCCTTCTGAGTCACTTTATACACAGAAGATCTCAGCTAAACATAGAATCAAGCTGTTTATCGGTCTCTCTGTGACAGCCGATAACAGTTGCAACAAAGTTGACTACAAGTACAAAGTTGCCAATGTGTTTTGCAATTGTTACAAACAAGCGAAGGATAAAAACATGCTTCAAACTAAAACCGAGATGACTGCATTAAAAAACAAATATGCTACATAGCTCTATATATTTCAAGCATATTGATTTCATGTTCAGTGAATTCAGTTCTATTTTGGTAATTGTAAGCTACACTGTGTAATTTTTGTCTCAATATATTTAAATACATGTAGTAACATGTGCACATTGATGTGTCAAATCTTTAATTTAGTGCATTATTATACGATAAGCATTAGCAGTGGTTCCCAAATTATTTATAGTCCGGTACCCCTTCAAACATTCAACCTCCAGCTCCATACCCATTCTAGCACCAGGGTCACCGCACCCTCAAATGTTGTTTTTTTGCCATCATTTTAAGCCTGCCACACAAACACGATACAGTTATTAAACATAAGAATGAGTGTGAGATTGTCACAACCCGGCTCATGGGAAGTGACAAAGAGCTCTTACAGGATCAGTGAACAAATAATATTATAATAATAATTCATACTTTTGCTGTTTATTTAACCCTCTTACATATAAAACTTTATTTGTTCATCGAAAATGGTGAATAATCAAAGGTTAATGAGAAGGGTGTGCTTGAAAGGATGCACATAACTCTGCAATATTGAGTTGAAAAAATCTTAAAAATCTTAAATCATTTTCTACACAGACTGTGCATGTATTTAGTTTTCATACTAGTGAGGGCCGCGAATCCACTCTCACATCGGTACGCGCAGTCCAATCCAGAAATCTGGCAGTGACTTTGATTAAATTCCATTTTCACAGAACCTAGTTGCAATTTGATAAGGCTCTCTTGTTCAGATATCAGTAAGCGGACTGGAGGCAGGGCATGAAAGGGATAAGGAATCCAGTTGTTTGTGTCATCCATTTCAGAAAAGTAATTGCGCACCCAACTCACTCGGGTACTTCGCTATTTCACATTGTCCACAAGTGTCACACCTGCTCAAGCTCTTCCCCCCTGGCGCTCGAGGGCGCCAGGCTCCCCAGCGTTGCGCACTCCTGCCACCATCATTACGCACACCTGCCTTCCCCCATCACACGCATCAGTGATTATTGGACTCACCTGGACTCTAACCCTTGTCACTACCGTCCCCATGTCTGGTTCCCCACTATGTTCCCTGCTTCAGCATTAAATATTGACTCCCCGTACCTGCTTCTCATCTCTGACGTTGGTCCCTACAGTAAGCACACACAAAGATATTCAATGATGGAAAGACCTGAGTGTTGTACTTGTTAATGCAGACAGAGAAGACCTCAAACGTCTTAATCATAGCCTCAATTTTGTCCCGCACATTGAATATACAGTGGGGCAAAAAAGTATTTAGTCAGCCACCAATTGTGCAAGTTCTCCCACTTAAAAAGATGAGAGAGGCCTGTAATTTTCATCGTAGGTACACTTCAACTATGACAGACAAAATGAGAAAAAAAATCCAGAAAATCACATTGTAGGATTATTAATGAATTTATTTGCAAATTATGGTGGAAAATAAGTATTTGGTCACCTACAAACAAGCAAGATTTCTGGCTCTCACAGACCTGTAAGAAGCTGGAAGGGAAGGGGTGCGTCACCTGAGTGGGTTGATTCACTGATGTGGTCATCCTGTCTGGGTTGGCGCCCCCCTTGGGTTGTGCCGTGGCGGAGATCTTTGTGGGCTATACTCAGCCTTGTCTCAGGATGGTAAGTTGATGGTTGAAGATATCCCTCTAGTGGTGTGGGGGATGTGCTTTGGCAAAGTGGGTGGGGTTATATCCTTCCTGTTTGACCCCTCCTGTCTCAGCCTCCAGTATTTATGCTGCAGTAGTTTATGTGTCGGGGGGCTAGGGTCAGTTTGTTATATCTGGAGTACCTCTCCTGTCCTATTCGGTGTCCTGTGTGAATCTAAGTGTGCGTTCTCTAATTCTCTCTTTCTCTCTCGGAGGACCTGAGCCCTAGGACCATGCCCCAGGACTACCTGACATGACTCCTGACTCCTTGCTGTCCCCAGTCCACCTGGCCGTGCTGCTGCTCCAGTTTCAACTGACCTGAGCCCTAGGACCATGCCCCAGGACTACCTGACATGGTGACTCGTTGCTGTCCCCAGTCCACCTGACCATGCTGCTGCTCCAGTTTCAACTGTTCTGCCTTATTATTATATGACCATGCTGGTCATTTATGAACATTTGAAAATCTTGGCCATGTTCTGTTATAATCTCCACCCGGCACAGCCAGAAGAGGACTGGCCACCCCACATAGCCTGGTTCCTCTCTAGGTTTCTTCCTAGGTTTTGGCCTTTCTAGGGAGTTTTTCCTAGCCACCGTGCTTCTACACCTGCATTGCTTGAGGTTTGGGGTTTTAGGCTGGGTTTCTGTACAGCACTTTGAAATATCAGCAGATGTACGAAGGGCTATATAAATAAATTTGATTTGATTTGAAGCTCCTCTGTCCTCCACTCGTTACCTGTATTAATGGCACCTGTTTGTCCTTGTTATCAGTATAAAAGACACCTGTCCACAACCTCAAACAGTCACACTCCAAACTCCACTATGGCCAAGACCAAAGAGCTGTCAAAGCACATCAGAAACAAAATTGTAGACCTGCACCAGGCTGGGAAGACTGAATCTGCAATTGGTAAGCAGCTTGGTTTGAAGAAATCAACTGTGGGAGCAATTATTAGGAAATGGAAGACATACAAGACCACTGATAATCTCCCTCGATCTGGGGCTCCACGCAAGATCTCACCCCGTGGGGTCAAAATGATCACAAGAACGGTGAGCAAAAATCCCAGAACCACATGGGGGGACCTAGTGAATGACCTGCAGAGAGCTGGGACCAAAGTAACAAAGCCTACCATCAGTAACACACTACGCCGCCAGGGACAAATCCTGCAGTGCCAGACGTGTCCCCCTGCTTAAGCCAGTACATGTCCAGGCCCGTCTGAAGTTTGCTAGAGAGCATTTGGATGATCCAGAAGAAGATTGGGAGAATGTCATATGGTCAGATGAAACCAAAATATAACTTTTTGGTAAAAACTCAACTCGTCGTGTTTGGAGGACAAAGAATGCTGAATTGCATCCAAAGAACACCATACCTACTGTGAAGCATGGGGGTGGAAACATCATGCTTTGGGACTGTTTTTCTGCAAAGGGACCAGGACGACTGATCCGTGTAAAGGAAAGAATGAATGGGGCCATTTATCGTGAGATTTTGAGTGCAAACCTCCTTCCATCAGCAAGGGCATTGAAGATGAAACATGGCTGGGTCTTTCAGCATGACAATGATCCCAAACACACCGCACGGGCAACGAAGGAGTGGCTTCGTAAGAAGCATTTCAAGGTCCTGGAGTGGCCTAGCCAGTCTCCAGATCTCAACCCCTTAGAAAATCTTTGGAGGGAGTTGAAAGTCCGTGTTGCCCAGCAACAGCCCCAAAACATTACTGCTCTAGAGGAGATCTGCATGGAGGAATGGGCCAAAATACCAGCAACAGTGTGTGAAAACCTTGAAGACTGACAGAACGTTTGACCTCTGTCATTGTCACGGCTGAGTTCCTCCTCTTCATCTGATGAGGAGGTGTAGCAGGGATCAGACCAATATGCAGTTTAGTTCGTGCTCAACATGTGAACATGGCTGCCTTAATATGGTTCCCAATCAGAGACAACAATAGACAGCTGCCTCTAATTGAGAACCAATCTAGGCAACCATTGTTGTAACTTTAATGTGTTTGAGTTAATGTTTAAGTTTATTATTTGAGCTATATCTAAAGATATTTCTTTAGATTTATTTGCATATGTAATTGTATTGGGTTGTGTTGAATTACGCTTTTTGACTGCAAGTCCCAGAATGCCTTGCGAGAGGAATGAGTGATAACGCGCCAAATATGTGCAGGTGCTGGTGATTGTGGCTGACTTTCCGACAGCATCTTACCTGCATTGCTCTGTACCAAAACAATTGTTATAAATGTAATGTAAACAAGTATTCTTACTAAAAGAAGCTTTCGTATCAAAACCGACGTCCCGAGTCATTACTAAGAAGTTAGTTAATCTAAAAACCATAGACATACAAAATACCTAGGAGACAGCCCCATAAACATACAAAAACCCCTAGACAAGACAAAAACACATACATCACCCATGTCACACTCTGACCTAACCAAAATAACAAGGAAAACAAAGAATACTAAGGTCAGGGTGTGACAGTCATTGCCAACAAAGGGTATATAACAAAGTATTGAGAAAAACTTTTGTTATTGACCAAATACTTATTTTCCACCATCATTTGCAAATAAATTCATAAAAAAATCCTACAATGTGATTTTCTGGATTTTTTTCCCCTCATTTTGTCTGTCATAGTTGAAGTGTACCTACGATGAAAATTACAGGCCTCTCTCATCTTTTTAAGTGGGAGAACTTGCACAATGGGTGGCTGACTAAATAATTTTTTGCCCACTGTAGTTGCAGAGAGCCTGTAATCCTAGATTCAGATCATTCAGGCAAGAAAAAACATCACCCAGATAGGCCAGGCTTGTGAGAAACTCAGTCAGACAAGTAAAAATTATGGTCATTTTAAGAAAACTTTAAGATAGTCATATGGACTATTAGTGGAATTCCCGCGATAGAGTAATGGTTAATGTGATTGGATGTTAATTATTTGACTAGGCCACCTGTATTTGACATTGTGTTGTTGTTTCGCTGAACCCTAGATGGTTTAATTCAAATTTCGGTAGTGGAACGAGGCTACTCAGGCGAGAAAAAAAACCTTAGCCAAATGTATAGCCCCGTTGGAAAATATAAATGGACAAGTTTTTAATGTGAATCACATTATTAGGCGTACCCCCAACGGCATTGCGCGTACCCCTGGCAATACCTGGCATAGAATATGCCACCTCAATATTTGCAGCCATAAGGTGATAATATCTCTATAGGAGCTGATCCGTCGCCAGTGTTGTAGAATAATTATATTAAGGTAAGATTTGATTCGAAAAAGCTGATCCGAGAGCAGCGCTGCCTTTCTATCCTCAAACGATGCACTTAACAAACATTCTTTCTGCGTGGTGTTTTGGAAGACGCATGCTACATTCTTGGCCGTTGCAGGAACGATACATATTGGCAAACTAGGCCGTGGTCAATACCTTCAGGTAAGGATGGGTGCTTTAAAAAAAATATTCTCATCTGAGACATTATATCCTTATTAACACATTTCATAAAGACGTCTGGATCTATAGTATTGTTTGACCATAAGTTTCTTCTATAGGTTTGACATCTGAGATAGAGACATGATGCAAAATGCAAGCTCATTTTTGAGGGATGATATAAATAGATATGTTATCAACTGTCTGTGATTGAAGTGCAGGCTGGCTGGCTGTCTGGCTAGTTCGATCTGACCGGTTTTGTGTGGGTGGAGAGAAACTCTGAATGTCACCTCATTGAATTGCAAAATTGTGAAAAGAGAAGTGAAGTGAAGAGCTTCAGATGCTCTAGTTGCATGACTTTGCTGTGACCCTGTCTCCTTCTGACAGTATGAGAGGAAGCAAAAAGAAAGCTGCTGTCAAATTAGCAAGGCATGGCCATGAGAAGACATACTCACATTGTCAGTATTGTGCCGGGGTCACCATTTATTTATTTTGACCAAGTCTATTTGTTTTGTCATTTTTTTATTGGGGGCGGGGGGGGTGTTTAGAGGTACATTATACATTAAGGTACAAGTTTATAAAAAATGTACTCATGCTGCCACTCAATACAAAAACTGTAATAAATATATACAGAGTTTAAGTGATAGATTAAATATATAAAGGAAAACTAACTCGCATCTCAATCCCCAACATGTCTACCCCCTACTCCTCAAAACCATTTTCCCCCCTTCCCACTCTAGCAACTAGGGTGGGAAGGAGTGGGAAAAATGGTTTACAGGAGTGGGGATGGGGGAGACACCCCCCCCAGACCCACACTTCCAGCGAATAGAGAAAACCCTCACCACACCACCCCTTCCGTGGGCCTGAAAGCAAAAAAGATTTAAATAGGTATATAATTTGTATGTTTTACGCTTTATACATTATTTGAGTTGGGCTTTAGCTGAGATTATTCTTTACAGAATGAAGTGTATAAAAAAGAAACGCCCCCTTTTCAGGAACATGTCTTTCAAAGATAGGTCGTAAAAATAATTTCATAGTCTACGTTTAATAAAGACACAGGGCAATACGAACTACATAGCAAAGGATCATTATCCTTGCAGTGTTCAGACTTTTTGGAAGGATGCCTTTCAACAGAGCTGTGGTGATCAATGCCTTGAGCAGGTGTAGTATTTATTTATGCTAGCTACATTGTTATGTACGCCTCTAGGAAGAGGGAACACAACTGTGGTGTGAAAGAGGTATGGGACTGTAGGTGCGAGTAAGGATGACAAAAGGCAGAGAATTTACCATTTACTAGGAATTTATTCCTTCACACAGTAAATTTGGAGAAAAGGGGCTGAATGGAACCAAAGCAAAGAAAGTAAATGTCAAAGCCCCATCTACCTTACCTGCCTACCCACTACTTACCTAAACTTAGCACCTGGTGCAAAAAACAGGGGATGTTCCACCCAGGTTTTACCTAGTGTGCATAGACAGTATATATTATGGGTATATGTACACCTGCAGGCCTCTTGCCTAAGCACTCCCTAGGTGCCTTCCCCTTCCCCCCTGGGAACAAAAACAGAATAACAAAAACAATTTCAATAATCAAAACAATGCGTCCTCTTTACACACAGGCCTCAGAAGCAGCAGCTACAGAATACGTAACAAAACTCTGAGCAACAACTAACACAGCACTTATCCATCAGCTCTCTCAGCAACAACCAGCATAGGACATACCAAATCTTTTAACACCAACCAACACTGGTTATCATCCTCAGCTCTATTCTCTCAGCAATCATCTCATTTTCTGAGCAACAGAACACTGGCTTATATAGCTTCAGAAGGAGTTGGTAATTGATGACAGCTGTGTCCTGACGAGGGGGCGGGGTCAGCTCACCAATCATCAATGGGGCCAACCAATCAGCTGCTTGGGGAGAATTTCAGGAAGCCATTTCCTGAAACACACACTCACAAATACACAAACTACAACACAGAAACTGGGGATCGTAACATACATGGTCATAGAATTCCACTGGGAATCCATTGCCCCATGTTGATTCCATTGCTTCCCACTGTTGTGGTTGGCTGATTGTTCTTTGGGTGGACATTGAATTGAAACGTCATTCAATTGTAATTTCCGGACACAACTTGTTGACTTGTTTACGTGCTGCTGTGAGGTTTGTTGCTAACGTTTCTTTGCTACCTGCAACTTTACATTTTTTACTTTTTAATTACCATTTTAGATTTTTTTCTTTTTCCCTTGCTCGACTTGTTCCATTCAAATTTTTCACCCCGGACACTTTATCTGGACATGGTTCTACACAATCTCCACCAGCCGAAGCTAAGTAGGAACATTAAAATTATGCCTTCTAATTGCAGTCGCTGTACTCATAATATACAGTAGAACGATTGCCTTACGGTGAGGATTTATTTATTTAATTTCACCTTAATTTAACCAGGTAGACTAGTTGAAAACAAGTTCTCATTTGCAACTGCGACATGGCCAAGATAAAGCAAATCAGTGTGACACAGAAAACAACACAGAGTTACACATGGAATAAACAATAAAGAAGTCAATGACACAGTTGAAAAAAAATAAAGTCTATATACAGTGTGTGCAAAAGGCATGAGGAGGTAGGTAATAAATAGGCCATAGTAGCGAATAATTACAATTTAGCAGATTAACACTGGAGTGATGAAAGAGCAGATTATGATGTGCAAGTAGAGATACTGGTGTGCAAAAGAGCAGAAAAGTAAATAAAAACAGTATGGGGATGAGGTAGGTAGATTGGGTGGGCTATTTACAAATGGACTATGTACAGCTGCAGCAATCGGTTAGCTGCTCAGATAGCTGATGTTTAACGTTGGTGAGGGAAATAAAAGTCTCCAACTTCAGTGATTTTTGCAATTCATTCCAGTCACTGGCAGCAGAGAACTGGAAGGAAAGGCGGCCAAATTAGGTGTTGGCTTTGGGGATGATCAGTGAGATATACTGTACCTGCTGGAACGTGTGCTACGGGTGGGTGTTGTTATCGTGACCAGTGAACTGAGATAAGGCGGAGCTTTACCTAGCATAGACTTATAGATGACCTGGAGCCAGTGGGTCTGGCGACGAATATGTAGTGAGGGCCTTCCGACTAGAGCATACAGGTCGCAGTGGTGGGTGGTATACGGTGATTTGGTAACAAAACAGATAGCACTGTGATAGACTGCATCCGGTTTGCTGAGTAGAGTATTGGAAGCTATTTTGTAGATGACGTCGCCGAAGTCAAGAATCGGTAGGATAGTCAGTTTTACTAGGTTGAGTTTGGCGGCGTGAATGAAGGAGGCTTTGTTGCGAAATAGGAAGCTGATTCTGAGAGACTTATTTCTGGAGAGATTAATTTTTTAAATGAGAAGTTCGAACTCTGCAGTAGATTGCAACTCCTCCCCCTTTGGCAGTTCTATCTTGACAGAAAATGTTGTAGTTGGGTATGGAAATCTCAGAATTTTTGGTGGCCTTCCTAAGCCAGGATTCAGACACGGCAAGGACATCAGGGTTGGCGGAGTGTGCCAAAGCAGTGAGTAAAACAAACGTAGGGAGGAGGCTTCTGATGTTATCACGCATGAAACCAAGGCTTTTTCGATCACAGAAGTCAACAAATGAGGGTGCCTGGGGACACGTAGGGCCTGGGTTTACCTCCACATCACCCAAGGAACAGAGGAGGAGTAGGATGAGGGTACGGCTAAAAGCTATCAACTGGTCGCCTAGAGCGTTGGGGACAAAGAATAAAAGGAGCAGATTTCTGGGCGTGGTAGAATAGATTCAGGGCATACTGTGCAGACACGGGTATGGTGGGGTGCGGGTACAGCGGAGTTAAGCCCAGGCACTGGGTGATGATAAGAGAGGTTGTATCTCTGGACATGCTGGTTATAATGGGTGAGGTCACCGCATGTGTGGGAGGTGGGACAAAGGAGGTGTCAGAGATATGATGAGTGGAACTAGGGGCTCCATTGTAAACTAAAACAATGATAACTAACCTAATAAACAGTATACAAGGCATATTGACATTTGACAGAGACATACAGCGAGGCATAAAGTAATCACAGGTGTTGATTGGGAGAGCTAGCTAAGACAACAACGGGTAAGACAACAACAGCTAATCAGCTAAAACAACAACAGGTAAAATGGCGATGAATGGGCAGAGAGGCATCAGCTATGTAGCCAAGTGATCATAGGGTCCAGGGGCAGCAATAGATGGAACAGGGAAGCATCAGAGTAGTCACTACTACACTAGCACGCGGGCGACATGGCGTTTAAAGTTAGGAGCCCGGGGCTAGTAGAAGCTCCGGTAGAAGGCACAGTGGATGGAGTATTCGTCGGCAGACCAGTCATGGTGGTGCAGCAGGGCGCCGTGTCGACAAAGGATCCAAGCCAGATGGTGAAAAAGGTAGGAGATGTACCTGGCTCACGGCTAACTGGTGCTAGCTTTGGGGCAGGGGCGCTAGCCACTGTAGCCACTCGGTAGCAGCGGTTATCCGGGCCAAGGTCCAGAGCTTACGGCAAGGAACTGGTGGAGTAGTGGGTTCTAGCCTTGTTTGGATGGACTCCGGGTAAACAACTGAGTAGGCCGGGAGGTGGGCCTCAGGGATAGCTTCGGTTCTGGGTAACTAGGTGGGTGCCAGCTAGCTGTGAAGATCAAGAGTAATGGTCCAGGGATTACGCAGAAATCTGGTGATGTAGTGTAGAGACAGTCTGATACTGGTAGGCTGGTGAGTATTATCCAGGCTAAAAAAAGGGCTGGTATCTGTGTAGGAGGTAAAGGCCGCTAGCAGTGGCTAACAATGACCGTATAGCTTGTAGCTAATTAGCTGGTTAGCTTCTGATGGCTAGGTGGTTCTTGCTATTAGGTATACAAATTTAAAATATAGCAGTTAGGTTACCTGGAGGTATAATTGAATTAAAATGGAAAAGATATTGAAAATAAAATTGAAATATATAGAAAAAGACGAAAATACAAAAGTACACAAGAGGACGAACAAAACACGTCTGCACTGCTACGCCATCTTGGATTGAGACGCAATCCTTAGGCAAGAGTAATTTAAGTGTAGGAAAAGATGAAACCGCGTCTGTGCCACCAAAAAGTACAGATAGTTGTAAAAATCCCCTCGCACAGTCCCCGCAGCCGGACAATTTTCTCATAGCTTCTGGAAGGAAATGTTGTAGGAATGCTCAACCGGTGTCACTCATTCAGCTGACAGAAACTTTCAACCGGTTCTCCCCACAAAGAAACGAGTCGGAGTCAGAGTCTTCTCTGGTCTCTCTTGCACCCATTATGGGGTCTGAGACAAGGTGAACACCCTAGTCATTGGCGGCTCCATTACCCGTAGAATTAGACTTACTTTCTCCTTCACCCAAATCCAGATAGCTGATGTTCTGAAAGAGCTGCAAAATCTGGATCCCTATAAATCAGCTGGGCTAGACAATCTGGACCCTCTCTTTCTAAAATTATCCTCTGAAATTGTTGCAACCCCTATTACTAGCGTGTTCAACCTCTCTTTCGTATCGTATGAGATCCCTAAAGATTGGAAAGCTGCCGCAGTCATGTCCCTCTTCAAAGGGGGAGACAGTCTAGACCCAAACTGTTACAGACCTATATCCATCCTGTCCGGCCTTTCTTAAGTCTTCGAAAGTCAAGTTAACAAACAGATCACCGACCGTTTCGAATCCCACCGTACCGTCTCTGCTATGCAATCTGGTTTTCGAGCTGGTCATGGGTGCACCTCAGCCACACTCAAGGTCCTAAACGATATCATGACCGCCATCGGTCCTAAACGATATCATGACCGCCATCGATAAAAGACAGTACTGTGCAGCTGTTTTCATCAACCTGGCCAAGGTTTCTCAAATGCATAGCCTGGTTCACCAACTACCTCTCTGATCGAGTTCAGTGTGTCAAATCGGAGGGCCTGTTGTCCGGACCTATGGCAGTCTCTATGGGGGTGCCACAGCGTTAAATTCTCGGGCCGACTCTTTTCTCTGTATATATCAATGTCGTCGCTCTCGCTGCGGGTGATTCGCTGATCCACCTACGCAGACGACACCATTCTGTATATATCTGGCCCTTCCTTGAACACTGTGTTAACAAACCTCCAAACGAGCTTCACAACACTCCTTCATTGGCATCCAACTGCTCTTAAATGCTAGTAAAACTAAATGCATGCTTTCAACCGAATGCTGCCCGCAACTGCCCGCCCGCCTGGCATCACTACTATGGAAGGTTCTGACCTAGAATATGTGGACAACTACAAATACCTAGGTGTTTGGTTAGACTGTAAACTCTCCTTCCAGACTCACATTAAGCACCTCCAATCAAAAATGTAATCTAGACTTGGCTTCCTATTTCACAACAAAGCCTCCTTCACTCATGCTGCCAAACATACCCTCGTAAAACGGACTATCCTACTGATCCTTGACTTCAGTGATGCCATTTACAAAATAGCCTCCAACACTCTACTCAGCAAATTGGATGTAGTCTATCACAGTGCCATCCGTTTTGTCACCATATTACCCACCACTGCGACCTGTATGCTGTTGTTGGCTGGCCCTCGCTTCATATTTGTCGCCAAACCCACTGGCTCCAGGTCATCTATAAGTCTTTGCTAGGTAAAGCCCCATCTTATCTCAGCTCACTGGTCACCATAGCAACACCCACCCGTAGCACGCGCTCCAGCACCCCAAAGCCAACACTTCCTTTGGCTGCCTTTTCTTCCAGTTCTCTGCTGCCAATGACTGGAGTGAATTGCAAAAATCACTGAAGCTGGAGACTTACAACTCCCTCACTAACTTTAAGTGTCAGAGCAGCTTACCGATCATTGTACCTGTACACAGCCCATCTGTAAATAGCACACCCAACTCCCCATATTGTTTTTGTTGTTGTTGCTCTTTTGCACCCCAGTATCTCTACTTGCACATCATCATCTGCATGTCTATCACTCCGGTGTTAATGCTAAATTGTAATTATTTCACCACTACGGCCTATTTATTGCCTTACCTACCTAATATTACCTCATTTTCACACACTGTATATAGACTTTTTCAATTGTGTTATTGACTGTATGTTCCTTTATTCCATGTGTAACTCAGTATTGTTGTTTGTGTCGCACATGCTTTGCTTTATCTTTATCTTAATCGCAACAAATAACAACCAAAGATCATCAAAAGCAGTGCTACAAATTCTCGGACAACCCAAAGAATCCTAGATGCCCTTCCAGACTCCCTCCACCTACCCAAGGACGTCAGAGTACAAAAATTGGTTAACCACCTAACTGAGGAACTAAATTTAACCTTCGAGGCAGTCGCACCCCTAAAAACAAAACACATTTGTCATAAACTAGCTCCCTGGTAGACAGAAAATACCCAAGCCCTGAAGCAAGTTTCCAGAAAATTGGAACGGAAATGGTGCTCCACCAAACTGGAAGTCTTCCGACTAGCTTGGAAAGACAGTACCTTGCATTATCGAAGAGCCCTCACTGCTGCTCAATCATCCTATTTTTCCAACCTAATTGAGGAGAATAAGAACAATCCAAAATGTATTTTTGATACTGTTGCAATGCTAACTAAAAAGTAACATTCCTCAAGAGAGGATGGCTTTCACTTCAGCAGTGATAAATTCAGGAACTTCATTGATGAAAAGATCATGATCATTAGAAAACAAATTACGGACTCCTCTTTAAATCTGCGTATTTCTCCAAAGCTCAGTTGTCCTGAGTCTGTACGTCACTGCCAGGACATAGGATCAAGGGAAACTATATCAAGAGACTATATCTCTTTGATGAAAATAGTCTTGGCCTCTAAAACTTCAAGCTGCATACCAGACCCTATTCCAAATGAACTACTGAAAGAGCTGCTTCCTGTGCTTGGCCCTCCTATGTTGAATATAATAAATGGCTCCCAAACCACCGATGTACACCAAACTCACTTAAAGTTGTAGTAATAAAGCCTCTCTTGAAAAATCCAAACCTTGACCCAGAAAATATCAAAAACTATCTACATATATCGAATCTCCCATTCCTCTCAAAACATTGTTATGCCTTTTTTTTGTGATTTTGTCCCATCATCTAACAATGTAGGTAGCTCAATGTTAGAATCTTTCTTTTCTGATTGGTACGACTTGTAATACAAATCTTTGAAGACTGAGTTGATTTCTATTGGGTCTGTAGCAATATTGCCATCCAGATTTAAAATCTTAGGGATAGCTTTAACTTCTTATTTTCTTATTTGCCAGGCTAAGAGCGTCCTTGCTGGTTCACCTTGTTCCACATACTGATGTTTGGATCTCAGTATATCTCTTTCCACTGACTGAGTGTTGATCGAGTTGCATTTCAGTTTGTCCAATTGTTGTAGGATATCTGAACTTTTGTTTGTGCTATGCTGTTTTTCTAGATTTTTTTTCTTCTCCAAATCCAGGGAATCCATCTCCTTGCTAGCTTCCTTTCTTTTAGCCGTGGAAAATGATATGATATGCTTTCAATATATCCCAGATAATAAGTGAGTACATATTCTCACCCATGTTAGTCAATATAAAATATCCAGCTGTTGGTTAATAAACTCAGTGAAACTCTTATCTCCCAAAAGTAAGGAGTCAACCCGTCATCTTATAGGGGGGAGAGTGGTCTGATATTATTCTTGGGAGGTATTCACATTCTGATACACAATGCAATAGATTGAGTGGGATAAGGAAGAAGTCCATCCTAGAATAGGAATCATGGACCTGGGAGTAATAGGAGTAGTCCCTGACTGTGGGGTGGAGTGTTTTCCACACTTCACAAAGACCCAGATCTATAGCGTTATGGCTCAAGGCCTTTGTCAAATTTAGAAGAGAGCCTCCCCTTGTAGATTATTTATCAAGTGTTGTATCAAAAGTACAATTAAAATTACTAGATTACTTGGATCTTAAAATGAATGAACTTTAAGCTAATTTTGTTTACAAATTTATGATAATCTTGAGTAGGGCAGTAGCAATTGATTAACAACTTCCTCTTGGTTCAAAACACCCCTTATCAATTGCCAAGAAAATTTTCAATCCCAATGATAATAACAATCAATCAATAGCTTTGACCAATCCCCAAGGTTTGTAAGAACATGGGTTCAATAATAATTAGGCAATGACTCAGCTTACGCAAAAGGTTAGTACAGTTTATTCACGAGAACGTTCTGAAGTCCACAATACAAAGACATCCATTTTATAGCGGAGCACATACTTCCACACAAACAGCAGGTATCATACGCACATACTTTATCACTACCCAGCCGACAAAGATTAGGGAGACCGTGGGAAGCACTCCCTGTCCTCCCTCAAATCTCAGAGGCCCCTAGCAAGGTCGGCACCGAATTTCGCTCAGACAGCCTGTGTTTAAGATACTATGAAGACATTTTGTACAGAGATATAATTTTACTGACTAAACCTACACACCTCATTACTAGTAACTTTATGATTCATACAATTATATGGTTTCAGGTTGGAATATTCTAATCATTACTTTAAACATATAAGTTCCATTATCATCAATACATATTGTCCTCTGTATCGTGAAATTACTTCTTCGGGCTGAAACAATATATTTTTGTTTACTAAGATGGCAACCCCCCTTGTATTAGTTGTGTAAGAGGACTAAAAGACATTCTCAACCCAGTCCCTTTTAAGATTCTCGGGGCAAAGATGTGTGTCTCCTGCAGAAAGGCAATACTGACTTTATGCTTCTTAATACATTGCATAATACTCACGTTCCATGTCAAAAATGTATAGTGGATTTTCTAGTGTATTTATTACATTATTTTACAGAGATGAGATGTACTTTGAAGTGCGAAGTGTAGGAATAGGCCTACAGGTGAAACCAGTCATTGATATAGACATGGTGGCGTAGCAGGAATATTAGAATGCCATGAACCAAGAGTTCAAATGCCAGGTGAGAACATGTTGAAAAATAATTACTTTATGAATAAACATACACAATGTAGTCGTGTATGCCAAAGTGTGTCAAATATGTTAGTTGAAAATACTGTATGTTAAAAGCACTTGTGTGTGTGTGTGGGTGTCCCTAACATCTCCAAAAAATAAAGATCTGTGGCTTACCAATCAGTGATCAGTCTTGGTAAAACATTTTTTTTTTTTTTTTTTTGGGGGGGGTGTATGTTTCTTTGTGACCGGGAAGTAGACATAAACGACCAGGGGACCAGGACAAAACGTCCCAAGAGAGTTTAGGTGACCTTCAGGGTACTATGACAAAACGTCCCAAGATTGTTTAGGTGACCTTTGGGGTACTATGACACAACATCCCAAGAGTGTTTAGGTGACCTTTGGGGTACTTTGGGGTACTATGACACAACATCCCAAGACAGACTTAAAAAACGTCCCCTGGATAAAATGGGAACTAGACAAAACCTCCATGTTTTAAGATTCTCGTGGTCAACGGCAGAGCGGGGTGTCTCCTAAAGAAAGGCAAAACTGACTTCATGCTTCTTAATAAACTCAGCAAAAAAAGAAAAGTCCCCTTTTCAGGACCCTGTCTTTCAAAGATAATTAGTAAAAATCCAAATAACTTCACAGATTTTCATTGTAAAGGGTTTAAACACTGTTTCCCATGCTTGTTCAATGAACCATAAACAATTAATGAACATGCACCTGTGGAACGGTCGTTAAGACACTAACAGCTTACAGACGGTAGGCAACTAAGGTCACAGTTATGAAAACTTAGGACGCTAAAGAGGCCTTTCTACTGACTCTGAAAAACACCAAAAGAAAGATGCCCAGGGTCCCTGCTCATCTGCGTGAACATGCCTTAGGCATGCTGCAAGGAGGCATGAGGACTGCAGATGTGGCCAGGGCAATAAATTGCAATGTCCGTACTGTGAGACGCCTAAGACAGCACTACAGGGAGACAGGACGGACAGCTGATTGTCCTTGCAGTGGCAGACCACGTGTAACAACACCTGCACAGGATCGGTACATCCAAACATCACACCTGCGAGACAAGTACACTTACTTCTGTCAGTTCATAAATAAATAAAATACTTCAGAATACTGCACCAGGAGTAAGCCTATAAGTTAGCCACAGAGGATCAATAGCTTTTTAAAAAATGTTTAAAGCCTAGCTGGGTATTGTGTGTAGCCCAATCACAAAGTATGCCTACTGTCGGAACGGGCAAATCTGTCAGTGAACAGCATGCAGCCAAAACAGGCCTTTCACAATAGTTCAAATACAATCACGGGAAAACACAGTTTGGAAAGCAAATGGATCCTGCTGAAAAGAGAAAACTAAGCTGCCTGTAATTTACCAAGTTATCAACTTCCAAATAGGTCTATTGGGCGAACAGCACTGTTTTACAAAGTAAAACAAGAAAGAGAGAAGCTTTTGGCACAAGCGCATCGGCCATCGCAGGTGAGTGAGCTGCGCATCATTGGATGAGTCAGTGAAACTGGAAAGCTTTTTTAGGAATATAATTTCCTACTGATATTGTACAATATGTGTGTCTCCACACACCTAGGCCTAGGATATTGATGGATTCAAGACAAGGTTGTTTTTATTGATCTCAGAATCTCCATTTATCAGTGTCAAAGTAAACAGTAATTTGATCATTTGTGATCGATTATCATTTGTGATAATATTCAATCAAATGAATGTGCATGAACATAAACCCACATACCGTTTCAATGTCTGGTATTTAATATAAGGCACGGAATGACACCAGCTCCATGACAGGGACCATCACGTGACGTCCTGACGACTGGTAAAACAAATGTCTTGAGAACATTTTACAAACGTCCTAACATGGTCCTTGATGACGTTCTTGGGATGTTGTGTCATGGTCCCATGGAGGATTTTGTCTAGCTCAAATGTTGTCACGTGTAGTTTCATTGTTAGTATCAGGTATCACGTTGACATTTTGCATCCCCATGTTGTCAAATTTCTTTAACGAGATCATGTTTTCACATGTGCTCAAATGTTGTTGCCTGATCACATGTGAAATTAATCTCAACATCAACTGTTCGGAGGAGACTGTGTGAATCAGGCCTTCATGGTCGAATTGCTGCAAAGAAACCACTACTAAGGGACACCAATAATAAGAAGAGACTTGCTTGGGACAAGAAATACACACAATGGACATTAGACTGGTGGAAATCTGTCCTTTTGTCTGATGAATCCAAACTTGAGATTTTTACTTCCAACCGCCTTGACTTTTTGAGACGCGGAGTAGGTGATCGGTGAAGCATGGAGGAGGAGGTGTGGGGGTGTGTTGCTGGTGACACATTGTCTGTGATATATTTAGAATTCAAGGCACACTTAACCAGCATGTCTACCACAGCATTCTGCAGCGATACGCCATTCCATCTGGTTTACGCTTAGTGGGACTATCATTTGTTTTTCAACAGGACAATGACCCAACACACCTCCAGGCTGTGTAAAGGGGCTACTTTGTGACCAAATATAAAATATAAGAAGGAGAATTGATGGTATTTCATAGTTTTGGTACTATTATTGACTGGTAAACTAAATAAAAACTGAATGTCTGGTCCACTTTCTGTGTATCCCAGCAGTTATTGTTATTTAAAGGTGATGGAAACTTTTACAATAGGACTACAATTCAGATATTTATTGACTTTAGGTTGGAGGACAGTGCATCATTTATCCCCTTGTAAAAGATAGATCA
The DNA here is from genome assembly GCF_018296145.1 of Oncorhynchus tshawytscha. Lineage (NCBI taxonomy): Eukaryota > Metazoa > Chordata > Actinopteri > Salmoniformes > Salmonidae > Oncorhynchus > Oncorhynchus tshawytscha. The sequence continues at coordinate 17,953,858 of NC_056453.1, read as the reverse complement.
CAGAACTGTGAAGGACACATCAGACAGCTGTGATAGGATATAAAGCACAGAAAGTACCTCTGTAATTGTCATTGTCATGGAATTTCTCGTCTGAGCTTCCAAAGAATTGTTGGTTTGGAGGTGATGGCTGCATCTCAAATGATATCCTATTCACAGGGCTTTGGCCGGAAGTAGAATACTATCTGTGGAAAAGGGTGTCATCTGAGATTTTCATTGTGGTCACGTTGGGGGAAATCTGAACCAGACTGGGCTGGAATAACGTTATAATCGATTATCAGGAGCACTGATTTTGAAAACTGTGACTTGTTATAACACAGATGGTCATGGAGAGCTGCTGTGTGTGCAGGCGTTTTAACAGTAACACATCTGATTCTAATAGTAAAGTTAGATCACAATTATTGGAAACAGGTGTGTTAGTGTTGGGCTCTCGAAGTTGGCCGTCCAGAGTTGGCCACCCCAGTTGGCCTACGATAGATCAGTCACCAGAACTTGTCACACAGGCTGTCACCTCAGGAGACATTGGGTATGTCCGGGTCTGTCTGGGTTAGGGCCGGTTATATTAAAACCAGAATCTAGAAGAAGTTTGCAGGCAAAACCATTTTTTTCTCCTCTATCTCAGAGTGAAACTTTAGTAACAATCAGAGAGAAAGTCAATTAGCGTTAAAGAGGTTTTCTGATTTAATAAATAAAAGAATCCTGGAAACCTCCTTATAGATACCAGAATCCTGGGGACTAAATACTCTGAGATGAGAGGGGTGCGACTTTGGAATGCAGCGCAGTGTGTTTGTGTGCATATGTGTGCATATGTGTGTGTGTGTGTGTGTGTGTGTGTGTGTGTGTGTGTGTGTGTGTGTGTGTGTGTGTGTGACTTCACAGGCACAGCGAGTAGCAGAGTAATGAGTCACAACTAAGAAAACATCTGCTGTGACACAGACGTGCAACCTCTCTGCAATAGATCTGTGAAGAGAGAGTGGAAAGGGTACGAGGAGAGGGAACTAGGAGTGGGCTTGAGAGGTAAAAAAGGGAGTTCAAAAGAGGCTGAGAGAGAGAGGGCCAACAGGGAGAAAGAGAGAGAAAACCCTTAGCCACACTCTGCCTCAGGAAACCAGCTACATCCACTCACTTATAGTGCCTTTCAAAAGTATTCATCCCCCTTTGCATTTTTCCTATTTTGTTGCATTACAACCTGTAGTTTAAATGGAATTTTATTTGGATTTCATGTAATGGACATACACAAAATAGTCCAAATTGGTGAAGTGAAATTTAAAAAATGACTTGTTTCAAAAATGTTTAAATAAATAAAAAAGGGAAGGTGATGTGTGCATATATATTCACCCCCATTGCTATGAAGCCTTTCATGTAATGGACATACACAAAATTGTCCAAATTGGTGAAGTGAAATGTCAAAAATAACTTGTTTGACCAAAAAAAAAAATAATCAAAACGGAGAAGTGGTGTGTGCATATGTATTCATCCCATTTGCTATGAAGCCCCTAAATAAGATCTGGTGCAACCAATTTACTTCAGAAGTCACATAATTAGTTAGATTGCACACAGGTGAACTTTATTTAAGTGTCACATGATCTGTCACATGATCTCAGTATATATACACCTGTTCTGAATGGCCCCAGAGTCAACACCACTAAGCAAGGGGAACCACCAAGCAAGCGGTACCATGAAGACCAAGGAGCTCTCCAAACAGGTCAGGGACAAAGTTGTGGAGAAGTACAGATCAGGGTTGGGTTATACAAAAATATCAGAAACTTTGAACATCCCATTGGAGCACCATTAAATCCATTATTAAAATAAGGAAAGACTATGGCACCACAACAAACCTGCCAAAAGAGGGCAGCCCAACAAAACTCACGGACCAGGCAAGGAGGGCATTCACCAGAGACGCAACAAACAGACCAAAAGATAGCCCTGAAGGAGCTCCACAGCAGAGATTGGAGTATCTGTCCATAGGACCACTTTAAGCCGTACACTCCACAAAGCTGGGCTTTACGGAAGAGTGGCCAGGAAAAAGACAAGCAAAAAAAGTAATTGCTTAAAGAAAAAAATAGGCAAACACATTTGGTGTTCGCCAAAAGGCATGTAGGAGACTCCCCAAACATATGGAAGAAGGTACTCTGTTCAGAAGAGACTACAATTGAGCATTTTGGCCATCAAGGAAAATGCTATGTCTGGCAAAAACACAACACCTCACATTGTCTAGAGAACACCATCCCCACAGTGAAGCATGGCGGTGGCAGCAGCAGCATCATGCTGTCGGGATGTTTTCATCGGCAGGGACTGGGAAACTGCTCAGATTTGAAGGAATGATGGATGGTGCTAAATACAGGGAAATTCTTGAGGGAAACCTGTTCCAGTCTTCCAGAGATTTGAGACTGGGACGGAGGTTCACCTTCCAACAGGACAATGACCCTAAGCATACTGCTAAAGCAACACTCGAGTGGTTTAAGGGGAAACATTTAAATGTTTTGGAATGGCCTAGTCAAAGCCCAGACCTCAATCCAATTGAGAATCTGTGGTATGACTTAAAGATTGCTGTACACCAGCAGAACCCATCCTACTTGAAGGAGCTAGAGCAGTTTTGCCTTGAAGAATGGGCAAAAATCCCAGTGGCTAGATGTACCAAGCTTACAGAGCCATACCACAAGAGATATGCAGCTGTAATTGTTGCAAAAGGTGGTTCTACAAAGTATTGACTTTGGGGGGGCGGGGGTGAATAGTGATGCACACTCAAGTTTTCTGTTTCTTTGTCATTTTTCTTGTTTGTTTCACAATAAAAATATTTTGCATCTTCAAAGTGGTAGGCATGTTTTGTAAATGATATTATACAAAACCCCCCAAAAATGTATTGTAATTCCAGGTTGTAAGGCAACAAAATAGGAAAAATACCAAGGGGGGTGAATACTTTCGCAAGTCACTGTATAAGTGTGTTCACAAGGGTTATCAAGAGTATCACTGTTCATTACCATTGACATTCATGAAAGACAAGTACTCCCTTAATAGGCTGCAGACGTGTCAGGGGAGGTAGTCGTTAGTCCTTTACTGGAAAAATCTTTGTTGAAACAACAGTAAAAACATAGATATTGATACTTGTTAGAGAGCTAAACAGGCCTTCGTATTTTTGTATTTTATTTAACCTTTTCAAACTGTGGATCAGAGAGTTGGCATTCACTGATCCTTGAGGGATGGAAATGAAGAAAGGGCTCCACAGAGGGACAGAGACTGTTATTAGAGAATCTAGTCTGATGTGGCCTTTCTTTCTCTTTTTACCCTACAAAAGTAATTATGGCATTCCTTCCGAATGATTGGTAGTTAGCCACTGGCTCACCAAGCACTGTACGTTCCCAATAAATGGCAGACTCATTTGGGTGTATGTGTGCATGTGTGTGCAGACCGACTGTGTGTTTGCTCTAGATGCTGTCTTTCTGCACGGGAAGCCACTGGCAACCTTGCTTCAGTCACTCCACCAGTTGAGCTTGTGTGTGTGTGTGTGGAGGAAAACACTGGCAGGCTAGCCCTTATGCCTGTTTAGCGAAGGCCTGCGTGTCGGGGTTGGAGGCTTGGCGTTTGTCCACCCTCTCCGTGGCCAGGTGGATGGATAGCTAAAACAACACTGGTCAAACCCAAACCTTTATTCATCCCTGCATCCTAACTAATGCCTAACATAGTCTTATTTAGTCATAACTCTACTGCAACGGTTTCCCTTACTGTTTAACGTGGTCTAAAATGTATTTCACAGACCCTCTGTAACGTTTTTCGTTGGTGGAAGAAGGAGTAGACCAAAGCGCAGCATGGTACGTGTTCACGATGCCTTTAATAAACTGAACACTGAATACAAACGAACAAGAGAATAAAGGAAAACCGAAACAGTCCCTCCCGTATGGTGAAAACACTGAAACGGAAAACAATCACCCACAACTCAAAATGGGAAAACAGGCTACCTAAGTATGGCTCTCAATCAGAGACAACAATAGACAGCGCCTCTGATTGAGAACCATACCAGGCCAAACACATATAAAAAGAAAACCTAGACCTACAACATAGAATACCCACCCACATCACACCCTGACCAAACTAAAAATAGAAACACACAAAGCAATCTACGGTCAGGGCGTGACAGCCTCATACATAAGATTGCTTGATGATCATCGCTGATGTTTTCATAAACTTTCTAAATACCTTTCTGATTAACTTCAATCACTCTAAAAATACTTCCTTCAGACTTAAATTTGATTTGACATATCTTGTGTTATAACTTTTTATTGGGATAATGACAACAGGGTCAGATTCTAAAGATACGTAAAATGATTTCACACATTTCTTTCTGATACCCCCAAGTTTACTAAAATAGAGAAACAGATCATCAAAACGTTTGATGGTCCATGTTAATAGTAACATCTTGTATAAATCCATGTAATATCTTGTATAAATAGTGCAGGGACGATACCAGTATCGCAATACTCGTTAGTATCGTGGCAACCAAAAAACAAAACACAGAGCGAATTTAACTTCTTTAGGAAAACAGCCCTAATGTTGGAAACCAACATCATGATGTTGTCATCCAGAGTCACGCGTGTTAATTTTCCAAGCTATAGCACACAATATTCTACGTACAGCAGGTTTGTAACGGACCAACAATTTTAGTATGCTTCGTGTTTGTTATATTTACCATGGAAATCAAATGACGAGCCATCACGTAACTTCCCCATTCTAATAACGGCTATACAGAACGTAACCCACTGGAGCCTGGCCTGCACAATTCCCATCCTGGTTACTGATTTTCTGATTTAAAATACATCTTGGGGATAAATAAAGCTGGTGTCACATATAATCCATTGACAATTCACAACAGTCTAGGCATAATTCGATCCAGGCCTCTGGGTTATCTAAGGTCTCAGGAAGCCAAGCAGTAGTCATCTCATTTTAAACGGCCCGTCTTTGATTGATTTGCCCTATGTCTATGAGGGGGATACACAGGTTGATTCATCGAGACTATAAGTCAAACTGATCATACAGGGCTTAAAGAGGCAATCTGCAGTTGCTACATCAATTTTGGGACATACAAAGGAATGTTATATACCCATTGATTCTTGAAGAACATATCTGAGAAATGCCTTTTGAGGCTTGTTTTACTCCAATGTTTGTCAATAAATTAAACATAAACAAACACTTTATAGCCTCAAAAAAATGTGTTAAACCTATACATTTTATATCATGAATGATCAAGTCCTTCCATCCACAGCTCTGTCTATGAATTTGAGAGTGCTTACATTTCTCCAGCCCCTTCCCCCAGCTTTTTCTGAAGCAGTGGCAGGGACAGTACTTTATTATTATTTCAACTCCTGATTGACGCTTTTAGTTTCAACACTCCTCTCCTGTGAAAGCCAGTTTTCTCTCTCCTATATCTCCTCCTTTCCTCCTCCCATCTCCCCCTCTTCCGTTTTGAATCTCTTCCTGCTCCTAGTCCTCAGCTTGAGCCTCCTCTCCCCTCCATTCCCCCCTCTCTCCCTGTCCTCTCCCCCCTCACTCGCTCCTCTGATTGAAAGCAGATAGTTTAGTCATCAATAAGGCTGAACAGAGCTGGCCAGCTAACTTAATTAACACTCTCCAGATGAAGCCGTCTCTATATAGCTGTCAGAGACGCAGGCACATACACACGCACGCATTCAGGCATACATGCACACACAGAATGTTCCTCCATGAAGCTTCCCTCCTTGACTACAATACACCCATATCCTTTGATTTGATTGCTTTTATGTTCATAAGTTAGAATGAAAACAAACCTGTATTTATTTTGTTTATTTCTTTTTGCTAGATTCCTCAGGCAGGCTGAAAGCACCTTAGGCCTATTTCTTCTCTGTGACATTGTCAGGACCAGCTTCCAGGTCTTTGTTAATGGCGTTTGTCAGAGTGGACTGTAAAACACCATGATCAAGCGACTCATTTCAACACGCATCAACATGCTGGAATAGTTTCACTCACCATACTTAACACTGACCATGGCAAAGAGACCCTTAGATTATTATTATTTTTTTTTTTGTTTACAGATGATAACAGTTATTAGTTTAGAAGAGAGGTCTGTTGCCCTCCACAATACAGCGTGCGATTGTAGAATCTCACACATTTACTGTAAAACAATGGATATTGAACTGTTTGTTCTTCCCTGTAGACTAGCCCTACCTCTTTCTATCATCAGCCTACTCAGAACCTTAGAGTTTTTTTTGGCAGCGTCCCACAGGTTTCCCTGTAAAGATCCTAGCCGGCCCTGCCAAGCCTGTCTCTCTGTCTCTCTGCCGCTGTGACGGATTGAGGAATTCTGTTGGACATGAGTGTTCCAGAAAGTCTCTCTCTTAGTTCCATAGAGGCTCTGTGTGTTGCTGCTCCATTTCCTCCCGTCAGACATTGTATGTGTAAGTGTGTGTGGTGTGGTAAGAGTGTGTGAACAGTATGTATGTTTGTGCCTGCGTGTGAGCGCAATAAGTTCTCACTGTCACACTGGGGGGAGGGTGGGTGGCGAGCATGAGTGCCGAGCACTGAGAGTGAACCCACGATCCTCTGCGCCGAAGAGCGGGTACCTACTAGTATTGAAGGCATCTCCCGTCGCTTTGGGACATGGACAAACGTTGAATACTGAAGGCTGTCTGGTGTGATCTCGCTGGAGTGCGTGTGGGTATACGTGTGTGTGTGCGTGTGGGTATACGTGTGTGTGTGTGTGTGTGTGTGTGTGTGTGTGTGTGTGTGTGTGTGTGTGTGTGTGTGTGTGTGTGTGCGTGCGTGCGTGTGGGTATACGCGCATACGTGCGTGTGTGTGTGTGTGTGTGTGTGTGTGTGTGAAGATAAAGATAACTTTCCCCAGTCAGTTAAACTCTATAGTGAAGCCTATCACTCACTGTCTCACTTTCTCATAGTAGTAGCTCATGTTTGCTCAAGCCCTCTTGTCCTCCATCTCCAGTCTAGCCATCACTTGATCTCTCTTGTTTTTGAAGGATTCAGTTGCTCCTTTACATTCCGTTCAGCTCCATTGTAATAACACCTGACTACTGCTTACAAAGCCTGGGACATGGGAGAAGCTGTTCAAACTCTTCCACGTATTCCAAGACTTCCAAGAAATTCCTCTGTTCACTCCAGTCTCTTGCACCCATACATTACCAGTCATCCATAAGCTGTCTTTATTACTTCAGATCTCACGCACCTCTGGTATAAAGCTTGATGCTTCAAAAGAGACAGTGAAGAAGTCATGTTAGAATTTGTAGCTTTTAAAGTAATGTTTAAGGGATGTCAAAGCTCTGATATCTTTATTAACCCACCATGCGTACATTAATTAGTGACTATGCCTTCACCATAAGGTCAAAGGCTCCAAAAATGTTTTCCAGAGGGTTGTTGTGAGCAGGTATGGTGGAAGCCGACTGGATGGAGAAAAACACACCAAGATAAGTGTGGGAATGGATACAATATTAGGCCCTATTTGATACTCTCGTACGACCATTGATTGAACAATGGCAGTGCTACACAAAATGCTGGTGCGGTGGGCATACAGGATGGAAAGACAAAAGAGTGGAAAATAAGATTGGGGCGGTGGGTGGATAGAGGGAAAATGGAGGGTGGATGGAGGGATGGGTGGATAGAGAGAAAATGTAGGGTGGATGGAGGGAAGGGTGGATAGAGTAAAAGGAATTACACGAGTCATTGAATAGCAGTTAGATGAGATGAGCAAAATTGTGAGATGTTTTAGAATATGGCTGATATGACCTTCAATATGACTTTCAAATCAATATTACTTGAGAGTTTGTTGAGTCCATATTGCAGTTATAGAAAACGTAGGGAGCCGACAGTGAATCAGTGTTCAATTCATGATGGACCCTTAGGGGGCAGTCTTTCACATAAAGAGATCAGGTTTGTCATATAGCCACAAACGAATCTAAAACTAGCACAACTAACTAACTAACCAAAATTAATATTTTGATATGGGGTCATTGCATGTCACAAACTGTTTTATTTGTTAGACACATCCATGGAGTCACCCATGAGGCAATACAGAATTATTCAGGATCAGATTTGGAATCATGCCAACATCCCAACCATGATGGAATGGGATAGAACTAAGCCATACGAACTGGGAAGAATGGTCATAGAACTGGAATCAATTCATATGGTAATGACTAGAATGAGATGAAGGCTTACAGTGACATTATAAACATCACGTTTCTCTAGGAAGTATCTGTTCAGTAGATCCCCCAGTGAATAAAGCTGAATGAAACAACACCAAACGATCACCCACCAATCTCTCTCACTACAGATTGTATCAATTTATGAACCCATTTCTCTGAACAACAACACTGTGGTTATTAAAACAATAGGCATTGTACATATAAATGATGTATTGCCTTGCTATATTGTTGTGCTGGGTTGTCTCTCTTGTCGTGGTGTGTGTATTGCATTTTTTTTTAAAGCTCAGCACCCGTCCGCGCAGGAGGCATTTTGCCTTTTGGTAGGCCGTCATTGTAGATAAGAATTTGTTCTTAACTGACTTGCCTAGTTAAATAAAGGTTCAATTTAAAATCCACCAAATAATGTGTATTATTTGGTAAGGAAGGCTTTTTCCTTTGTGCTTACTGTGATAAGAATATGGAAAGAAAAAGAGGGAGAGAGAGATTGAGAGGGGAAGTAAGAGAGAATACATGTCCATACAGTAAGTACAGTTCCATTATTGCACTATATAGGAAGCAGACATTTTAATATTTAGCATTTTATTACAGAATAATATTACATTGAATTTATATTGAAATGACAAAGAGAATAGCTGATATAAGATGAGGTACAAGGTATACATTTGTCATTTAGCTGATGTTTCATTATCTCTGGACTGGGGTGCAGCAGTATATGAATGGGATTTAGGGCTTATGCCCAGTGCTCTTTGACATTCTCTCAGTAATTACAACCTCGATAACTCACACCTATAGTTGATCACGCACACATACACCTGCAGCCCCAGGTTGCTGGCAGGGTCTGTGGAAGAACATGGATATAATCACAGATAGATGAAAAAGGAGATTCAAAAAAGTGAGTTTAGTCTGGAAAAAAAAACATTCCTGGTAAAAAAATGTTAAAATGCGAAACTTAAGGGGTTTGGCTCTCAATTAGGGACCTGCAAGGTATTACCATACAATTTCCCAGAATGTTCTCAATTGGAGAGAAACAGAGAAAGGAAAAACAGAGAACATATTTGGAAGGAGAGAGAGGGAAGAAAGAGGGAAGAGAGGTTGAAAGAAAATATATAGATAGGAAAGCAATTTCCTTTCTAGGTCAAAAATGTTTTGGAAAATGATCCGAAAGTTATTTTATTTAAAAAATACATATATTAATGGCAGGTATTTTCTGATTACACCTATTGCTGTAATAATGTGCTACCCTTACGGAAAAATGAATTCCACATGTGAACATGTGAAATGTTCCAAAAACATGTTTTCATGTGATCATGAGATCTTATGTGAAGTTAATGTGATAACGTGATAACATGAAAACTATGCATGTGAAAACATGTGATGACCTGTGAAGTGTTCCAAAAACACATTTTCAAACGATTTAACATGTGAAATTTCATGTGTTTTTTCTGTAAGGGTACTAAAATGGTGTTCTGGCTGTGTGGAAGCAAGTCAGAGGGGTTTTCCAGTAAACGCAGCAGGGGTGGCCATTAACTGTCACAGGGGCGGCAGGTAGCCTAGCGGTTAACCAAAAGGTTGCTGGTTTGAATCCCAGAGCTGGTAAGGTGGAAAAATCTGCGTTCTGCCCTTGAGCAAGGCAAACAACTGCTCCCTGGGAGCTGATGACGTGAATGTCGCACCTCTCTGAGTCACAGGGGTTGGGTGAAATGTGGAAGACACATTTTGGTTTAATTAATTCAGTTGTGCAACTGACTAGGTATCCCCTTTCCCCAACAATCCTTACGGACACACAACACATCTACAACACATTGCGGACCACAGCAAGGCCTCGTGTTCAAGGCACACACGTGTCAGACTTGACAGAGTACATGAACTATGAGACTGAGCTAATCTTTTAATACTGATCTAGTGCTTAGCAAGATCCCAGCACCCAGCTGATTTTACAACTGGGTTACAGACCCTGGGTTACAGACCAACCCAGCGCCATGTCTAATTGACTGAAATCTGATGTCTGACCACCCCCTGACTTTGCAGCATCGGTATCAGAAGTATGCCATTACGAAGCTATTAGAAGCTTGAATGTGTTAAAGGGATAGTTTAGTAGTGATGGTGAGGCTAATCTAGCGCCTTAGAATAACACTTAGAGGGCCTCCATGGCCTCACGGAACAAAGAGAGGATGTGAATAAAAGTAACAGAGGGTATGTTTTTCTTCCACTGCCCTGATTACCCCTATTTTATCTACACTATCAACAAAAAAAGGTTATCAAGGGGTTCTTTGTCAGAGGTAAAACTCTGCTACCGTCCCCCGACGGACACCGACATTACACATTGGGTTAAGGTCGGGTAGGGTCTGTTTTTTAATCTATAACTAGGGTACTGGCAGGGTTTGGGTATCACTAAATTGATCACTAACGTTTTGAAGCTGAGCCAATTGCTCGTGCTCTGCTGCACAGTAAAGTCATATCTGACTCAGATCATAAAGGTGTCATAAGTGCTTCAACCTATACAAATAAAAGAAAGGAGAGATTATGTCACAGAAAATAATAATGTTCCGTAGAGTTTAGAGTCGGAGTTTAGAGTGACGAAGAGAAGCTAACAGCTAACTGCTCTGTCATGTCTCTTCATTGAGCAGAGCAGAGCAGCCGAAGTGGAGACGTTGCTATGGTTACTCACAGACTCGGAGCTGCCATGAGCAGAGCGCATGCAGAGTGAGCTGCGCGCAGGGTGTGGGTGACACACAAAGAGGAGCAGCTAATGGATTTACTAAAGGAGGAAATCATTTCAAATATTGTGTTTTGGGCAGGGCCGGGCCTTAAATTTGGCAGAAGAAATCAGGGCAGGGTAAGGCCGAAACATAGTGGCATGGGTAGGGCTTAAAATTCAGGCCCGTGCAGGCGTGAGGGTGATGTGAAACCATTTTCACCAAATGGCATATCAGGTAGGATGAATTACTTCTGTGATGGTTGTGAAGAACCCCCCTGTCCTTTACCTCTCCACCATGTCTTATTTTATGCCATGAAATGTAACACTGTTAAAAGGTTCCTGTATTTTTACAGTACTTTAGGCTACTGGTTGCAGTGAAAGTACGGTAAACAACAACAAGTTACTGAGTTATGTGGAATTGTGCCAACCGTCAGTGGAAGTGTTGTACCAGTTTAACCTCCTAGAATTGATATCCGCTCGCCTGTTGAAATTGAATTAGCATAATTAACAAATCCCCATAAAAATCTGTCAGTTTAACTAGAAATGTATTTTTTTTTGCATTAAATGTATCTCAATCCACCGCATCCGCTGATATCCTATTATGACGCCTATATGGAAAGATGAGACTCTCACCAAATGTCATTTATTTAGTAAATGTTTTCTTAACTTTTATTTTCTTAAAACCGAATTGTTGGTTAAGGGCTTGCAAGTAAGCATTTCACAGTAAGGTCTACACCTGTTGTATTTGGCTCATGTGACAAATAACATTTGATTTGATTTGAACACGAGGGTTTTGATCTATGACCCACTCAAGCATCTTGGGACTCGTCTGAATTCGGAAGAGCCAATCTGCCAACTTCTGTCTGCAGCGTCCAAACACTTTGGGCTTCACAGTAACATGACCCATCTGTGGAAAGGTGAGACTCTCATGAACATATACATGTCGGTTGTTTTGAGCCTCACAAAACTCGTCTGAAGGTCCCCCGGTACCAGTTGAAAAATATACAGTGCATTCGGAAAGTATTCAGACCCCTTTGTTACATTACAGCCTTATTGTAAAATGTATTAAATACATTTTTTACTCATCAATCTAAACACAATACCCCATAATGACAAAGCAAAAACACGTTTTTGGGACATTTTTGCAAATGTATTACAAATATAAAACAGAAATACCTTATTTACATAAGTATTCAGACCCTTTGGTATGAGACGCGAAATTGAGCTCAGGTGCATAATGTTTCCATGGATCATCCTTGAGATGTTTCCACAACTTAATTGGAGTCCACCTGTGGTATATTAATTTGATTGGACAAGATTTGGACAGCCACACACCTGTCTGTATAATGTACCACAGTTGACTCTGCATGTCAGAGCAAGAACCAAGCCATCAGGTTGAAGAAATTGTCCGCAGAAGTCCCAGACAGGAAAGTGTTGAGACACCGATATTCAAAAATGTCCGCAGCACTGAAGATCCCAAAGAACAATGTGGCCCCCATCATTTTAATATAGAAGAAGTTTTGAATCACCAAGATTATTCCTAGAGCTGGCCGTCGGCCAAACTGAGAAATCGGTGGAGGGAGGTGACCAAGAACCCGATGATCACTCTGACAGAGCTCCTTAGTTCCAATGTGGAGATGGAATAACTTTCCAGAAGGACAACCATCTCTGCAGCACTCCACCAATCAGGCCTTTATGGTAGAGTGGCCAGACTGAAGCCACTCCTCAGTAAAAGGCACATGACAGCCCGCTTGGAGTTTGTCAAAAGTCACCTAAAGGACGCTCAGACCATGAGGAACAAGGTTCTCTGGTCTGATTAAACCAAGATTGAAGTCTTTAGGCCTGCATGCCAAGCGACACGTCTGGAGGAAACCTGGCACCATCTCTATGGTGAAGCATGGTGGTGGCAGCATCATGCTGTGGGGATGTTTTTCAGCAGCAGGAACTTGGAGTCAGGAACGAGGGAAAGGTGAACGGAGCAAACTACAGAGAGATCCAAGATGAAAACCTGCTCCAGAGCGCTCAGGACTTCAGACTGGGGAAAAGTTTCACCTTCCAAAAGGTCAACGACACTAAGCACACAGCCAAGACAACGCAGGAGTGGCTTCAGGACATATCTCTGAATGTCCTTGAGTGGCCCAATGGCCATAAACAAAGACCTTTCTGCTGAAACTCGTCAGTCTATTCTTGTTCTGAGAAATGAAGGCTACTCCATGCGAGAAATTGCCAAGAAACTGAAGATCTCGTACTCCCTTCACAGAACAGCGCATACTGGCTCTAACCAGAATAGAAAGAGTGGGAGGCCCCGGTGCACAACTGAGTGAGAGGACAAGTACATTTGAGTGTCTCGTTTGAAAAACAGATGCGTCACAAGTCCTCAACAGGCAGCTTCATTAAATAGTACCCGCATACACCAGTCTCAACGTCAACATTGAAGAGGAGACTCGGGATGTTGGCCTTCTGAAGAAAGTCTTTGTTTCTGGCCATTTTGAGCCTGTAATCGAACCCACAAATCCTGATTCTCCAGATACTCAACTAGTCTAAAGAAGGACAGTTTTATTGCTTCTTTTTTAAGTACAACAGTTTTCACCTGTGCTAACATAATTCATTTAAATGGGTTTTCTAATGATCAATTAGCCTTTTAAAATGATAAACTTGGATTAGCTAACACAACGTGCCATTGGAACACAGGAGTGATGGTTGCTGATAATGGGCCTCTGTACGCATATGTAGATATTCCATAAAAAATCAGCCGTTGCCATCTACATCTACAGCATCTACAGCAAGTAGCCTAGTGGTTAGAGCATTGGACTAGTAACCGGAAGGTTGCAAGATCGAATACCCGAACTGACAAGGTAAAAATATGTCGTTCTGCCCCTTAACAAGGCAGTTAACCCACTGTTCCTAGGCTGTAATTTAAAATAAGAATTTATTCTTAACTGACTTGCCTAGTTAAATACAGGTAAAATATATGATTTGACCTGGCTAGCCAGCTAACTTAACGCTAACAAGCTAGAAACTAACCAAAACATTGTTTAGAAAGGTTATTTTAGTTGCGTGGTTTGCTAGATTGACATATACTAAATTCATCTTTAAACGGATGGGTTTATTGGTGTTAAAATACACCAGTTATGCTATTTTGGACCACCGGGCTGCTAATGTCATGCAGCCTGTCGTTTTTGTGATTATTCTGTACAGCACTTTGAGATATCAGCTGATGTACGAATTGTATATAAATACATTTGATTTGATTTGATTATTATTTTTCATAACAACAACGACAAGTTTGATGTCAGACGACAATAGAATGTTCATGATGTCACCGTGACAACTGTCTACAGACATGTCGATAGACGTAGTATAAACCAGCCTTTAGTCTTGAAATCGTTGGTTGTTTAGTACACTATCATACTCACTCTGTTTAGCAGATGGCCTCACATGTGAATCCTTAAAGGGATGGTTGGGGCTAAGGCTTAAGAAGGTGCTATCGATGCTGAATGTGTGTAGACAAAGTTTTACCAAAGCATTCAAGGGCCATTTTCTCAAAAGTTGTATTAAAAGTTTTTCAACTTCCAAAGCAGAATTACAATCCCATTGTTCCTCAACTGTAGTGTATGAAATATAATTTTCTAGCTCTGAGTCGCTACTTTTATCCAATGCAAAAAATACAATTTCAAATGTTGCTAAGACCGAATCGAGCCATTTCGGTCACATACGGAGACTGTTTAGTGCCAGAAATAAAGGGTTAAATACATGTGTAAAAAAATTACAAATGCTTCCTGATCTTTCTTATATCTCTCAGATATAGGACAGACACATCAGAATAAACTTCCTTTCAATTTTTTTTTTGTGGGGGGACTATCTGTTGTTTCATGTAATGAATCTGTTATTCAATGTGTTTGTATGGGCTTATAGCAGTAAGGCCAAAAATAATTAGCCTTTTTTGTTAAAACGAAAAACCACTAAAACACAGAATTTCAAGTGTAAAATATATTTTATTTGTACAGTGTCTTTGTTACAACTATTAAACAAAAATGTTTGATGAAACACAGTAAAAGCTTACTTGTATAATGACAAAATAAATAAAAACTTCCAAACTGCAAGACATGCATGCATGCGGTCAATGAAGAAAATATCAGAAAATATCAGTAGTCTAAACATCAGTACAGCCGCCAACCCAACCGTGCTTGTGAATAGTGCAAATCAGCCAAAAGCATTTTAATGAATGTAAGTGTCGATATGACAGTGGTCTACTATTGTCAGTTATTGGACACATTATTTGCAGTGGTGTGTATTCATGGATGCCAAGGGAAGTCAGGCTTCCCCCAAAAAATGACCAATAAAAAATAAAAAATAAAATAATAAAATAATTGATCATTTTGTCTCTCTGTTTCATAAAATGTCATCAATTCGCAGGAGGCTGGGGATGTATCTCACTGGAGAAGGCATCCAAGCGAACAAAACAGCGCCACTCTGTCTCTGTATGTGTAGCCCATCTATGCTGTCTGGTCAAAAATAGTATGACATTGTTGCCGCAAGTAGAATTGAATGCAAGGGAAGCCATCGAGCATTTAGCCTCCCTTAGTTTTTATATTTTTAAATAATATCCAATCAGCATTGAGCTAAACTGAGTGAGCTAAGCTATGAATGGTCCTGGCGCACCCAAAAAAAGCCTGGTTGGATTTGGCTTCAGACCATTCACATTGCATTAGAAGCCATACGTCATTGACAGACAACTGAAAGAGGAGGATGATATTGGCGTTATCTACAAGTAGGGTGAGTTAACTTTTTTTTCCCTCTTGCGCGCACACACACACACACACACACACACACACACACACACACACACACACACACACACACACACACACAGACCATATTTAACTTACATTGATTGGACTGAATCGTTTTTAGTATCTTTTAGTTGTCACTGTATATTAGACTAAGATACAATTTATGCTTGAGCTGAAAATGTGGTCGGAGGCTCCATATTGAGGGCAGTGACAACCAGTGTGTCTTGCGATGGGTATACAGAGATGAGGCTGCTATCCTCCTGGATATGTAATCCTGGGAGGAAACAAAATTGGTCACGTTACAAGCTACCACCGGCGACACTGTGATAGAGCTGCCAGAGGAAGTGCTTTGATACACCAACTGTGCACTGGTCATTCATACCGGCTTTAGCTGCTGAGGCTCACGAGTAGTTTAACTGCCCGTGGTTTATGTGTAAAATGCGCCCTGTCAATCCGGGGGAAAAAAATGGTGCACCAGTAATATGGGTCAAATCTTTTGAACTGCTAGAAATGCCATTTTCATGAATCTGCGCTCATTTTGTTCTCTGTGGCATTCAGAGACCGCAGCAAAGCCTATTATATCACAACAATTATTATCTGGGGGATTTTGTTCTAGGTCACAAAGCAAGATATTTGTGAGCAATTTAGAGCAGACTCAAATGGCTTGTGCTAGATAACTAGCTAGCTAGATAGCAAATGTTAGCCAGCTAGCTAGCTAGGATAGCTAAGAAAACATGCAGTAATTCAATGTTGGCTAGCAATAAAGTTACTTATAAATAAGTCAGGGTACCTTCCCAACAGCTGCTAAAAATCAGCATCAGCTTCAAGAAGATATTTACTAAAATAGTCTGAGTTAAAAAATACAGTTATTTTTTGTATATTTACTGTATTTTCACTGCAATCAGTAGCCGGGAAATGTTTAACAGTGTAACGAATAACCCTCAGTGTAATGAAGAATCCTCCGCAGATGGTTATTCAAAGAACCAATATAAAAAGCCCAATAAAGGGTTCCCCTACAGGGACAAAATTAAAAACAAAAAAGGGTTTGCTTACAGGGACAAAATTAAGAACACTTTTTGGTACTAACTAGCACTTTTTTTGAGATTGTAGAAGGTGGCGATGTAGGGATTCAATGTCTCTTTTTGACTTTCTCTCTGTCATGGTTTTTGTCCTCACTCACTGTCACTGTTTCCCCCCCCCTCTCTCTCTCGCTCTCTCGCTCTCTCTCTCTCTCTCTCTCTCTCTCTCTCTCTGTCATTTTCAAATTGTATTTATTTCATATTTGCATTTGTTCACACGGTTTCTTCTTTGTCTCTACTCCTCTGTCCCTCTCATACCCCACCTCCTCCTCTCCCCTAACACTCTCCATCCTCATGCATCTCGTCTCCCCTTCTTCCTTCTCGCTTGAAGGATTTATCTAGCGATCCAGGAAATCTTTCCTGGATTGCACCCTACTTTGATTTCTTTATTTTTCATTCTGTAAAAATGTTACATTAATTTCCAGTCTCTCCTTTCTGCCCCTTAACCCTGACTTATAGAAAGACAATCATTTAGTTGCACTTTGCATTTGGTAGCGCTGCTGAGACAACATTAGGGTAACCACTTAATTGCTCCGACCCCTGTCTGTCTCCATTTAACTCTCTGCGTTCACCTTTCAACACTGCTTTAATTCCTTAGATGAGTATTGGAACTATTTTGCTGTCGATAAACAGTTAGTGCGACAGCCAGCGTGAGTGAATAGTATGACAACACAACCTTTCCTCTCACCCACTGTGGTCCTGTGTGGCTCAGTTGGTAAATGGGGCCAGCCATTTGAATGTAGTACAGATGTAGGCTTTTCATCACATCACACATTTTACACTTTGAAATGTCAGACTTGATTTCGCGAAACAAAAAAGGCATCAACCCCTACAAAAATGTCCATTAATTATAATCAATATAATATAATCCTGTTGCTGCAGGATTACATTCCTGCTGTAGCAAACTGGCTCAAATGGAGGTCTTATATCTGTATGTGCACTCACTGATGTAATTTAGGATAACAGTGTATGCTAATTGGCATGCATTATTATTATTATTATATTACCCTCTCTTTCCTTGCTTTAGCCCAGCTGGCTTGGGTTATAATATATATATATTTTTTAAATGATACATTTATCTGGATGGCTGTTGCCTTTCTCCATGTACTACGAGCTGTTCACACGACCAGTCCATGTATTAAGACAAAATATATTCTTAAACCAGACTTGGTACGTTGTCAAAGATAATAAAAGTCATTTTGTAAAATAACGGCTTATTCTTTCCAAAATAAATGCTACATGTCAATGCTGTCTACATTAAATAAATCTAATAGAGATCATGAAGGATTTTGGCTTTTACTAAGCTACTTAAGGCCTGGGGCTATGACAATGAATCAATAAAACAAATCAATCCATGCTTATGTACCCAACACATTATTTGGAGAAAAAAGGAACATGTCTAAAAGACAACATTTGAGAGTAAATTACGGAGCCAACGACAACTTTGTCGAAAGGAAATCCTTTAGAAGCACAGTATGTTAATTCATCAACTCATAAAATAACAAAATTCTTCTCTTTCTGCAGCTTGTCAGTTCAATTTGAGTTCCTCCCAACAGGACATTTAAAGGACATCTCAAAGCTGTGAATGATACAATAATTAAGGGTACAGAGAAAGATGCAAAATGGAACTGTTATTTCTGTGACCCTCTTGTCGTTCCCCTGGATGGAGTCTGTTTGTTTGTGTTGGACATACTTTGCATTCGGAAAGTATTCAGACCCTTTGACTTTTTCCACATTTTGCTACGTTACAACCTTTATTCTAATTATTATTATTATTTTTTATCTCCCCCATCAATCTACACACAATACCCCATAATGACAAAGCAAAAACAAAAAATACATTTTTGCAAATGTATGAAAAAACCCCAACTGAAATATAACATTTACTCATATATTCAGACCCTTTACTTAGTACTTTGTTGAAGCACCTTTGGCAGCAATTACAGGCTTGAGTCATCTTGGGTAAAAGCTTGGCATACCTGTATTTGGGGAGTTTCTCCAATTCTTCTCTGCAGATCCTCTCAAGCTCTGTCAGGTTGAATGGGGAGTTTTACTGCACAGTTATTTTCAGGTCTCTCCAGAGATGTTAGGTTCAAGTCCAGGTTCTGGCTGGGCCACTCAGGGACATTGAGACTTGTCCTGAAGCCACTCCTGCGTTGTCATGGCAGTATGCTGAAGGTCATTGTCCTGTTGGAGGGTAAACCTTTGCCCCAGTCTGAGGTCCTGAGTGCTCTGGAGCAGGTTTTCATCTATGTATTTTACTCCATTTATCTTTCCCTCGTTCCTGACTTGTCTCCCAGTCCCTGCAGCTGAATTTTTTTTCCCACAGCATGAAGTTGCCACCACCATGCTTCACTGTAGGGATGGTGCCAGGTTACCTCCAGATGTGAAGCTTGGCGTTCAGGCCAAAGAGTTCAATATTGGTTTCATCAGACTAGAGAATCGTATTTCTCATGCTCTGAGAGTCCTTTAGGTGCATTTGGCAAACTCCAAGCGGGCTATCATGTGCCTTTTACTAAGGAGTTGCTTCTGTCTGGCCATTCTACCATAAAGGCCTGCTTGGTGGAGTACTGCAGAGATGGTTCTCTTTCTGGATGGTTTTCCCATGTTCACAGAGGAACTCTGTCAGAGAGATCGGGTTCTTGATCACCTCCCCGACCAAGGCCCTTCTCCCGCGATTGCTCAGTTATATACTTGTCAATAAGGTATTTCTGTTTACATTTTTAATAATTGCGCAAAAATGTATACAAACCTGTTTTCACTTTCTTATGATTGGGTACTGTATGTAGATTCATGAGGGGACATTTTTATGTTATCCAGTTTCGAATAAAACTGTAACATAACCAAATGTGGAAAAGGGGTCTTAAAGGGACAATGGTTTTAATACTTTCCAAATGCACTGTAAAAAGATCAGAGTGGAGTAAAAGACATACAGAGGGCGAAGAGGGGTAAGGAAGGGTAAGGACAAGAGGAGAGGGAGTGAAGAAAGGTGGAAAGGCAGACAAATGGGACAAGGTTAGAAGGTGGGAAGCTAATCCAAACTCCACACTAAACCAGACCAGAACTCAGGCCTTCTCTGTCCTAGCAGCACTGCGTATCTGGGAAAAGGTCTACATTAAGCAGAAAGGGTTATGATCTAGTGTCCATGTGTCTATGTCCAGCTGTGAAAGTCACCAGGAGGTCATCGACGGGTCAACCAATGTCTTTTTGCACCTCCTGGAGCTTCCTTAGATTCCGGATTCCCGGGAGAGAGAGTGACAAAGAGAGAGAAATTGGGATAGAAAGAGCGAGAGAGACCACTTAAAGGCAGACTCAGCATTATGGGACGGCAGGTAGCCTAGTGGTCAGAGCTTTGGGACAGTAACCAAAATGTTTCTGGATCGAATCCCCGAGCTGACAAGGTAAACATCTGTTGTTTTGTTCCTGAACAAGGCAGTTAGCCCACTGTTCCCTGGTAGACTGTCATTGTAAATAAGAATTTATTCTTAACTGACTTGCCTAGTTACATATAAATACATTATGTCATAGATGCAGAAAGTAAACTGCATTTTGGGTTAGAGGCTCAACTTGAGGCTCAACTTCTCTTCTGTTTTGGTACCGTGGCTAAAATGCTGTAACAGCATGAAGCGAACTAGTGCAGATACTGTGTGCGCCTGTGTGAGAGCAAAGTCTAGCATATATGTAGTGCCACTCAGAGTAGTACAGGTCACTTTGTCTGTACACCCCAGTCTGGTCCAACCTGGAATCAGAGGTAGACCTAACATAGTAAATGTAAATCTGTCTCCCTCTATTTACATTTTAGTCATTTAGCAGACACTTTTATCCAGAGCGACTTACAGGAGCAGATAGGTTTATGTGCCTTGCTCAAGGGTACATCGGCAGATGTTGCGCCTAGTTGGCTCGGGGATTTGAACCAGCAACTTTCCAGTTACTGGCCCAACACTCTTAACCACTAGGCTACCGGACAAATATTTAATATGATATCTTACGTTTTGTATGATATGTGGCTAACGTAAGCTGGGTAACTAGGTGGCTAACGCTAACAATAGCTAGGTGGCTAACGTTAGTTAGGCTAGGGGTTAGTGGTTAAGGTTAGGAGTTAGGTTAAAGGAAAAGGTTAGAGTTGGCTAAAATGATAAGTAGTTGCAAAGTAGCTAAAAAGTATTAAGTTGTTGCAAAGTAGCTAATTAGCTAAAATGCTAAAGTTGTCCATGATGAGATTCGAGATACGTTAACTACCGTATGTTACCTCTAGTCTATGGCTGTCTTATTAGGCTGTCTGGTCAGGGATAATCCACTGAGACCAACTCACTCCAAGAGTGGGAACCAGGGGGTGGACACACAGGCAGTTTCAGCAGGCAAACTTGAGGAGGAAGTGAGCTTTTAGAGTAATTTCCTGTGGATTGATGTAGGTTATTGTAGCTTAATATGGGTTATTGTAGCTTAATATGGGTTATTTTAACTGGTCTACCTCGATTGTGAGTACACAGATGACAGAGTGCACAGGTAACAGAGTACCAAGTAGGCTACTTTATGATTGCACTGCAACTTTATCGTGTTATGTCTGCAGAAGAAGGAAAATAGCTGGACTGTGAGTTATTCTCAGGTACTGGACTGGACTCCGGCTCTATGTCTCCCTGTTCTCTGTTATTCTATAATAGGGGTTGTGATGTACGCTACTTTCTTTGTATGGTAATTAATTGCCATTCATTTTCCCTACTTTTCTCTCAGAACATATCACACACCTTTTTGTTCTGATATTACTGTATTATTTCAATCCTCTCCATTGATGTATGGGATTAGAGAAACCTTTTTTTCACCACAGACCAGAGCAAACGCATAAATATTTTCATGGTCCGTGGTGGGGTGAGTTGGGGGGAGGGGGGTACTGTTTGAATTCGGGAACAGCACGTGACAAGGCGTGCATGACCCAAACGAGTGATCATATATTGCACAGCTCTACATACACTGTCACTTCTTTTCATCTGGCATGCACACTTAATTGCTATCTAGCAAGAACACTTCACTCTGAAGAATACCGAAACCATTTCAACTCACCATTCTTGAATTGCTAGGATGTGTTCCTGATGCAAGGGCTTTTGTTATTACATCCACAACACATGCTGATTGGCTGGACTGGACCCGCATCCTGACAGTAGCCACCTAAACTTTTAAATTACAGTGCAAGAGTGCCATTGTAGTTACAGAAACAAGCTTACATGGACATGATATGCAATAATAACAGTAATTCTAGCACATTGACTAATAACTATTTACATGATAAGTTTGAACAGAAGTGAAGTGAGTAAATAACCTATGATCAAATAAGTAGGCTATGTGAACAACAACAGTGCCCCTCTCCTGCTGTCTGAGAACACCCCCCTCCCCCCCAAAGGGAACTTGGAGAAATGAAAAGATTATCTTTATTTGTGCTTCATTTCTGGTTTAGAGAGCCAATAGCCCCAAACCCCTGCAAACAAACACTGTCTGCTACGATGAAGATGGTAAAGGATCCTAAATGGGACCTCTCCTAAATATATGTTTTGAATGGTGTCCCATTCATTATTCTTTATCTGTGTGGACCAGCACCTGTATGGACCTGTTATAATTGATTTATTATGCAGTGAGTATGGACTTCCTATCTACACATCCAGAGTGAATGTTTCAAATGTGGCAGTGGGGATATCAGATAAACTCATTAAAAGTTTTATGAGGCGTTTTGTGCAAACATGTGAGATCTTCTAAACTCACTTATTTTTGCTCCTTTTTGTGAAACTGTGACTATAAGGGCACAAGGCAAGACCCAAATGCAGACACAGGAGGCAGATGTTTATTATAACAAAGGGAGTAGGCAAAGGCAGGTCGGGGACAGGTGAGAGTTCATAAACAAGGTCAGAGTCCAAACAGTGCCAGACGATAGGTTGTCTTGAGGTCAGGCCAGGCAGGGGTCAGAGACCAGATCCGAGCCCAAAAACGGGGATAGGCAGGCTGGTAGTCAGAACAGGCAGAGTGGTCAGGCAGGCGGGTTCGGAGTCAGGACAGGCAGAGTGGTCAGGCAGGCGGATTCGGAGTCAGGACAGGCAGAGTGGTCAGGCAGGCGGGTTCGGAGTCAGGACAGGCAGAGTGGTCAGGCAGGCGGGTTCGGAGTCAGGACAGGCAGAGTGGTCAGGCAGGCGGGTTCGGAGTCAGGACAGGCAGAGTGGTCAGGCAGGCGGGTTCGGAGTCAGGACAGGCAGAGTGGTCAGGCAGGCGGGTTCGGAGTCAGGACAGGCAGAGTGGTCAGGCAGGCAGGTTCGGAGTCAGGACAGGCAAGGGTCGAAACCAGGAGGACTAGAAACAAACAGAGACTTGGAAAAATAGGAGCAAGGAAAAACGCTGGTTGACTTGACAAACAAGACAAACTGACACAGAGAGACAGGAAACACAGGGATATATACACTGGGGATAATAAGCGACACCTAGAGGAGGTGGAGACAACCACAAGGGCAGGTGAATCAGATCAGGGTGTGACAGTGACAGTGAAAAATACAATTAAAATCTATCTGTATTTCATCAACAACATAATTTGCATGACATGTTCTATAATTGGCAGGCAGAAACATACCTGACCTTTTACACAATCGTAGCTTAATTTTCCATGAATTATTCAGTTATAGTACCTAATGACCACATACGTTATTCAGCCCTAATCAATGGTAGATGTTAAAACAATGTATCTGTGAAGTGAGTGTATTTGGGTCTCATTGAGTAAGACGTGTTCTGCCCTGGCATGTGCTTGAGTAGAAAGATTGTTTCTCGCTCTATAAATCTCCCAACCAGTTGACATTTAAGAAAGACCAAAGACTTCTCGGGAGATTCGTAACAGCTTATCTTTGAAATAAATCTGCTACAAGACATAAGGCACCAAGAGTCAGTTGGGGAAAAAATTATGCCCATTTCTCAAAGTAATGGATCAGGATCCTAATGTTGGTGGTCATTAAGTACACTGTCAGTGACATTTTGCCAGTAAACTACATATGAAAGTTCACCAATCTAGCTTGTGATGTTGTTGGTCTATGTTTCCGTCCAAAAACATTTGTTGGCATGATGACATAAGTGTAATGGTATTCAGCACATGACCCGGACCTCTAAGCATTTGATTAGCAGGTTAGAATCAAAAGTCACGATAGTGTGTGTGTATTATCCAGACAACAATGTGATAATAGATTCAACATTTAGAGTGTGCTCATGGATAATGCAAAGCTGTAATCGGTGCTTAGACCCAACCTGCTTTTCCTCACAAGCACCTAATCACTCACAGGGCGGTATACATCCTGCCCCATGTCACCTTCAATAGGAATCTAACACAGATGAGAGTTTAAGCAAATTAATGTAACTGAGCCAATTGGCTTTTACCATTGCTGCTCTCTGTCAGATGGCTACTCTCATTCTGCAGTTTGGACATTTCAGATTATAAAACAAGAGGATAGAGTTGGTTCAGGGTTTGAGCTAGTCCATTAGAGTAAGCAATTCAGCAAAAGCAATTCAGAGTGTACCGGTTGCCAAGCTTTGTAAAACAAGGGAATTAAGCAAAGAAATCAACCATAACTTTTCAAACACACCTGCTACCTAGCTCGTGTTCTAACACAGAATAAGAATGTGTAACATTGGTTTTCAAATGATGTTGTAAAGAGTTTGGATAGAAGGAAGCACAGTCCGCCCTCTTTACTGACCTATCAAATGCTTTTGTCACTGTTGACCACTCGTTACTAAGTTTGTCAAAAATAGGCATGGATCAGGCATCATGTGAGTGTTTTAAAGATTACCTGACAGACAGGACACGGTGTGTATTTTCTGATGGTGTTAAGTCGGGTTTCCAAAGATATTGCGAAGGGTGTCTAGCAAGGGTTAATTTGTGACGCAAGGGTCGATGTCGCTTGTCACTACTTCACAGAAGATGCATTTGAATGTTTAAAAAAAGTCAATCAAAATGTGAAATTTCATGTGCCTTAATATAAAGCGTGTATGCCACCTGTAAATACAAATTAAATTGTTAAATTACGAGCATTGTTGGTTTAGCCATGGAAAAAGGAATTTTCCCGCTAGCCATGATTGGCTGAGATAATGGATGGGCTGGATATGCCGAGAGACGAGTTTGGAATCGTCTGCCACGTAGCAGCTTCTGTCTATAACATGAGCTGCTCAGTATGTGTAGGTAATCCTTTCTAATACAGCTTTTCAAAAATATATCACAAAGAACTGCAAAAGTGTTGCTAATGCTCTTCACCTTCTGGGCAACTGAGTTTTGAAATCAGTAGAATGTCCAGTGGAAGTAGGGTATGATAGCTAAGGAGATTCTGGCGTTTGATTGCAAATATGCTGAGGTAATCGAAAAGAGAACACAAAGAAGGCTGTTGTATAAAATACCTATCTCTGGATTACATCTTCAAAAAAGTACAACCATGGCATCCGTGACAGACAGGGAGAAGTTTTCATCCATGTATACTGGTAATAGAGTCTAGCTAGCGACATTTTCAAATATTTTGTCAGAAAGTTATTTTCATTGCAAGTTATGTGTACTGTTAGCTAGCTAACTAACATTACATGTATGATCTGTGTAGTAATATTATTCATATCTCATTGAAAGTCATAGCCTCATGTTAGCTAGCTAGCTAATGATAACCTAGATGGCTAGATTTAACTATCTGTAGATTCATGCAGGGAAGTAACGTTATGAGTTGGGATTGTGGTTCATTGTTAAGCTAGATAGCTAGCTACATGTCTAAACAAAAGTCTCCACTATGCAAGTAACCATTTCACTGTACCGTTCACACCGTCTGTAGCTTCTGCAAGCAACAAATACACTTTGATTTGATTTGATATAGTGTGTGTTTACTAGAGACGATAATGTGAAGAATAACATGACCTGTACCAGAGTCAAAATTAGGATATAATGTTAGGCCAATGAAACAGTGTCCAAGTAAAAAAATGATCCGGTAGAATGCCCTGCTTTTATTCGTCACACTCACAACCATAAGCTATTTTCTGTGATTGAATAGATTTTCCCCTCATCAATCTACACAAAATACACTATAACGACGAAGCAAAAACTGCAAAGCTATTTTCAGGTCTCTCCAGAGGTGTTTGATCAGGTTCAAAACTGGTTTCTGGCTGAGCCACTCAAGGACATTCAGAGACTTGTCTCGAAGCCAGTCCTGCATTGTCTTGGCTGTGTGCTTAGGGTCATTGCCCTGTGGAAGGTGAACCATTGCCTCAGTCTAAGGTCCTGATCACTCTGGAGCAGGTTTTTATTAACCATCTCTCTGTACTTTGCTACGTTCAGCTTTGCCTCAATCCTGACTAGTCTCCCAGTCCCTGCAGCTGAAAAATATCCCCACTGCATGATTCTGCCACCACCATGCTTCACCATAGGGATGTTGCCAGGTTTCCTCCAGACGTGACGCTTGGCACTCAGGCCAACGAGTTCAATCTTGGTTTCATCAGACCATAGCAATCTTGTTTCTCATGGTCATAGAGTCCTCTGGGTGCCTTTTGGCAAAATCCAAGCAGGCTTTTATGTGCCTTTTACTGAGGAGTGGCTTCTGTCTGGCCACTCTACCACAAATGCCTGATTGGTGGTGCTACAGAGATGGTTGTCCTTCTGGAATGTTATCCCATCCCCACAGAGGAACTCTGGAGCTCTGTCAGAGTGACCATCGGGTTCTTGGTCATCTCCCTGACCAAGGCCTTTCTCCCGTGAATGCTCCGTTTGGCCAGGCGGCGAGCTCTAGTAAGAGTCTTGGTGGTTTCAAACTTCTTCCATTAAGAATGATGGAGGCCACTGTGGTCTTGGGGATATTCAATGCTTCAGAAATTTTTTGGTTCCCTTCCCCAGATCTGTGCCTCGACACAATCCTGTCTCGGAGCTCTACCACTAATTCCTACAATCTCATAGCTTGGATGGCTGTTACGGCTTTCTTCCGTCGAAGGAGAAGCGGACCAAAATGCAGCGTGGTGGTTACTCATGTTCTTTAATGTAAAAATGAACGATACATGAAATAACTTAAATCTACAAAACAACAAACGGAACGTGAAAACCTATACAGCCTATTTTTTAAATATTTTTTATAAAAAATAATTTACTATCTTCAATACCATTCATTCTTTACAATTCACAATTTTCATACACACTCAAATAATGGTATTTTAATATAACTAATTTCACTAAACAAAAACCCCAAACAAAACCTCAGGGGAGCATCTTCCCTCCCCGTCACCCTACAAACTACCTTTCCCTATCTCCCCGTTCCTAATCTATCCCCTTGCAAGTCTAAATGACACCCAGCCCTAAACCCCCCTTCCACCTCTCCCGAGCAGCATGCTGCCCCCACTTCCTCTCCTCCCTCTTCATCCTCCCCCTCAAATCTCCTTCCACCCTCCTCACTATCCCTTCCACCCCCCAATCTCTCCCTGTCTTCACCATGTTCTGCCTGGCTTCCCACAGCCCCCGTTTAAAGAGACTCATGAGAAGCCAGAGCAGAAACCTGTCCCTATCCGTCCCTCTCCCTACACCTCTCTCTAACCTGGCCCACGTCAATACAAAATCCCCCCTTACCAAACCTAACAACACCCATGCCCTAGCCCATACTACTCCGGCAAAGGCACAGTCCCAAAAGACATGTCGCACAGTCTCCTCCCTGCCACAACAGGATCTTGGACAGGTGGGGGATTGCACCAAACTATACCGGTACATGATAGAACGTACCGGCAAGCACTTATGGAGGCTCAACCAATTCAGGTCCTTGAGCCTGTTGCCCAGACCCCGCGCCTGCACTCCCTCCCAGACCACTTCTGAGATGCCCACTACAGGCGCCGGACTCCCTGCCTTTCTGACCTCCTCGTACAGGTGCCTGTGATCTAAACCTACTCGGGCAACTTCAACCTCAGGGTGCGCACGCAGCCACTTGGCCGCATGAACAAAGTGCCACGGCAGCTGTTCCACCCGAGGACCCGTGTTAGACCACACCATTACGCTTCTCGCCTGATACGAGAAGAACACCCGCAGGAGGTAACCGGACGGGTGTATCACTGGATGAGCAAGCTCTGTTAACAAGAAAGAAACAAAAATTGCGTCCAGCTCGAGGGGGAAATGTGATACCCCCTACCTCCCTCCCCAATGGGACAGATCATGCGTGCCCTGGCGACCCACTCGCACCTGCCACTCCACATGAACTGAAACACAAGCCTCACTAGAGGCCTCCTCAGACAAGCCGGCAATGGGTAGATGTACGCCAAATACAAAAGAGACGGCAACACATCCACCTTTAGGACCAGGACATTGCCCATAAAAGACAAATACCTAGCCTTCCACATTGCTAGCTTCCTCTGTACCACTGCGATACGCATGTTCCAGTTTAGCGTCGCTGAGCCGGAGGTCTCAAAATGGACCCCGAGAATCCTCAGGGCCCCCTCACAGATAGATAACCCCCCAGGCACATCCGTTCTACCGCGCCATCTTCCGAAAAACTTGACGGAAGACTTTGCATGTTCAGAACTGCTCCCGACGCTCGGGTGAAATCCCCAAAGATGGCAAGGGACCTTGTCAGGCACGAGTCCTTGCACAGCAGCAAGGAAGTGTCATCGGCGTACTGCGTCATCTTAACACGCAGCCCACCACTTCCAGGGATCAACAAGCCTTCCACCCCTGTGTCTGCCCTAATGGCAGCCCCCAGAGGCTCCATGTACAGAACGAAGAGGAGAGCCGAGAGTGGGCACCCCTGCCTGACCCCAGACGAGAGGTCAAAAACGTCACCCAAGTGACTATTTACACTAACTCGGCACCCCGCTCCGACATATAATGTACGAATCCATCCTATGAACTTCTCCCCAAATCCTAATCGACCTAACACTCTGAATAAAAAGGATCTATTCACGCGATCAAAGGCTTTCGCCTGATCTAGCGCTGCTACCATAAAAGGCAGTCCTCTATCTTCAACCCAAGCGATGGAGTCC
The DNA here is from genome assembly GCF_018296145.1 of Oncorhynchus tshawytscha. Taxonomy (NCBI): domain Eukaryota; kingdom Metazoa; phylum Chordata; class Actinopteri; order Salmoniformes; family Salmonidae; genus Oncorhynchus; species Oncorhynchus tshawytscha. The sequence continues at coordinate 17,925,117 of NC_056453.1, read as the reverse complement.
CTGATTAACTGTAGGTTCCATCTAATAGAGCGGCCCTCTACCCCGCACGTCTGATCCTCATGGATGACGTAGGGAAGGGCTGTGCGCAACCGGTCTGCTAAAACCTTTGCAAGTAGCTTGTAATCTACACACAGCATGGTCAATGGCCGCCAGTTGCCAAGGTCTGTTACTTCCCCCTTCTTATATAAAAGTGACAGCACACCAACAGCCACTGAGAGGAAGCTCAGGCAGGTAGTTGGCTCTGGCAGATCCTGGCTAGCTGGTGGTTCTGGCAGATCCTGGCTGACTGGCGGTTCCGGCAGATCCTGGTTGACTGGCGGATCCTGACTGAATGGTGGATCCTGGCTGAATGGCGGATCTGGAAGATCCTGGCTGACTGGCGGCTCCTGGCTGACTGGCGGATCTGGAATATCCTGGCTGACTGGCGGCTCTAGCTGCTCTGGCTGCTCCATGCAGACTGGCAGCTCTGGCTGCTCCATGTAGACTGGCAGCTCTGGCTGCTCCATGCAGACTGGCAGCTCTGGCTGCTCCATGCAGACTGGCAGCTCTGGCTGCTCCATGCAGACTGGCAGCTCTGGCTGCTCCATGCAGACTGGCAGCTCTGGCTGCTCCATGCAGACTGGCAGCTCTGGCTGCGCTGAACAGGCAGGAGACTCCGGCAGTGCTGGAGAGGAAGGCTCTGGCAGCGCTAAACAGGCGGGAGACTCCAGCAGTGCTGGAGAGGAGGAAGGCTCTGATAGCGCTAGACAGGCGGGAGACTCCGGCAGCGCTGGAGAGGAGGAAGGCTCTGGCAGCGCTAAACAGGCGGGAGACTCCGACAGTGCTGGAGAGGAGGAAGGCTCTGGCAGCGCTAAACAGGCGGGAGACTCCGACAGCGCTAAACAGGCGGGAGACTCCGACAGCTCCGAGGCGCACTGAACCGAGGCGCACTGAAGGCCTGGTGCGTGGTGCTGGCACTGGTGGTACTGGGCCGAGGACATGCACAGGAAGCCTGGTGCGGGGAGCTGCCACCGGAGGACTGGTGTGTGGAGGTGGCACTGGATAGACCGGGCCGTGCAGGCGCACTGGAGCTCTTAAGCACTGAGCCTGCCCAACCTTATCTGGCTCGATGCCCACTCTAGCCCGGCCAATACGAAGAGCTGGTATGTACCGCACCGGGCTATGCACCCGCACTGGAGACACCGTGCGCTCCATAGCATAACACGGTGCCTGCCCGGTCTCTTTAGCCCCCCGGTAAGCACAGGAAGTTAGCGCAGGTCTCCTACCTGGCGTAGCCATACTCCCTGTGAGCCCCCCCCCAATACATTTTTGGGGCTGACTCTCGGGCTTCCATCCGCGTCGCCGTGCTGCCTCTTCATACCAGCGCCTCTCCGCTTTCGCCGCCTCCAGTTCTTCTTTGAGGCGCCGATATTCTCCAGGCTGTGCCCAGGGTCCTTTTCCGTCCAATATCTCCTCCCAAGTCCAGAAGTCCTGTGATCGCTGCTCCTCACGATAAACAGGGGAGTTGGCTCAGGTCTGAACCCTGACTCTGCCACACTCTCCCTGAGCCCCCCCCCAAGACATTTTTGGGGCTGACTCTCGGGCTTTCTTGCCAACCGTGTTCCCTCGTATCGCCGGCACCTATCTCCGGCTGCCTCTGCTCTCCTAAGTGACTCCACCTGTTCCCATGGGAGGCGATCTCTTCCAGCCAGTATCTCCTCCCAAGTGTAACAACCCTTGCCATCCAAAACGTCTTCCCATGTCCATTCCTCTTTTCGCTGCTGTTGCTGTCGCTGCCTGTCACCACGCCGCTTGGTCCTGTGGTGGGTGATTCTGTTACGGCTTTCTTCCGTCGAAGGAGAAGCGGACCAAAATGCAGCGTGGTGGTTACTCATGTTCTTTAATGTAAAAATGAACGATACATGAAATAACTTAAATCTACAAAACAACAAACGGAACGTGAAAACCTATACAGCCTATCTGGTGACAACTAACACAAAGACAGGAACAATCACCCACAAACACACAGTGAAACCCGGGCTACCTAAATATGGTTCCCAATCAGAGACAACGATAATCACCTGACTCTGATTGAGAACCGCCTCAGGCAGCCATAGACTTTCCTAGACAACCCTACTCAGCCACAATCCCAATACCTACTAAAACCACAATACAAAAACACACCACAAAATAAACCCATGTCACACCCTGGCCTGACCAAATAAATAAAGAAAACACAAAATACTAAGACCAAGGCGTCCGACAACAACGTCTGCTGCTGGAACTAGATCAGAGGCATTGCTATGAGTGCGGCAACCCGGGAGGAGTCCATACCCTCCGCATCCCCCAGCTCTGGGGTAACCCGGATGGTGAGTTATGTCACCTCCTGTTGGGCACACACCGAGATGGCACCTCCAGTGGTTCCTGTACGAATCAATGGCATCGACACCAGCGCTCTGCTGGTCTCCGGCAGCATGGTGACCCTGGCCCAACCGCAGTGGCTCACACGAGAGGGGAAAGACCAACTGGGGACAAGGAGGTGGCATGTGTACACGGGTACACGAAGAGGTACACAACCGTGCCGGTGCGGATAACCACACCAAGGGTGGAGTGCCAGATGCACGTGGGGGCTGTTCCTAACCTGCCCATGCCCTTTCTCCTTGGTAGAGATTGCTCCATCTTCGAGGAACTGTGAAGGAGGGACCTGGGGAGGCGTGCACACGAGGTAGGAAGGAGAGGAAAATAAAGGCTCCCCTTTATGGAGATGGAGGCACCAGACGGATTGCCCAACACGGGAATCCTCACAGGCTAGTTCCATCCGACCCAGTTAGAAGACCCCAACCTCCAGAACGCTAGGGGCCAGGTGATCGTGTTGGATGGCGTGCTGTTACCTGGGGTAAGTGAGTGACACTACCCCCACTTCGCCATCAAGCATAATTTATTGTATCAGGTAGCAAAGCACAATGGGGAGACGAAAGACTTGTTCCTCATACCCACCCAGTATGTTAGGACTGTCTTGCAGCTCGCCCACACCCAACTGCTTGGGGCAAACCTGGGGATGGAGAAACCAGGGTGCGGATCAGGAATCGGTTCTACCCGGCCCAGAGTCAAGAGTGCCGTGGAGGACTACTGTCGTACCTGCCCGGAGTGCCAGATCACCGTGCTGAGGGCACACTATAGAAACCCTTTGGTTCCCTTGCCCATTACAGTGGTGCCGTTTTGAGCGGGTGGTGATTGGTCTGGTGGGTCCATTGGTGAAGACCACGAGGGGACACCAATACAGTTGAAGTCAGAAGTTTACATACACTTAGGTTGGAGTCATTAAAACTTGTTTTTCAACCACTCCACACATTTCTTGTTAAACTATAGTTTGGGAAGTCGGTTACGACATCTACTTTGTGCATGACACAAGTCATTTTTCAACAATTGTTTTACAAACAGATTATTTCACTTAGAATTCACTGTATAACAATTCCAGTGGGTCAGAAGGTTACATACACTAAGTTTACTGTGCCTTTAAACATCTTGGAAAATTCCAGAAAATGATGTCATGCCTTTAGAAGCTTCTGATAGGCGGTGGTGGAGGTGTATATATTTCAAGGCCTACCTTAAAACTCAGGGCCTTTTTGCTTGACATCATGGGAAAGTCAAAAGAAATCAGCCAAGACCTCAGAAAAAATATTGTAGCCTCCACAAGTCCAGTTCATCCTTGGGAGCAATTTCCAAACACCTGAAGGTATCGCATTCATCTGTACAAACAATAGTACGCAAGTATAAACACCATGGGACCACGCAGCCGTCATACTGCTCAGGAAGGAGACGCGTTCTGTCTCCTAGAGATAAATGTACTTTGGTGCGAAAAGTGCAAATTAATCCCAGAACAACAGCTAGAGACCTTGTGTAGATTCTGGAGGAAACAGGTACAACAGTATCTATATCCACAGTAAAACGAGTCCTATATCGACATAACCTGAAAGGCCACTCAGCAAGGAAAAAGCCACTGCTCCAAAACCGCCATAAAAAAGCCAGACTACGGTTTGCAACTGCACATGGGGACAAAGATCGTACTTTTTGGAAAAATGTCCTCTGGTCTGATGAAAAAAAATAGAACTGTTTGGCCATTGTTATGTTTGGAGGAAAAAGAGGGAGGCTAGCAAGCCGAAGAACACCATCCCAACTGTGAAGCACGGGGGTGGCAGCATCATGTTGTGGAGGTGCTTTGCTGCAGGAGGGACTGGTGCACTTCACAAAATAGATGGCATCTTGAGGGAGGAGAATTATGTGGATATATTGAAGCAACATCTCAAGATGTCAGGAAGTTAAAGCTTGGTCGCAAATGGGTCTTCCAAATGGACAATGATCCCAAGCATACTTCCAAAGTTGTGGCAAAATGGCTTAAGGACATCAAAGTCAAGGTATTGGAGTGGCCATCACAAAGCCCTGACCTCAATCCCATAGAAAATGTGTGGGCAAAACTGAAAAAGCGTGTTCGAGCAAGGAGGCCTACAAACCTGACTCAGTTACACCAGCTCTGTCAGGAGGAATGGGCCAGAAATCACTCAACTTATTGTGGGAAGCTTGTGGAAGGCTACCCAAAACGTTTGACCCAAGTTAAACAATTTAAAGGCAGTGCTACCAAATACTAATTGAGTGTATGTAAACTTCTGACCCACTGGGAATGTGATGAAAGAAATAAAAGCTGAAAGAAATCATTCTCTCTACTATTATTCTGAGATTCCAAATTCTTAAAATACAGTGGTGATCCTATCTGACCTAAGACAGGGAATGTTTACTAGTATTAAACGTCAGGAATTGTGAAAAACTGAGTTTAAATGTATTTGGTTAAGGTGTATTCTCTCTCTCTCACACACACACACACACACACACACACACACACACACACACACACACACACACACACACACACACACACACACACATACAGAGCTAATGCTAGCCAGAGCGAGATAAGCTAAAATCTAATGAGGGAATATAAGATAAACCCTCTTAACTTGTCAAGCTAATTGTGTCCCGATTCAGGAAACTAGGTGTATGTCGCAAGTCCCGATTTCACAGGAGAGCCATTTGAATGTAAAAAAAATTGAATGAATTATAGGTGAAATAATCTGTCTGTAAACAAGTGTTGGAAAAATGACTTGTGTCATGCACAAAGTAGATGTCGTAACCAACTTCCCAAAACTTGAAAAACGAGTTTTAATGACTCCAACCTAAGTGTGTGTAAACTTTCAACTTCAACTGTACATATTTGCAGAAATCCATTCAGATGTATTTTGTGGCTTTTGGCGAATGTGTTCAAATGATCAAAGGTCGCGCTGTTGCTACTGTGTGAAAAAATAACTCTGCACAAGGTCTGTGCAGACTTCGGTCCAGGACAAGACAGATATTTTTAAGAGGTTTTATTTTCTGCAGTGTCTATTAATTGTCAGAACGTCATTTTCCCACTCTATATTTCTATAGAATTTTCTCAAATGCCTTAGTATACGTCATTCCCAAACATTCTATGAATTTATGAAAATGTGAAAATGACCATATCTAAGTACTCGCAAAACTTTTTTGTCATATTCTTCCTGGGAGTGTATATGAACAGGTTTTCATGTTGCTAAAACGCTGCCAGTTACTGTTTAAATTAAACACATGAAACGTTAAAAGACAGAGAGAGCAAGTGAGAGAGAGAGAGAGAGAGAGAGAGAGAGAGGAAAATGGAGGTAAAGAAAGTTAGAAAGAGTAATTGTTTCTTACCTTGAAATTCTATTCCAGTTAAGAGCTGTTACTTCTCCACATTCTATATTCCACATTCTTCATTTCACAGTGCGTTTTCTGTCTATGAAAAGGACACAAATTGCTCCAGCAGGAGTTATCTAACGCCTCTATAATTTATTCAGGTTCGAACGGCGATAACAGCATAATCAGCTAATTCAATAGTACCTGACTCTTCATTCACCATCACTTTCTTAGAATTTTAGCTGATAAATCTCCCTCAACGCTGTATGATAACGAGGTAAATATACCAGGAAACCAGTAAGCTACAAACAATGACCTTGACTGTTTTTCCTCCTATAAATTCTCCCAATTTTTGCTATATTTTTTAAAACCCCAACTCTGCGCGCTGAAATGTTTTTAGAGTGGCAGGGGAATTGGCACTCTTCTGCCGCAGCAAATGACCTCTGATGGCTGCTCTGCCGCGACTGGTGGGATTGAAAAACCAGGACCTTTTTAAATTTAACGCTGGCATTGGGTATGGAAAGGTAAATAGAGAATGAAGAGTCAGAAAGTACAGTTCGGGTAAAGTAGCAAAACCTCAAGCCCTCCTTCACACCCATCCCGAATCCCAACAGAACAGACCAGGCAGGAGATGGTGAGTTCATAATTGGGGGACACATTCAGCAGACATCCCTGACACATTAGGATAAAGGAATAGTTGTTTAGGAATGATCATTGTTTTTGGAACGGGGCTGTGTGAGTGTGTGTGTGCGTGTGGACTGACTGTGAGTCGACACACACCTGGAGAATCACTCAGCGTCCATCAGTGTCTCTGACCCAGAGCCAGGAAGCACCTACACTTGAGAGTGTGTGTGTGTGTGTGTGTGTGTGTGTGTGTGTGTGTGTGTGTGTGTGTGTGTGTGTGTGTGTGTGTGTGCGTGCGTGTGCGCACGTGTGCGCACGTGGACCTAGAAGCACACCTACAGGACTGGAGCACAGCGCAGGAATAAAGATACACGGTCTGTTGGTCTTTTATGACTTTATTACGGTAAGATGATGTCCAGTTTATGAACTCCGATCATATAAAAGAGCTTAGTCAGGATGGAGAGGAGTTTAGAGGGTCTGTGCTCTTGGGAATACACAGTGGCATCATTTCTGTTTTAGTGGCAGATGTTAAGTGTATGCCAGGGTGGTCATATGTCTCTTCTAAAAGTTTTGGCAAAAAAAGGAAACTTGAAACTTTAATTTCACTTTATGATTTTGATTCCAGTTTATGAATGAGGTTAGAGAAGTCTATAAGGGCTATTAGCATTGGACTCCTCTTCTTACTACATTGGACCTGTGAGTCACTCGACAGTCACAGATAGCACCATACCAGCTCTTCTAAATGCCACAGTAAGTACTTTAGAACGAGGCCACTGCCAAGAGGCCCTACTTATGGTGTTAAATGTCCCCAAACCTCTGCCAAAAGAGAAGAACAATTTCTTCTGCTTTTTTCCTGACCAATTTAAGACTGTTGGAGCATGAGTCTGCTGATTTAAAGCCGACAGACAAACATTCACTGTTTGTCTTTGTACCTCGCTGCAAATTTATTCTGATACACCTCTCATCCATCTTGTGAGTCTGTCCGACGTTGTTTTATTTGTTGTCATTGGACTACTTGTGTTAAAAAGGCCATGAAGAGGAACGACAATTCCCTCTGTTTTCGTTGTTGCACACATCCGTAGCCAAGGTAACAGAATACCCCTCGGAACCCCTGGAATGAGAATTAGAGGGTTCATTCATAGAACCTTCTAGAATGACTGAACGGTCTACGCTCAGTTCCTGGAGAAGTACAGACATTATGAATAAGGACAGTTATCCAGACTATATTATGTTTGGGCAGTCTTTCGTGTGAGTTTGTGTGTATGTGTGTGGCTGTGTGTCTGTGTCTGTGTGTGTGTGTCTATCTTCTCTTCTGGTTAAGTCATCTCTGTCCCGGCTCTAGGCCAAATTATCAGGCTGTGTGAGCTGCATGTTGTTATGTGTATTCAGACTACTGTTCAGCCAAATGGACACATATCCTCTCCAACAGACAAAACAATGATAATTTAGGGGTCGATTCAGACTTAGGACATTTACGCCTTTTCCGACGCACTTCACAGTATTTGGTATTCAGACTTACCTTATTCAGTTGTCTAATTCAGTCTGCAGGTGTGGCAACCTTGGAATTTTAATTTAATGGGGTTTTCAGTACATTTATCTTAAGTCATCCCTTTTAAAAGGGTGTACCTTTTAGTTAGAATTTTGTCAACACTCAGTAGAATATATCGACAGAACGGGTTCAGAATGTTAGGGATCAATGAAAGAAAGCGAACTAAATGTATGCATATTCGTCTCCGTTTCAGCATCAATTGGTAGATTTAAAAATACTCAGATCTTATAGATTATTTAGGTTGAGGAAAGTATTTCTGAATCATAAAATGCAGGTTTGGAGAACCTTTACGTACGAAAGGAAGAGAACTGCGGTTTGATTAATTCTGAAAATTGCCACATTCAGTTCTTCGACAAATGGTAATGTTGGAAGATTAGTGTGCATAGAATTATAGTAGGGAGAATAGTGTACAATAGTAGGCCATACCCTCATCTTTTGCCTGCAATAACAATGGAACTGTAAAATGACAAGGCCAAATATTGTGCCATGCATTCAAACTGTTAAGACTTGGTCTGAGCTCCGCTCCATAATGTTTTAATTAGGTTACATGTCTTATTTTTTTAAAACATTATCAACAGCTACTAATGATCCTCAGTAACAACCACACGGCTGTGACAGGATTTACAGAGGAAGCAAACTAAACAAAGTAATTAAATGGAATGATAATGTAGGATATACCAACCGAAGGGAACTAACAGTAAATTGGTAGTTGAATATGTGTGTTTTTTAAACCTACTGTTGGCCGATACTGATAGTGGCTAATAATTAACATGATAGAAATAGGAAACAGAGAAGGTTGTGGTAGCCTGTAATTAAGACATCTGAGAATTGAATAGAAATGCTGCATATTTGCACTGCATTTCATAAAATGTGTGAAAGTGTGATATGTTCATATGCTTCCTTTTATTGCCATATGACATACTGTATGTGCTCATGTTTTACTAGGCAGTTAGTCTGTTTTGTCTGTCAGCGAGATAAATAAATAATTAAACAAACATCAGCCTCTAAAGAATAATTCTGGAAAACAAAGTTATCCTCTGTCAAGTTAAATATTGGAGCAAGGATCTAAGATATAACATAACACAGTAAAATTAAATTTGGCCACTGTGTGGATGTTGCTCTTCAGTCCCCATAATAAGAGTCCCCTTGATTCCTCCTGGCTACCCCAACCCCGGCCAACAGCTCCGCACCACCCGCAGCTATTTGCCCAAGCCTCCCCAGCTTCTCCTTCAGTCAAATCCAGATAGCAGATGTTCTAAAAGAGCTGCAAAACCTGGACTCATACAAATCAGCTGGGCTGGACAATCTAGACCCTCTCTAAAATTATCCTCCACCATTGTTGCAACCCCTATAATCAGTCTGCTCAACCTCTCTTCCGTATCGTCCGAGATCCCTAAAGATTGAAAAGCTGCCACGGTCATCTCCCTCTTCAAAGGGGGTGACACTCTAGACCCAAACTGTTACAGAGCTATATCCATCCTGCCCTGCCTTTCTAAAGTCTTCGGAAGAAAAGTTAATAAACAGATCACTGACCATTTCGAATCCCACCGTACCATCTCCGCTGTGCATTCCGGTTTCTGAGCTGGTCATGGACACACCTCAGCCACGCTCAAGGTACTACACGATATCATAACCGCCATCGATAAAAAACAGTACTGTGCAGCCGTCTTCATCGACCTGGCGAAGGCTTTCGACTCTGTCAATCACCACATTCTTTTCGGCAGACTCAACAGCCTTGGTTTCTCAAATGACTGCCTAGCCTGGTTCACCAACTACTTCTCAGATAGAGTTCAGTGTGTCAAATCGGAGGGTGTGTTGTCCGGACCTCTGGCAGTTGCTATGGGGGTGCCACAGGGTTCAATTCTCGGGCCGACTCCTTTCTCTGTATATGTCAACGATGTCGCTCTTGTTGCGGGTGATTCTCTGATCCACCTCTACGCAGACGACACCATTCTGTATACATCTGGCTGTTCTTTGGACACTGTTAACAACCTCCAAAAGAGCTTCAATGCCATACAACACTCCTTCCTTGACGTCCAACTGCTAGTAAAACTAAATGCATGCTTTTCAAACGATCGCTGCCCGCCCGACTAGCATCTCTACTCTGGACGGTCATGACTTAGAATATGTGGACAACTACACATACCTAGGTGTCTGGCTAGACTGTAAACTCTCCTTCCAGACTCATATTAAACATATCTAATCCAAAATTAAATCTAGAATCAGCTTCCTATTTTGCAACAAAGCATCCTTCACTCACGCCGCCAAACATACCCTCGTAAAACTGACTATCCTACCGATCCTCGACTTCGGCGATGTCATTTACAAAATAGCCTCCAACATTCTACTCAGCAAAACATATACAGTCTATCACAGTGCCATCCGTTTTGTTACCAAAGCCCTATATACCACCCACTGCTGCGACCTGTATGCTCTCGTCAGCTGGCCCTCGCTACATATTCGGAGCCAGGCCCACTGGCTCCAGGTCATCTATAAGTCTTTGCTATGTAAAGCTCCGCCTTATCTCAGCTCACTGGTCATGATAACAACACCCACCCGTAGCAAGCGCTACAGCAGGTATATCTTACTGGTCATCCCCAAGGCCAACACCTCCTTTGGCTGCCTTTCCTTACAGTTCTCTGCTGCCAATGCCTGGAATGAATTGCAAAAATCACTGAAGTTGGAGACTTATATCTCCCTCACTAACTTTAAACATAAGCTATATGAGCAGCTAACCGATTGCTGCAGCTGTACACAGCCCATCTGTAAATAGCCCATCCAATCTACAGTACCTACCTTATCCCCATATTGTTTTATTTACTTTTTTGCTCTTTTGCACACCAGTATTTCTACTTGTACATCATCATCTGCACATCTATCACTTGTGTTAATTTTCTAAATTGTCATTTCTTTGCTACTATGGCCTATTTATTGCCTTACCTCCTCATGCCATTTGCTCACACTGTATATAGACTTTTTTAATGTGTTATTGACTGTATGTTTGTTTATTCCATGTGTAACTCTGTGTTGTTGTTTGTGTCGCACTGCTTTGCTTTATCTTGGCTAGGTTGCAGTTGTAAATGAGAACTTGTTCTCAACTGGCCTACCTGGTTAAATAAAGGTGAAAGACCCCTAACAAAGCCCTGGGCTTCTATTGGTCTCTTAACTGGTCTTAAAGTGCTGAAGTTACTAATGTCCTGTGGAGACAGAGATAGACAGCCAGAGAGAGTGTGAGTACTGCTACTGAAGTGGAACCATTATCTCTGATAGGAAGACGAGTACTACTGCTTAGGTTTAAGAGCTGTCACTAGTGCTACTGACAAAAGCTTGAAACGAACAGCTCTTATCCAGAGCGACTTACGTAAGTGCATACATTGTGACTCGTTTCAGGAAACTAAGTGTATGCCGCGGGTCACTACTTCACAGGAGCGCCATTTGAACATAAACTTGTTTTTTTTAACAAAATGCGTTTTTTGACATAAATGCCTTTGTGGAACATATGAACTTTCATGTGCCTTTAACCAGTGAAAGTGCAGGGCGCCAAATTCAAAACAACAAAAATCTCATTATTAAAATTCCTCAAGCATACAATTATTTTACACCATTTTAAAGATAAACATCTCTTTAATCCAGCCACAGTGTCTGATTTCAAAAAGGCTTTACAGCGAAAGCACCATAAACGATTATGTTAGATCACCACCAAGTCACAGAAAAACACAGCCATTTTTCCAGCCAAAGAGAGGAGTCACAAAAAGCACAAATAGAGATAAAATGAATCACTAACCTTTGATGATCTTCATCAGATGACACTCATAGGACTTCATGTTACACAATACATGTATGATTTGTTCGATAAAGTGCATATTTATATAAAAAAATCTCATTTTACATTGGCGCATTATGTTCAGTAGTTCTAAAACATGCAGTGATTTTGCAGAGAGCCAGATCAATTTACAGAAATACTCATCATAAATGTTGATGAAAATACAAGTGTTATACATATAATTAGACATATACTTCTCCTAAATGCAACCGCTGTGTCAGATTTTTTTAAAACTTTACGGGAAAAAGCAAACCATGCAATAATCTGAGTACAGCGTTCAGACAACAAAGCAGCCAAAAAGATATCTGCCATATTGTGTAGTCAACATTAGTCAGAAATAGCATTGTAAATAGTCCCTTACCTTTGATGATCTTCATCAGAATGCACTCCCAGGAATCCCAGTTCCACACTAAATGTTTGATTTGTTCGATAAAGTTCATCATTTATGTCCAAATAGCTTCTTTTGTTAGGGCGTTTGGTAAACAAATCCAAACACGCTTGCAGGTCCAGCCGAACATCGGACGAAAAGTTCAAAACGTTATATTACAGGTCGAGGAAACTTGTCAAACTAAGTATAGAATCAATCTTTAGGATGTTTTTATCATAAATCTTCAATAATGTTCCAACCGGAGAATTCCTATGTCTGTAGAAAAGCAATGGAACGAGAGTTAACTCTCTCGTGACCACATGTCACGAGCCTGTGAGACTCTGCCAGACACCTGGCTCAATCCCCTCTCATTCAGCCCCCTTTCATAGTAGAAGCCTCAAACAAAGTTCTAAAGACTGTTGACATCTAGTGGAAGCCTCAGGATGTGCAATATGACCCCATTTACACTGTATATTGGAATGGCAAAGAGTTGAAAAACTACAAACCTCAGATTTCCCACTTCCTGGTTGGAGTTTTCTCAGGTTTTCACCTGCCATATGAGTTCTGTTATACTCACAGACATCATTCAAACAGTTTTAGAAACTTCAGAGTGTTTTCTATCCAATACTACTATTAATATGCATATATTAGCATCTGGGACAGAGTAGCAGGCAGTTTACTTTGGGAACCTTATTCCTCCAAGCTACTCAATACTGCCCCCTGTCACCAAGAAGTTAATAACAAACTTGTATGCCATCTGTAAATATGAATAAAATGGTTAAATTATGAGCCTAGTTGGTTTAGCCAAAGAAAAGGTCAGCAACCTTTTCCTCTAGCCATGATTGGCTGAGATAAAGAGTGGGCTGGACATGCCGAAAGATGAGTTCAGATTGGTCTGCCATGTAGCATGCTTCTGTCTATTTGAGCTGGTCAGTATGTCTAGGTAATCCAGTCTAACGTGTATTTTTTTTAAATATATCGCGTAGTACAACTGCATAAGTGTTGTTCTCCACTTTCTGGAGGACCGAGTTTTGAAATCAGTGGAATTAGAGTATGATAGCTAAGGACACCGGTCTCCAGATTACATCTTCAAACTAAAGGGCAGCCATGGCATCCAACAGGAGACGCATCCATCCATGAATGATTTATCTGGGAAAGATAGTCTAGCTAGCTCCATTTTCCGAATTTACACGTTTCTAATTTTGACAGAAAGTCATTTTCATTTCAAGTTAAAGTGTACTGTTAGCTAGCTAGCTAGCTGGCTCGCTAGCTAACATGACATGTATTATCTTATTCTTATCTCAGAGCCATTTGCTTTGCTAGTTATAGCCTAATGATAGCTAGCTAACATTGAACCTGGTTGGTTAGCTACCTGCAGATTATTGCAGGGTAGTAACATTATGAGTTGGGATTATGGTTCTTTCTTTTACCTAGCTAGCTAGCTACAAGTCTAATCAAAATACTCCACTATGCAAGTAACCATTTCAATAGAATGTCACTGCGACAACTGTTGATAGACGTTGCTGGTATATTCGCTCTGGCTATCTACTCCAATTTTAGACCACCCTCGTCTGAGTGTGCCATTTACGAATGCTCAACACCTGTTGAATATGGCCGGTGTCAGTAAACGTTGGCAAAAAAGTGTAAATTGTTGCCAGCAGCACAGTTGCAGTCACCAATGCTTTGGATAACATAAAAACAGCCTAACCAGCTCTGCTAGGGGGAGTAAAATGGTCAGTGAGCTGATCTCTCATTTACCACCTTTTCTGTTTAGTCATCAAAATCTTTCAACTTTGAAAATGTATATTTGTTATATAATTATGATTATATAACTCCAGGTTAATTAATCTGACTAACGACCCTTTAAATCTCTGCTTGGCCCATTTGAACCCGAAATACAAAAGGAGGAAAACTCGGAGGAGTTAAACAGAGTTCTTTTTAATAAGTGCTCATATTGTAGATGGACACAGCGCAGCGCTGGCGGTTGTCTTAAATAAAGTATGGCAGGAACTGAGGCAACACGTTTACACCAGCAAAGCAAACTGACTAAACCCAACAATAGGAACAAGAAAACAATCCGCATTTGATCAGGGTGTGTGTGTGTTTGTGGCCCTGGTCCTGTCCCGGACCCAAAACTAAGCTGTTTACATTTCCAATCTTCAAAATGGGGAGCGACTCAAAAGTGAATATCCCATCTTCGAGTATTTGCCACCACAAAAGAGGTGTGTGTGTACATTTGTGTGTGTGTGTACGTTTGTGTGTGTGTACGTGTGTGCGTGTGCGTGTGTGTGTACGTTTGTGTGTGTGTGTGTGTGTGTGTGTGTGTGTATGTTTGTGTGTGTGTTTGGGTGTGATCAAGGGAGCAAATCGGAGCCAAAGAGCGCAATATAGCTACGTTGTTTGTGTTAGCCAGAAGGAAATATAGAAACATCTTGGTTCCCGATATGACAAAAACATTAAAAGAAAAGCTTTCTTTTTTACAACCAAATCAAGATTTTTGATGTGAATGGCATGTTATAGAAGGGTGCAGTCACATTGTTTTTGTGATTTCACTAGTTTAAAAAAAAAATCAAATCAAATCAAATAGTACATGGACACACCTGGCCTGCACACCTGCGTACTGGAAATGTCTCGAGTCACACAAACTGTAACTTTTTTTGTGAATTCACTTTCAGTTTTTGAGAAACTTACCCAAAACCGGGAATCAAAAAACATTAACAAAGGCAATTTATTTTTATTTTTATATCCTTTTAGAAACAGCAAAACTCTCAGTATAGTGATGCAGGTCTTTAAATGTGGCATACATAAAAGTGTGTCATTCTGAAATGTATCCGCAAAAGTTCGGAATAACATAATTTCATGTGTACAACATTAAAAACAAGTGAAATCATAAAAAAAGGTGTCTGGAACATATAACCTGCCATTTCCATCAGAAATAGAGATTTGGTTGTAAAAAAAAAAAAAAAAAGGAAACTTCTCCTTTTAACATGTTAAGCAGTAGACTGGAGCAGGGTCTGCTAGAGTCGTTATCAGTCTCCAGGCACAGATGTCTGCCCTGTGAAAAGCCAAGTGCATCTCCCTGGAGGTGTGTGTTAGAGCTCTGCTACCCCACCTGAGCCCGATGGGTCCTGACATTCCACATCATGTTAGGGATGGGTAGGGCCTGTTTTGTCGCCAATAACTAAGGTACAGGTGGGGCACGGGTATCACTACATTGATCACCTGCTCTGCTGCGCGGTGTGGTCATATCTTACTGAGATCATAACATGATGTCAGAAGTGCTTTCACAGAAAATTTAGATTGACAAAAAGTAGCTAGCTGACAGCTAACTGCTCTCTAATGTCTGGTAATTGAGCAGAGCAGGCCAAACAAAAGGTTTCTCTTAGATAATACAGCCAAAAAAGAAAAATGGTCTATATCGTAAGAATTCATGAAAACAAAAATGTGTTTTTTGGTCTTAATTTAAGGTTAGTAGTGTGGTTAACGTTAGAGTTAAGTTTTTGGGTTAGGTTTAAAATAAGATTTAAGAAAATAAATGCTAAAAAATAGGCTGGTTTATGACTTTGTGACTGTGGAGACGTTGCTATGGAAATATATGCACGCAGAGTGAGCTGTGCGCAGGGAGTGGGTGACACATAGAGAGGAGTAGCTAATGGATTTACGTAA
The DNA here is from genome assembly GCF_018296145.1 of Oncorhynchus tshawytscha. Lineage (NCBI taxonomy): Eukaryota > Metazoa > Chordata > Actinopteri > Salmoniformes > Salmonidae > Oncorhynchus > Oncorhynchus tshawytscha. Next base: position 17,909,367 of record NC_056453.1, on the reverse strand, counting down.
TAATGGAGGAAGTTATTTCTGCCTTACATTTGGCAGAAGCGATTGGGCCCGTGCAGGGCTCGTGTGTGTGTGTGTGTGTGTGTGTGTGTGTGTGTGTGTGTGTGTGTGTGTACGTACAAGTGCCATGGGTAAATGTGATTTTGTCTGCCTGACATGCAAAGGAGTTTGGATAGTTGCGTAAACAATAGCATTTTTGCAAAGACATTACAATTACAACATCAACAACAATCGCGACGACTGAGAAATGTACAGCGTCCATATATTTCATTTGCCAACAAATGTATCTTGTTCGGGTAAATGTCTTTTAAAAGCAGAATTCTACCCTTGTCTTGATTTGAAACAAATGACTTCTGTAACACTTGGCCTGATAGCTTTTGTAATCAGATACGGTATATTCATAAAGCATATGTCAGCCCTTTCACAGTCCTTAGGCTCGGACACATCTTGTTGAATTGTTCATTCACTGACATTATATTAGAATGGTCCGTTTCAGTCTCCTGGTGTGATTGGGTCTTTGAAGAAGAGAGTATTGTGTTAACCAAACGGTTGAAGGCTTATAGTAAAGAGTCTCTTTTCTTTGTTTGTTCATTAATAACTTGTTTGCTCCCTCTGTATTTAGTAATTGACAACATTGTTGATTGATGAAAACTTGCATACATGAGCCCGACCACAGTCACAAACACACACACACACACACACACACACACACACACACACACACACACACACACACACACACACACACACACACACACACACACACACACACACACACACACACACACACACACACACACACACACACACACACACACACACAACATTGTTAAAACTTTTCTGGTTGAACAGAACAAAAGCAGAAAATATGAATTTCATTGTCTCCCTCAACATGAAACATGTACAACCGTGCACAGAAGAAAAACAGGATGTCATTGAAACTGAATCAACTTCGATATAGAATATTGTCCTCGTTTTGTTCTATGAATGACTGAATTTAAAAAAAATTATGTGAACTCAAAAGAGCAGGAAATCCCAACACTACATAGAAATGGACTTAAACACTTGTGGCCTAAAGTTTTCAAATTATGTGACAGATTGAACAGGGTTTCTGATGAAGCGCCGCAAGGGATCAATGGAAAGTGAGAATGTCTGACACTTCCCAAAATGTCTGTCTGAAACAGTCATCCACAGGAAGTCGGTGCGTGACACACACAACCTAAACAGGATACTGAGAACTTAGTGTGTTTTATAAACAAGAGTAAAGAAACAAGGGACAATATTCAAATCAGATCAGCAGTAACCCGTGGTGAACCACAAACACATAACTTATCATTGCTTTTTGTTTAAGCGGTGTAACTGGTTTGGAGCTGTCAAATCCACAAGCGGCTCCCAGCGATATAATTATCACAGGGAGTAGAAATCCTGTGCAGCTGTTTTACAAGTTCAAACACCGGAATGTGTGATGTAATCTACACCTTGATTAGGCTGATTAAAACGTATTATTTTGTTTAATGATTTTCAATTAGTGTCATTATTTCTATATGGCCTACACTTTTTTTGTTCTGAATTGAATCTTGGCCAAGAGCTGCCAGCTCTATGGTTCCTGTGTGTGTTGAAGTCACTGCCGTCGCTCAGGGGAGGCTGGTTTGGAGGGTAAATTAAGATTGTTATCGCTTTACATTAGTCCAAGAAGCATCCAGATTCATCTTGCCTCTTCCGATAAAAGAACGAGTGAGGTCTGCTGAGTGCACTGCACTTTCTTCCTTCCCTCCTTATCCCCCTCCTTCACCGCATCGTCTTCCTCTTTCTAGTTCCATGATGACGAGTTTAAGCAGTAGGATCTGCTATGTCCACTCCTTTCTCGTTCTCCTTTTCCCTCCTGTCCCCTCTGAACCTGGGAGTGAAACAGAGGACAAAGGACCATTAATACAGTGGCTGTAAATCTGAGTGGCAAGACAGGTCTCTCCAGAGCTTCTAGAGAAATGCCAAAGCATAGAGGTGGCACAGCAAACCTTGTTCATCTCCCTGTACACAAACTCAACCCCCCCCCCACATACACACACACTCAAGCAAATAGCACCGGCTTCATCTGTACATCAACGCCTCTATCTCTGCTATTGTTTGCACCTACACATCTGCCATATGTATTCTCTAGTTGTTCCTAACAGCTTTGTTAACACACAGAACTGGATAGTGGTTATCTGGCACAGTGTGTGTTTGGAGGTGATGGACACAGCCTATGTGTGGAGGATCAGACCTTCTGTTAGCCTGCCCAGATGGAGGTGCACACACAAACACACACACAGAGGGTTTGATCTCAGTGTAATAATGTTAACATGGGCAGGAGGGCAAAGCTGACACACTAACAATGCCCAGATGACCTAAGGGTAGATGGATGGTGATTGATTATAGTTACTATGCCCTTGCAGAGTTTTAGTACCGTAGTGCACTTGACTTTTAAATACTTTAAAAGGTTCCCATTACCATTAAGAACTTACAGATTGTTCTTCAAACAGTCACTATTTACAGCCAGCATTTTTTTTATTTTTACTTCTGAGTCAATGGAATATCATGAGCACTGCTGCATGGAGGAGAAGACGAGGTCATTATGGCAAGAGAAATATACACGTTTACAGTGTGTGTGTGTGTGTGTGTGTGTGTGTGTGTGTGTGTGTGTGTGTGTGTGTGTGTGTGTGTGTGTGTGTGTGTGTGTGTGTGTGTGTGTGTGTGTGTGTGTGTGTGTGTGTGCATGTTTGTGTACATGTGCAGTACTCCTGTTTAACAAGTGTCCGGACAAAACTGTTTCCACATGCAGATGAGTTTACAGGAGTTCCTAACTGGAACAACTAACACCACCCAGTCCCCTAAATGAGAGACTTTCCCCTATCGTTACAGAAGAGACACACAAACACATAGAGAAAGCGAGAGCTTAGCATGGGTTTTACAGAGGGCCTTGTAAAGAGTCTTATTTTCCACACGGTTTGTGCCGTCGCTGTTGGCATGAGAAGTGCTGAGAGGAGCTCTCTATAAAATGTATGCTCTCACTGTGGCTGTATCTCACTAATACACATCAGCCCAGCAGGCTGCGTTTACACAGGCATTCCAAATCTGATCTTTTGACAAATTTTTGGCTGATGGTCAAAAGACACATTTGTGGAAAATGATCAGAATTAGGCTGCCTGTGTAAACGCAGCCTCTGACACACCTTACTTTACTAATCAATGGCTTGATGATCAGTTGATTCGTTGAATCAGGTGTGATTGTGCTGGGATGGAACTCATTCTACACACCCGTGAGACAAAGAGAGGACATCACTTTTGACTCTTCAGAGAAAGATTGGAAATGGAAGCTAGAATAGATTGAGCTGTCAATTGCTATATTATTGGTGGAGAGTTCCACTTTCTTTTCCCATCTGTCCCTCTCGCTACCATGGTATAATCAGAGCAAATGAGGATCAGAGAGGTGGCATTCACACCCCCAACTTTCCCTGCCATACGGCGGCACTACCCATCCCTGCTGCTCACAGATTACCTGCACCGTCTTCATTGTCATTCTAATAATCACTGTCTCTATTCTGATACAATGCTGTCTCTCTCTTATGACAGCATTCTCTGTTTATTCTAATCCGAGCTACCCATTCCGTTAGAGTCTAGAGCAGTTTTTGTGTTGCGATCCACCAAGAGCTTTCAGAGTTTCCCTTTGACCTGAAAAAACATAAACAGTGTTTGTGGTTATAATTTCTTTCCATGACCCATGAAAGAATCCCTCACAACTCACACTGTACCAGGGAGTCCCGATCATCCCACACACAGTAGCTTCATATCAGCTGTAAGAAGGGCTAGTCTTTCACTGGACCTCAACAGCTGGGCAGAAACACCAAGGGGTCGCTAAATGTCATTTCTGCAAGCCATGACACCCACCACCTCAGATTGTTCTGAAATCTTTTTGGTATTTATAAACATATAAGATTAGCACATTATTTTGTGTAAAATATCATTTTATTTCTGAGAAATTAAGCTAATTGATTGCACCCAAATTGGCCATTTCAATGTATGGCATTCATAGTATTCAACAAATATAGTACCTAACATCCGATTTGGACCTAACTTTTTTCTAACAATGAGTAAGACATGAGGAATCCAAAGAAATTGTTAAAAGACACCCACGGACCCCCCACACCCCACGCCAAACCCAACTCACACTGTACCAGGGAGTCCCAATCTCACACACACACAGTAGCTTCATATCAGCTGTAAGGGCTAGTCTTTCTCTAGATCGCAACAGCTGGGCATAAGCACCAATGGAAATGAGAAATGCTTTGTCCTATAAGTATATTCAGGAAATGTATCCAGGAAATGTTGGTCTTTGCATTAGCATTATACATACTCCTGTTGTCTTTTAAAGGTTATGGATGTGGTTATAATTGCCAAGCTGTATTCATTTCCTGAGTTGGAGAAAGACCTTTAACCATTAGGCTCATGCACACAAGTAAACAGACAAAATAAGCACAGAGAGAGAGTCTGACAAATTTGTTCCAGCCACCAAGCAGAAGCACCCAGCCAGTGTATCCAATGTCTAATGCTTCTGAGTTAGGAGTTAGGCCTCAGCACTGAGAAGTGCTTGGTCATGCACAGACATTCCGACATGACGTAATGGTGGAACACTGACTTGAAATTAGAATGTCTGATGTCTCATTTGTGATTCATTCCAGTCTAATTCTATGGTTAGACCCAAGGACTGTATGGTTGGAGAAAAATGAGGAAATATAGAGTGTTGAGACATGGTCATCCATGGTGTTCAGCTCTCTCAGCAGCTCTGGGGAGGTGTGATTTCGGAGTTCTTCTGTGCTTATCCCTGCTTAGGACTAAATACCCTCTAGCGGGAAGTTAAAAACCCTCTCTAGGGGGATATTAAAAACCCTCTCTAGGGGGAAATATTTATTTGCAGAGGGACACGTGTGTGTGTGTGTGTGTGCGTGCGTGCGTGTGTGTGTGTGCACTGTAAATGCATTTTTTCTCAAATACTAATAGCAAGTTGAACTCTAAGTCAATAAAAAGTTGTTATTACTTAAAATGTTTGTGGTACTGACTCAAAACTAAATGAGAAGTCACACCAACAGTTTTTTAAAGATATAACAACACATTTTTAAAAAATCCCAGCATGCTCTGCTGCAGGTCTAATTTTTTTAATTGTTTTTAATATACGTTTTTTTTTTGCATGCATAGTACATTGAGTGATTAATATTATGCTACACAAAGATAAATAACATACACTTTTTCTGAACTAATCCAATCATTTAGTTATAATATTTGCACCCATTACTGAAATGCTTATTCCAGTTTAGATGAATCAGGTAGTCTCCTCCAGCTGTTCCTAACCCTGGCAATCATTATAAAATGCAGGTTGCGGGTGAATACAAATTTAAACTGTTGGATATCCTGATGACTCACTGCTTCCAGAAAATTTCCATCAGGGAGGCTGGGACTATGGATGTACAGTGTGGTCTGAAATGATTGACACTGTTGATAAAGATGAGCAAGAAAATACTGTGCTTTTTCGAGGCTCAAAAAACGGGGAAATTATATTATTTAATACTTATACAATTGCTCAGAGAAAGACGTTTTACATAACAAGCAAACATTTGTTTTCAATAAAACATAGGGCTAAACTATTTTGATACCCCTGTTTTTAATTCATTACCTCACCTTGCAAGGATAACGACACTTTACCTTTTTCTAAATGGTTTATGAGTTTGAGAACACATTGGGAGGGATCTTAAATCATTCCTCCATGCAGAATCCTAAAGATCCTTCATCTGCGCTTATGGACAAACCACAGGATTTCAAAGGGTGTCAAGTCCAGAGACTGAAATGGCCACATTGCAAGATGTTGATTTGGTGGCCAAATAACATCTTATTTGTCGATTTTGATGTGTGGTTATTGTCTTGCTGGAAGACCCACTTGGGGACAAGTTTCAGCCTTCTGGCAAAGGCAACAAGGTTTTTGGTAAAAATATCCTGGTACTGGGTAATGTTCATGATGCCATTGACCTTAAGGACCCCAGGACCAGTGGAAGCAATATAGCCCATAACATCAAAGACCCACCACCATATTATACGGTAGATATGGGGTTCTATTCTGCTCATGCATTCTCAATTTGACTCCAAACCCACCACTGGTGTGCATGTCCAAAGAGGTTTATTTTTCTTGTCATCTGGCCTAAGCACTAGTTCCAATCCAAGTACCAATGCCTTTTAGCAAACTCCAGGCGTTTACATTTCTTGGATGACATGGAAATATAGTTCGTTGGCCATGCACACCAATGGTGGGTTTGGCGTCGAAATGAGAACGCAGAATGCAATGCATTAGAATAAAATAATATAATGTCCCTATTGTTTTGCATACAATATAGCTTTGTATTTGTATTTTTATTATGTATTTTTTTATAAATTTTTTTACATTTTTGCTCATCTTCATTAAGGGTGTCAATAATATCATAACCCACTATATCTCAATAGTCTCACCCACCTAGTAGGTGTCCACCACACTCTGTCATTTTTCAGATCAGTAAAGATGGAGATGAGAAGTGGGAAGGAATGCACTTGACTACTTAGATGCCTCCTTTTAGACATATTTCATCTGGAGTTCTTCTGACGGTCCCCAGTATAAGAAGTCATACACCTGAGTATTAGACAGAGCACGTTAGCAGAGCTGTACAAATCAGATGGATTATACTATTGAGGTTTACATTTACTGGAGGAATTACAATGTTTGTTACTCTTCTTATTGTTCTGTATCTCACACTGTCTGCATAACTGCTCTTCAATGGTTTGTATCACAATCCGGCCATGATTGGGAGTCCCATAGGGCAGCGCACAATTGGCCCAGCGTCATCCAGGTGTGGACGGGGTCGGCCGTCATTGTAAATAAGAATTTGTTCTTAACCGACTTGCCTAGATAAATAAAAGTTAAATAAAAATACAAAATTCAACTAGAGGTGTGCCGAGTAGTCAGACAAAATGAGTATCATAACAGATATGGGCAATTTTCTGGATACAATTATGATCTGAGTATTTTTGTAATCATCCGTGATGTGAAAACTAAACATCTTTCTCATGTCAGTCAGTCAAGTAAGGTGCTACAGTGCTACACTGTCTAAGTAACTCAACTGGCTAGTTTGCTTGTCTGTAAAGGAAAGGGTGGGCTGCAGGTTGATCCGGCTGCTCTAATTGGGTAGAATGAAGCTGTAATTCTCTGTCCACTCACTTCATAAATTCACCTGATCACTTTCACTTTTCTGCTTCAATTAAGAAGGAAAGAAATTCCTCATATGTGCTTTTAACAAGGCACACATGTTAATTGAAATGCATTCCAGGTGACTACCTCATGAAGCTGGTTGAGAGAATGCCAAGCGTGTGCAAAGCTGTTATCAAGGCAAAGGGTGTCTACTTTGAAGAATCTCAAATATAAAATATATTTTGATTTGTTTAACACTTTTTTGGTTACTACAAGACTCCATATGTGTTATTTCAGAGTTTTGATGTCTAAACTATTATTCTACAATGTAGAAAATAGTAAAAATAAAGAAATACCCTTGAATGAGTAGGCGTGTCCAAACTTTTGACTGGTATATATGGGGAATTGGAAAGATTGGAAGTGATTGGGGGATTGGAAGTGATGCAGACAATTACATCGATGGACGCTGCAATATATTTTCAATATTAAAGCTGATCTAACCCTTAAAAAAAATTACTTGTGATGATGTGAACAAATAGCTCTGTTTGCTGGAAGAGGAAACCTCACCCTGTGTGTGTGTGTGTGTGTGTGTGTGTGTGTGTGTGTGTGTGTGTGTGTGTGTGTGTGTGTGTGTGTGTGTGTGTGTGTGTGTGTGTGTGTGTGTGACCTAGGCCTGCTGAGAGAAAGTGGCAGATCATGAAAGGGAAGGAAGCAGTGTTTATGTATTTTTGTCTCTCTCCTTCTCTTTAGGAATTATTCTGTGTTTCATCTTGTTCAGAGCTAGGTCACAGTCTGGGTAACGATGTGAGCAGGATCATAGAAGTACGGATAGAGAGGAACAACTAAGGTGTGTGTGTGCTAGCGTTCCTGTGGGAGTGTGTGTGTGGCTCTTGTATCGGCCTCCACAGCCAAATGAAGTGGCACGGGCACCATAAGGGCAAAACTTTGGTACAGAGAAACATATGCTGAACAAAAATATAAATGCAACATGCAACAATTTCCACGATTTTACTGAGTTACAGTTCATATAAGGAAAAAAGTCAATTGAAATGAATATATCAGGCCCTAGTTATGGATTTCACATGACTGGTCAAGGTCTCAGCCATGGGGAGCAAGGCTGAGGCAATCAGATTCGTTTTTCCCCACAAAAGGGCTTTATTACAGACAGAAATACTCCTCAGTTTCATCAGCTGTCTGGTGTCTTTCGATCCTGCAGGTGAAGAAACCAGTTGTGCAGGTCTTGAGGTAGCATGGTTACACGTGGTCTGCCGTTGTGATGTTATGTTTGCAGTGTTCTGTTTTGTGCAAATCCAATGAAACACATAATTAGGTACAGCTCTCCAAATTTTCAAGCATAGCCGTGGCTGCATCATGTTATGGGTATGATTGTTAAGGACTGGGGAGTCCTTAATGATTTGCACAGGCAAAATCCTAGAGGAAAACCTGGTTCAGTCTGTTTTCCACCAGACACTGGGAAATAAATTCAGGACAATAAGCTAAAACATAAGGCCCAATCTACATCGGAGTTGCTTACCAAGAAGACAGTGAATGTTCCTGAGTGGCCGAGTTACAGTTTTGACTTACATCTGCTAGAAGAGCTACAGTATGGCAAGACTTAAAAATGGTTGTCTAGCAATGATCAAAAATCAATTTGACAGAGCTTAAAGAATTGTGAAGAGAATAATGGGCAAATTTTGCACAATCCAGGTGTGGAAAGCACCAGAAATAATCACAAATGTAATTGCTGCCAATGGTGATTCTAACATGTATTGACTCAGGGCTTTAAGTACTTATCTAATCAATATATATTAGTGTTTTATTTGTCATTTGTTGCTTTACAAATGTTATAATTTTTCTTCCTCTTTGACATTACAGAGTATTCTGTGTAGATCGTTTACAAAAACAAGAACATTTAACCAATTTTAATCTCACTTTGTAACACAACAAAATGTGGAAAAAGTCAAGGGATGTGAATAGTTTCTGATTGCACTGTATGTGTTCTCCTAGTAAGAAACTGTCTGGAAAAAGCTGACTTTCATGTTCAATCTTGCATTCTGAATTCCTGTGTTTAAGATGCAAACACTTATTAGCACATCTAAATGCATCATGTTTCAGTTTTAAACACTGACGTGTAGGTTATAAATGTATCACATGGTTTCATGTTTCATGGTTTGACAGTGTAGCATTTTAGAGACACCCTGTACCTCTGAACACAGATGGTACGAAGGATTCGCATCCCAGCACAGGCAGATGTGAGACACACACACACACACACACACACACACACACACACACACACACACACACACACACACACACACACACACACACACACACACACACACACACACACACACACACACACACACACACAAAGAATATAGCACGGACGGCAGTCTATGACCAGCTGAGGCCTGTGCTAACTACCCCAAGATAAATTCACTAACGCCACGTTTCCCTGGTTGGTGCTAAACACATAGCAGCATGACATAGCAATCCATCACAAACTGCTCTGTGTATGTGGGTGTGTGTGCATGTGTGCATGTCTGAGTTTGTGTGTCTGCTTTAGCAGGTCCAATAGAGTCCATAACTGCAGAACACACAGGTCGTAAAGGGATCCCCGAGCGCAAGAAATAAGGCTTTACGAATACACACACACACTCACAGACACTCACAGAGGAAATAAGGCCTTCTGTGCCTCATGGCTTCTTTGGCAGCATAGTCTGGAGAGCTTACTGTCTGTCTGTCTTAGCTGTGTCCTACTACTACTTAGTCACATGTGGTCAGTGGGCTGTAGCATGTGCTGGCATGAGATTCACTGAAGCTGTTTTCACTCCGATTGTCTTTTTTTAAAACATATTTTTAACAGCCAGTCTCCCTCCTCTTCTTTAATTCAGTTTAATGGTTGTTCTCTCTCTCCTCTCTTCTCTACATCCATTTAACAGCCTCTCTCTCTCTCTCTCTCTCTCTCTCTCTCTCTCTGATTCCTGTCTGGTTAGGTCAGGTTATCTGTTCTCATTTTATAAGCCTGCTCTCCATTACCCTGCTGAGCCTGTAAGTATGCATGTATATATAAGTGCGTGTATGTGCATACTCATACTAGCACTCCACACACCTGCAGACCACAGATTTATCACTCTTCTCTCCCTGTGGCCTCCTTTCTCTAAGGTGGAAACATTTTTCAGTTCAGTTCATTACAAGGACTAAACCCCTGAACAGTGTGATTTTATGACCCAGATTAATCACACCCAGACTAAAACAGTCTACATTGCAACACGCTTTGGATTCCTAACGGAGACATCAGCAGACTATATAACGAGCAGATTATAAAAACAAAATACTGTATAGTGATTACATCTGCCATTGATCATCATTTACAGCCCAAAGTGTTGCTAATACATCTCTGCCTACATCTATCTGGACACCATGCTGACATGTGGAAGAGTTTTTCATACCACGAAGATTATATCCTCCAGGATTTGTCCTCAGACTATGTGTATTTTAATGATCGCTCTTGCCTTTTCCCCCTAATATTACTACTTTCTCGCCCAGCACACGCGAGCTGTGGGTTTTAACGTAGTCTCTAACTCTCCATAGCGTGCAAGTCACAACAGAATCGCACCATGCAACATAACAACTGGCAATGGGAAATGGAAATATGGGTCTGGGTTTGTGTGATAAACATGAAGCAACATGCACGCAACAGTGATCAAGAGCTATTGGATCTATTGGTTTGCTTTATCTCTCTCGGCTGTCTAATACAATTACTGCTAAGTTGTTCATTCAATTTACAACAACCTCCATCAATAACAACTTACAGGCTGTTAGCTCTGGCTTTTGTGAGTGCCATTCATACAACATAAATTCTTCTGAGCAGCAGTCCATGCTTCCACTGTGATCTGTCAAACACGTCCTTCCCCATTCATTAAATTCTAAATCAATTTGACTAAACACATTTCTGCTTGACTGAATTAAAGTCTATTTGACTCAATTCATTTCAGTAGGGCTTCAATCTCGTTTCAGAGCTGGTCATGGATTCACCTCAGCCACGCTCAAAGTCCTAAATGATATCATAACCGCCATCGATAAGAGACAATACTGAGCAGCCGTATTCATTGACCTGGCCAAGGCTTTCGACACTGTCAATCACCACATTCTTATCGGCAGACTCAACAGCCTTAGTTTCTCAAATGACTGCCTCGCCTGGTTCACCAACTACTTCTCTGATAGAGTTCAGTGTGTCAAATCGGAGGGCCTGTTGTCCGGACCTCTGGCAGTCTCTATGGAGGTGCCACAGGGTTTAATTCTCGGGCCGACTCTCTTCTCTGTATACATCAATAATGTCACTCTTGCTGCGGGTGATTCTCTGATCCACCTCTACACAGACGACACCATTTTGTATACTTCTGGCCCTTCTTTGGACACTGTGTTAACTAACCTCCAGACGAGCTTCAATGCCATACAACTCTCCTTCCGTGGCCTCCAACTGCTCTTAAATGCAAGTAAAACTAAATGCATGCTCTTCAACTGATCGCTGCCCGCATCTGCCCACCCGTCCAGCATCACTACTCTGGACGGTTCTGACTTAGAATATGTGGACAACTAGGTGTCTGGTTAGACTGTAAACTCTCCAGACTCACATTAAGCATCTCCAATCCAAAATGTAATCTTGAATCGGTTTCCTATTTCACAACAAAGCACCCTTCACTCATGCTGCCAAACATACCCTCGTAAAACTGACTATCCTACCGATCCTCGATTTCGGCAATGTCATTTCCAAAATAGCCCCAACACTCAACAAACTGGTGCCATCACAGTGCCATAGGTTTTGTAACCAAAGCCCCATATACCACCCACCACTGCGACCTGTGCGCTCTCGTTGGCTGGCCTTCGCTTCATACTCGTCGCCAAACCCACTGGCTCCAGGTCATTTTTTTATTCTTTTATTTCACCTTTATTTAACCAGGTAGGCTAGTTGAGAACAAGTTCTCATTTGCAACTGCGACCTGGCCAAGATAAAGCACAGCAGTGTGAACAGACAACACAGAGTTACACATGGAGTAAACAATTAACAAGTCAATAACACAGTAGAAAACAAGTCTTTGCTGTGTAAAGCCCCACCTTATCTCAGCTCACTGGTCACCATAGCAGCACCCACCCGTAGCACACGTTCCAGTAGGTATATTTCCCTGGTCACCCCCAAAGCCAATTCCTCCTCTGGCCGCCTTTCCTTCCAGTTCTCTGCGGCCAGTTCTCCTTCCAGTTCTCTACTTTTTCTACTGTTTTATTGACTGTATGTTTGTTTATTCCATGTGTAATTCTGTGTTGTTGTATGTGTTGAACTGCTTTGCTTTATCTTGGCCAGGTCGCAATTGTAAATGAGAACTTGTTCTCAACTGGCCTACCTGGTTAAATAAAGGTGAAATAATATATTTTTTAAAGGAATCAATAGCTGCATTGTGTACCAGTGGAATTGTGCAGCACATGTAGGCAGGGTAGGCAGTGAATACTCTGTGATATTCTAATAAAAATATATATTATGTTAAGCCAAATAAAAAAAATATTATTTGACACATTTTCATATTGTCTGTTTTTTTCTGAAAGATTCAGGTGAATAAAACTGCACACAAAAAAAGGCGCCAGGGCATTCATGCCTTTCTTTCCATCCATACGAAGCCATACGAATCCATTAAAATCTTTAAAATGCACAACCTTTCCTGTCTCCAGGCATGGTCAGCATAGCAAAAATACTGTTTTTCCTACAGTAACTTGAAGTAGTTTGAGCCGATTTCATATTTTGCACATGCGTATTGCCTAAACATTTTCTGTGGGTAATTGCCTGGGATAAGCTGTGCACATTTGGGCATGTAGGCATCCCTTGAACTAAACAATGCTAGCTTGCTAGCAAAAACAACCTGATAAATGGACACCACTGTACTGCACCTCAAACAATTTTCCCAAGTTAAAATAATCATGTAATAAGCTGTTTGGGGGATTCGAAGAGTGAAACGTGAACTTTATTTTTTTTAAAATCTTCCCATGTACATTTCTTAACTTTCTCCATCCCACCCTCCCATGTACATACAACTATTCCACCTCTGGAATGTCAACTATAATGACAGACAGAGGCAGGATACAGCGTAGAAGATGGGATTTTATTCATGACAGGCAAGTCAACCACCATCTCCCTCACTGCTAGCTGTCGGGCAGGTGAACATTGAGTGATGGACTGTCCACTTGTCTGAAAAGTCATTACCAATTAATACTTTTTTACCCAGACTTTTCGCATCTCGGGCATTTCATTTTGCTTCGTGGACGCAGTTGGATTGGGGCTTCTCCCGCCACTCAATGTGGGCCCAAGCCTTATGTTCCATGGTGTTTACATGCACCGCGCATTGGAAGAATTACAAATCCATTGTGAATGTCTATGGAGTTTTCATTGTGAATTATTCAGATGAAATGTGTCCATATTTTGGTATTTTAGTGCCACCTTTCAGTTATAACTGTAAATGCAAAATAGGTCTATGGCTGAGCTGAGTTGATCAGTGTTTCAATTTGTAGAATTATTTGAAATATGCAGTTATCCGAGGCTATTGCTTGTCTATCTTGGCTACGTTGGTATTTACATTTGGTGAAAACATTTTTGGTCAATTTCGGTTTATAGCCTATGTCACTTTGGTTGTTGGAGCTATCTATTGTATGGTGCGGCAGGGTAGCCTAGTGGTTAGAGTGTTGGACTAGTAACCGGAAGGTTGCAAGTTCAAATCCCTGAGCTGACAAGGTACAAATCTGTCATTCTGCCCCTGAACAGGCAGTTAACCCACTGTTCCTAGGCTGTCATTGAAAATAAGAATTTGTTCTTAACTGACTTGCCTAGTTAAATAAAGGTAAAATTAAATGGTGAACTTGGGCTTCATCAAGGTTTATTTGTGAGTAAATCTGGCTTTGATAATGGCCAGTATTTACCTAACCACCGACCTCACCGTGCAGTGTCATCGCTCTCCCTGATCTATTGTGTCACTCTGTCCACACTGTAATGACACTGAGTGAACGGCTTTAACCCTGTGAGATCCCTGGTTGCAAAAATGCAACAGGTCCTAAACTCACATCCAACACTACACAGTTCATCTCCTTAGACCCAGATGTATTTATTAGTAGCATTTGTTGTGTGTCCTGTCTTCTCTATAATTTAGTGACATGAAGAAAAAATTAACCGAGAAACAAACATTCTGAGCCAGAAATAGAGGTATTTTTGTCAGTGAAGGCAAAAACGCATTTGCAAAAATGCTCTATGCCTCTCATCCCTCTGTAAGGTGTGTGTGTGTGTGTGTGTGTGTGTGAGAGAGAGAGAGAGAGAGAGAGAGAGAGAAAGAGCAGCAAAGTGCTTTCACTACATGCAGTACAATCATCAACACTCCCTTCATATCTCTCTCTCTCTTTTAGTGACGTTGGTTGAGAAGTGGCTTTTCCTAATGGGCCAAAGCTGCCAGACAAGCCCTTGAACACACACACACACACACTCTTCTCTACATCAGATATCCCTCTCACTGGGGTTTCAATGGCTCTACTCTAACCAGTTTTTTGCCCTTTTGGCTGAAAAGAATACAGACTTACTAGGGGTTTACATTTTTTTAAACATTTTTTTTATGACACTGTTATTGTTTTCATTATTTTACTTCATTAATGACCTTCAGGTCAAACGTGTTATTCATTTATTTCTGAAGTTATGGGAAAAACAAGAAAGTGGCTTAGTCTAACTGGATTAACTACCAAGGTGGGACCGTGAGTCGAACTGGCTTAACTACTGAGGTGGGACTGTGAGTCTGGGCCTGTTTCAGACTGCGAGGTCAGTCTGAAAAAGTCAGTCTGATGCTTGACTTGTTTATTTGTACCGACGACTAAAGTGACTTTCACAGGAATGGCTTGGCTGTGACTCCTTAGTGTCAAACTTCAGGTAGGCTTGGCTGTGACTCCTTCAGGTGGGACATCAAACGTTTGGGCCAGACTTTTTGACATGAAATGGACGGAGAGGGAGATGGTTTTGGAGTTTAATTATGAGATCCAATAATTCTTCTGGGTTTTCATTAAGCCTGAACAATTGTGCCTCATCAAAAGCACTCGATCAAAATCAACCCCAGCCAGAGAGAGTTGTTATTTATTGAGATTAGTCTATTTATTGAGTAATTTCATTTGTGTATCCCCAGAACGAGCCTTCGCTCCACTCAACTTAAGTTCCCAAATAAACTAATTACCTTGCCTAAAACAACACCAACAGATGGAGGGCAACAGTAAAACTTTAGCGGTGGAAAAGTTTGCGAAATGCTCGTAAGATGTGGAGCCAGCAACAGCCAGGTTTGGTTTCCAGACCATCCGAGGCAAATACCAGAGATGGTTCGGCAACACTTTATTAGGAGATGCTGCGAAGAGACAGTGTCATATCATTAAACACTGTTTGACTGTCGTCCAAGGCAAGAGAAGAAAGCAGAACACAATTGGAAGTAGTAAGTTAGGAGTAAGTGCGGCTAGCGGCTACTCAACAGATGTCCATGTAATCGTTTCCAGCTTAAGGCCTAGATTCAATCAGCAGACATCCGCATAGTAGATGTTTTGGGGGTACCGGGGGTGGGACGGCATTGAAGCCATCAAATCGGTGAGCAACTGCTCTTGTGATCATTGTCACAAAGCCACATCCGCCCCACTCCCGTTAGATGATCAGAACGAGAAAGTGTAGGCTATTTCGAAATAATTACTCTCAAATTGAAAAATTGGTCAACTTAATAATGAGGATTTCTATCATCCTAATGCAGGTGTAGATTACATCTCACGTTCCACTGTTTGAACTTGTAAACAAGGCTGCATGGGATTTACTCCGTGCAGCCAATGGAAATATCCGCTTTAGGTATAATGCCAGGAGCCACTTGTGGATTTGGCACCTCTTAATACAGTTCAACCTCAGACACAGTCAAAACACTCTCTATGAGGATGTTGGCTAAGCGGATCGGTTTGAATCGAAACTTAAATGTGTTTTGTAGTTGTGGAGAATAGGCCCTTTTATCTGCCCTAATTGTAATGATCTAATGACCAGTCACTGGATCACAGAACAGTAATATGACATCACCTGCTGGCAGAGGTTTAAAGTCATTCATTACAGTTACTCTCATTACATTACTGTAATTGAGTAGCTTTTCCAAGTACTTTTTTTGGTATTCTTCAAAGTCAGTAATTTTACTTCTACTTGATAAAATGTAATTAACATAACAGTACTTCTACTTGAGTAGGATATTCCAGTAGTCTTTCCACCAGTGCTGAGTGAGTGAAAGGTATTTTTTGTGTGAGGGAGAGAGGGCGGAAGGGAGGGGGGTGGAGGGAGGGAGGGTGTAAGGACTGATGCTGGAGAAGAGAAGCAGGTACAGGGAGTTGACATTTAATTAGGAACGGACATGCAACAGGACAGGAACAGCGTCAGAAATGGTAACACAAAGACAGACGACAATCTATGCTGAAGCGGGGAATGGAGCTGGGGAACAGACAGATGTCGGTGAAGTAATAAACCCGGTGATACAGTCCAGGTGAGTCCAGTGAATCGCTGACCTGCGTGACAAGGGAAGGCAGGTGTGCGCAATGATGGTGGCAGGAGGGCGTAACGCAGAGCAGCCTGGCGCCCTCTCGCTCCAGGGGGGAAGAGTGGGAGCAGATGTGACAGAGGGAGTATAAATGGGTGAATGTCAGCCGGTCCCGTGGACAAGTAACAGACTTTATTGTTATGCACTTCTTTGTGTAGCTTTTTTATTTATCAATTCATTTTGATTCCTTTGAATGTTTAATAAAAAAAAAACATGTTATTAGTATATTTCACAAATCATATACAGATGTGCCTTGTTGCAACTTATAAAATAAAGGAACTTAGTTCCTACTGTACATTCATTTCCTCTCTTCCTTTCAATGTAATGCTATTTAATGCAATATTTTCATTTCAAAAGCAACTCAGAGTAAAAGTAATTAAGTACTTTTTAAATGAGCTACTTTTACTTGAGTCGTTTTTTCAGTACTCTTTCCACCGCTGCCCGCTGGCCAAGAGCTTGGTGAGAACATGTTCATAGATACAACACTGCTGAGTGAAGGGGGGGTAGGATGAGATTGACCCTATTCCGCTCAGGCATTTCCAAACCATGCATCAACTCTGTTTTCTGAACTTCTGTACTATTAGCTATTTTCCCAAATGTATTGCTTATCTGTCCTTGCAAATGAAAGCTACAAGTAATTGTCTGAAATACCACCACTCTCACATCACGAAGGTTATGCTTGGCCTTCAAATATGCCTTACTAAGTATTCAGTGTAATTTTGTAATAACTGCGCTGCAATATACAGGTGACAACCATGTGTGCATCTGTGTGATGTGTTATTGCGGTGTATTCCGCCTCCTCATTAATTCACATAGAATTAGCCCATTTCAGTGTTGCGGACAATTTACGTAGGAGGCATTACTGAGCAGGACAAACTTCTCTCTTCAACCAGAGCAGAACAAACTTCTCTCTTCAACCAGAGCCCAAGCACAAACGTTTTCCTCCCTGGCACATTTTCCAGCTGCCCTCACTTCGCCTTCACTACTAATAATAACTTTGGACATGTGTGCATTTCTATCAAAGTAAGTGCCTTGTCATTGTCATTATAGTTTCTGTATATTGTGTTGTCATTTCTACTGTAGGACACCGTATGTATGTATGTATGTATGTATGTATGTATGTATGTATGTATGTATGTATGTATGTATGTATGTATGTATGTATGTATGGATGGATGGATGGATGGATGGATGGATGTATGGATGGATGGATGGATGTATGTATGTATGTATGTATGTATGTATGTATGTATGTATGTATGTATGTATGTATGTATGTATGTATGTATGTATGTATGTATGTATGTATGTATGTATGGATTGCTGGATGGATGGATGGATGGATGGATGTATGTATGTATGTATGTATGTATGGATGGATGGATGGATGTATGGATGGATGGATGTATGTATGTATGTATGTATGTATGTATGTATGTATGTATGTATGTATGTATGTATGTATGTATGTATGTATGTATGTATGTATGTATGTATGGATGTATGTATGTATGTATGTATGTATGTATGTATGTATGTATGTATGGATGGATGGATGGATGGATGTATGGATGGATGTATGGATGGATGTATGGATGTATGTAATGTACAGTTTACATACACTTAGGTTGAAGTCATTAACTTATTTTTCAACGTCTCCACAAATTTCTTGTTAACAAACTATAGTTTTGGCAAGTCGGTAAGGACATCTACTTTATGCGTGACACAAGTCATTTTTCCAACAATTGTTTACAGACAGATTATTTCACTTAAAATGCACTGTATGACAATTCCAGTGGGTCAGAAGTTTACATACACTAAGGCTAACTGACATAATTTGAGTCAATTGGAGGTCTACCTGTGGATGTATTTCAAGGCCTACTATTATCTACTATTATTCTGATAATTCACATTCTTAAAATAAAGTGGTGATCCTAACTGACCTAAGACAGTGAATTTTTACAAGGATTAAATGTCAGGAGTTTTGAAAAACTGCGTTAAATGTATTTGGCTAAGGTATATGTAAACTTCCGACTTCATGTATGGAGCATAATGGACTTACTGTTTTATTCACGTTTACAAGCACTGGTGACAAGTCTTGTATTCTGATTCTTGCATTGTAATGGACATACAGTGGGGCAAAAAAGTATTTAGTCAGCCACCAATTGTGCAAGTTCTCCAACTTAAAAAGATGAGAGGCCTGTAATTTTCATCATAGGTACACTTCAACTATGACAGACAAAATGAGAAAAAAACTATTGAAAATCACATTGTAGGATTTTTTTAATGAATTTATTTGCAAATTATGGTGGAAAATAAGTATTTGGTCAATAACAAAAGTTTATCTCAATACTTTGTTAAATACCCTTTGTTGGCAATGACAGAAGTCAAACGTTTTCTGTAAGTCTTCACAAGGTTTTCACACACTGTTGCTGGTATTTTGGCCCATTCCTCCATGCATATCTCCTCTAGAGCAGTGATGTTTTGGGGCTGTTGCTGGGCAACACGGACTTTCAACTTCCTCCAAAGATTTTCTATGGGGTTGAGATCTGGAGACTGGCTAGGCCACTCCAGGATCTTGAAATGCTTCTTACGAAGCCACTCCTTTTTTTTAATCGGGTGGTGTGTTTTGGATCATTATCATGCTGAAAGACCCAGCCACGTTTCATCTTCAATGCCCTTGCTGATGGAAGGAGGTTTTCACTCAAAATCTCACGATACATGGCCCCATTCATTCTTTCCTTTACACGGATCAGTCGTCCTGGTCCCTTTGCAGAAAAACAGCCCCAAAGCTTGATGTTTCCACCCCCATGCTTCACAGTAGGTATGGTGTTCTTTGGATGCAACTCAGCATTCTTTGTCCTCCAAACACGACGAGTTGAGTTTTTACCAAAAAGTTATATTTTGGTTTCATCTGACTATATGACATTCTCCCAATCTTCTTCTGGATCATCCAAATGCTCTCTAGCAAACTTCAGACGGGCCTGGACGTACTGACTTAAGCAGGGGGACTCGTTTGGCACTGCAGGATTTGAGTCCCTGGCGGCGTAGTGTGTTACTGATGGTAGGCTTTGTTACTTTGGTCCCAGCTCTCTGCAGGTCATTCACTAGGTCCCCCTGTGTGGTTCTGGGATTTTTGCTCACCATTCTTGTGATCATTTTGACCCCATGGGGTGAGATCTTGCGTGGAGCCCCAGATCGAGGGAGATTATCAGTGGTCTTGTATGTCTTCCATTTCCTAATAATTGCTCCCACAGTTGATTTCTTCAAACCAAGCTGCTTACCTATTGCAGATTCAGTCTTCCCAGCCTGGTGCAGGTCAACAATTTTGTTTCTGGTGTCCTTTGACAGCTCTCTGGTCTTGGCCATAGTGGAGTTTGGAGTGTGACTGTTTGACGTTGTGGACAGGTGTCTTTTATACTGATAACAAGTTCAACAGGTGCCATTAATACAGGTAACGAGTGGAGGACAGAGGAGCCTCTTAAAGAAGAAGTTACGGGTCTGTGAGAGCCAGAAATCTTGCTTGTTTGTAGGTGACCAAATACTTATTTTCTACCATAATTTGCAAATAAATTCATAAAAATCCTACAATGTGATTTTCTGGATTTGTTTTTCTCATTTTGTCTGTCATAGTTGAAGTGTACCTATGATGAAAATTACAGGCCTCTCTCATCTTTTTAAGTGGGAGAACTTGCACAATTGGTGGCTGACTAAATTATTTTTTGCCCCACTGTATATGATGTGTGTAAAAATACTTTTTGAAAGTTGTATTGGTTATGATGAGCTAATGCTGAGCAAATTACCAGCTATGTGTGGCGTCATGTTTGTTGACATCATACAATGCATTCCGGTTGTCACGTAAGCGTCTGTCAGAACAAAGATGTTATAACAAAACGAGGTGAAGGGATGGCTCACTCGTCTTTCCAGTAAACTTCTGGAAGTGAATGATGGTAGATGACACACCCCCTTCAACATGCATACTGCAAACAGGCCCAACTCATCTTGTAACCTCTTATTTTTGGTTGCCGGGGAAAAAACAAACATGTCGGTGCTCACAAGCTACCCAATGTCGGATTACTTTATATTTTAGAAAGTGTTCTACTCAATTATTTCGATCACTAGTGAGGTCACCCATGATGTGATGAATTATAAATCATAATTGCTATTAGCTCATTCATACAATGGTTTCTGTCATTCAAGAGTTAGCTAAATATGATCCCTTGTGTTAAGTCACTCTTTCCTCAGTTAGCGCTATAACTAATGTAGCCTACATTTTCTGGTTTGGATGATAATTGTGTTATGCTGTCACTACTTCTGTGAATGTCTGAACATTAAATCCAAAAATAAACTGCTCACATTGAGGACATAACATTGTAAAGACTGTGTTCGTGCAAAATGTTTCTGTGAATAAAAACAGTGTGGCTATCTCAAATGCTGACTGTTGCGTCAATCGTAACTGGACATTCTAAATAAGTATTCTAATCACACCGGTTTGAGAGTACAATGCAGGAACCACTGTAGAATGATCACACCTGTGCATTTGTGTGTGTCAAAGTGTTAATGAACTTATTACCTTTGTTAATGTGTGTGTGTGTGTGTTTACGTGCTATGTGTGTGCTAAATAACTTTATCTTCACAATTTAAGCCTATCTAATGAAGAGCCTGCTTGGGTGATGAATGTGACATTACCATGAGTACCCAGCTAATTGGGTTCTACTGTATGGTTCGTGTATTATGTAATTCCTTTCCTTTCCAGAACTTATTATAATATCACTGATATACAGGAAATGAATACGACTTGAGCAGCAGAACTGTAATTGATACAGGGAATTAGACTAGGCCTATAGGCACTGTAGGGTACTCTATGCCTGCAGTGAGTAATATTGGACTTGGAATAAAAGGTTATCTATAACATATGAAAGTAATTTGAAAGATCAAAGAATGTTGACATTTTAAAATATAGCTCTTGGATCCATCCCCACGATATCATAGTCAAATCAACTCTCTCGTTTAATGGCGAAAGTACCCTCGCCCGCAAAGCACTGGAGCCAATATCTGACCTGTTTCAGGAAACTAGAAATCGGTCACGGGTCAATACTTCACAGGAACTTCAGAGTTAACTTTTTTTAATCAAAATGCATTTTTGGCAGAAATGCATCTCGAACATGTGAACGTTCATGTACCTTAATAACAAACTTGTATTTTTTTTAAATTACGAGCCTAGTTGGTTTAACCCAGGGCCTGATTGGTGTCACACTTTTTCTCCATCCCGAGCAAACACAGCTGATTAATCAAATTGCATTCTAAACTGAAGATCATGATTAGGTGATTATTGGAGTCAGGTGTGTTAGCTGGAGCTCGGACAAAACTGTGACACCAATCAGGCCCTCGAGGAATGGAATTGCCCACCCCTGGTTTAGCCAAAGAAAAAGTCAGCAACCTTTCTGCTAGCCATGATTGGCTGAGATAATGAGTGGGCTGGACATGCCAAGAGATGAGTTTGAATTGGTCCGCCATTTAGCACGCTTCTATCTATTTGAGCTGGTCAGTATGTCTAGTCCTGTGTAACGCACATTTTTTTATGAATCAGTGTTTATGAAGCAGCATAAGTGTTGCTTTCCACTTTTTGGAGGACTGTGTTTTGAAATCAGTGGAATTTGAGAATTACAGCTAAGGAGACTGAGAAAACACCTGTCTTTAAATTTCATCTTCAAACTAATGGCAACCACGGCATCCGACTGAAGATTTGTCCAACAATGAATGATGTATATGGGTAAGATAGTCTAGCAAGCTACATTTTCAGATATTGCAAGTTTATAATTTTGACAGAAAGAGCCATTTACGTGGCTAGCTATAGCCTAATTTTAGCTAGCTATTGTGGAACCTTTTTGGTTAGCTACCTGCAGATTCATGCAGGGTAGTAACGTTATAAATTGTGATGATGGTTCATTGTTTATCTAGCTAGCTAATGTTAGCTGGCTGGCTCGCTAGCTAAAGTTACATGTATGACCTTATTATTTGTATCTCAGAGCCATTTGCTTAAATGGCTATAGCCTAATGTTAGCTAGCTAACATTGAACTTGGTTGGTTAGCTACCTGCAGATTAATGCAGGATAATGATGTAATGAGTTGGGATTATGATTAATTGCTAGATGTCTTGCTAGATTAATTGCTACATGTTTTAACAAAAGACTCCACTATGCGTTTAACCATTTCGGGTGCGTTCGTAAATTCAGTCTGGCCATCTACTCCGATTTCAGAGCACACTCATCTAACTGATTAATTTACGAACGCTCAACACCCATTGAATATAGCTTGTGTCAGTAAACATCAGTAAACTAATCGTCCAGAGTATCCTGTGTGCTCTCTTAACGTGAAACACTCTGAATTTACTCATGGACAATCTGACAGCACAGCTGCAGTCACCAACGCTCTGGATAATGGCGAGTAATGTTTAGTGAGCTGTTCTCTCTCACGTAGATGTCTGGTAGTAGCTAGCAAGTTAGCTTGGGTGCTTGACTGCTGTTGTTAGTACATTCAGATCAACCCTTAAGGAGTTGGGGCTAAAGCATAAGAGGGTGTGAACAATGCTGAATGGGTGTAGACAAAGAAGGGCTCTCCAATAGTAGTACGAAAACATTCAAAGGCCACTTTCTCAAAAGTGAGTTTACAAGTTTATCAACTTTCAAAGCAAAATTACTTTCCCATTTTTCCTCAATTGTAGTGTATGATATACCATTTTGTAGATCTGAGTCTCTACTTTTATCCAATGTAAAAAACACAATTTCAAATGTTGCTACCTATGACCGATTTGAGCAGGTCGGTCTCATATAGCCTCACCAATGTGACATGAACGTAGTGTCATTTAAGGTGAAGTCTGAATACTACAAGCATACTTTTATGAAAGCATTGGCAGGCAACATACCCCTAAGACTTGTTGAGATGTTATCTCACCAGTCCATCAATGATCCTGCATAAAACCCCCTGTTATTTCGGATGACTGTGCTCTTTGTGGCCAATTTTAGAAAAACTTTTAAACAGGTTAACACTCACAAGGCCGCCGGGCCAGACGGAATACCAGGGTGCGTTCTCAGAGCATGCACTGACCAGATGGCAAATGTCTTCTAAGACATTTTCAATCTCTCCTTGTCACAGTCGGAAATCCCAACATGTTTGAAGCTGACTACCATTGTCCCTGTTCCCAAGAAATCCAAGGTAACCTTCCTAAATGACTTCCGCACTGTAGCACTCACATCTATAATTATGAAGTGCTTTGATCATGACACCATCCCAGACACCCTGGACTCCAATTCACGTAAACAGATCCACAGATGATACAATCTTAACTGTACTTCACACTCCTCTCTCCCATCCTGGACAGGAGGGGAAATAACTATGTGAGAATGTTGTTCATAGACTACAGCTCATCATTCAATACAATAGACCCCTCCTAGCTCAGGACCCTGGGAATAAACACTTCCCTCTGCAACTGGATCCTGGACTGCTTGATGGGCTGGCCCCAGGTGATGAGGGGTAAGCAATAACACCTCTGCCATGCTGACCCTCAACATTGTGGTAGCAGGTAGCCTAGTGGTTAGAGAGTTGGGCCAGTAACCAAAAGGTTGCTGGATCGATTCCCCTACCTAACAAGGTACAAATCTGTTGTTCTGCCCCTGAGCAAGGCAATTAACCCACTGTTCCCCGGGCGCCAAAGACGTGGATGTTGATTAAGGCAGCCCCCTGCACCTCTCAGATTCAGAGGGGTTTGGTTAAATGCAGAAGACACATTTCAGTTGTACAACTGACTAGGTATCCCCGTTTCCCCTCAGGGCTATGTGCTTAGTCCCCTCCTGTACTCTGTTCACTCATGACTGCGTGGCCACACATAACTCCAACACCATGCCTGTATGTAAATGGATTTCAGATAGTTGTTTTGGCCACCCGTGAGAGTACTCAGTCACCATGTCATTCCTGTTCATGTTAATCTCACTTTTCTTTCAATATTTTTGGACATGACATATTCTAATATCAAATTAATAACAGTATTATTGAAATATTATAACATAGTGGTAACTCTCCCAACACTGGGGCATGCATAGGCACTTGAGGACCTCTTGAGTAAGTCTCACAAAAGATACAGAAGTGTCTTTGCTCAACCATAACATGTGATGGCAATACAACAGAACAGATGAACCAGAAAGACATTTACTCTCACTCCCATACTAAGCCACACCTCCAGTCTTCTGATCTGATCCAGCATCAATAACCCAACAACCAAACTGAGTGGCCCAACTGGCTCGGTCAAAATAACCCAACATGTGTTTTGTCCAATGCTTATCCAAATTGGGTTGTTTTTATCCCAGCATTTTAAAGTGCGTAGGAGACTCTCAAACAAAATTATCCATCCTTTTCTCAAGTCACTGGACATTTGCCAATAAAATGCAGGGTAGTGCCTGTCCCAAAAAAATAAAAATAAATGTTCTCTACATCTCAGTCTCACCAGGACACCAGCCCATCTACACCTGCAGCATTGTGGTAGCCCATGAAACAAAGGAATAGCATCCGGTGTGAACAAGGGAACAGCTCAGTCGGACTTGAAGTTGGATTTGAAGTCGAAATCGAGGTTAGTAACTGTTGATCTGATGTCCAAAAGTGCTCGGTCGGTCATATGTGATAATAGTATGAACTTTCCGTACAAAAACACTAAAAAACTCACTAAATAGCAAAGTCGGGTTGGAACTCATAAAATGACGTCTCCGTCGGCATCATCTTTCAATGGAACCATAAGTGGTCAGTGTTCATGGCCATCATTGCTGTATATGAGGCATTAGCAATCACAACAGACACAGATTCAAGTTGTTTGAAGCCAAATCCGTCTCACCTCACGGTTGTAACCAAATCAAAGCGCCGACAAGGACCACTTTTCATATCACTCCGCTCTTCTCTTCTGAAGATCTTTTCATCAACAGAGCGGGAAAAAATTTAAACTGCCTGCTGCTGACTTGAAATAAATGTTTTTAAAAAATCCAGAGATTAATGTTTCACCAGTTCTCAGTAGTCAGTTATCTGAGTTTTCAAGGGTAATTTGAAGTGTGTTAGTTGAAGTAGTCCGAAGTAATCAAGGGGACAGCGGGACACCAACAGGTAAGGATGCAACGTGAATACAAGTCTGAAGAAAAACATGGCAGATGGGGGTGTAATGTTCAGTGTGAAGTTTTTAAAAAATCTGTTTTGCTCACAGTTTTGAAAGCCACAGTTTGTAAAGGTTAAAAAGTTTAGATTATTTTAGGTGTCCAGAAGTTCTAAAGTACATATAAGCTACTAATTAGGTTATTGTGTGTGCATGTCACTGCATCTGGTCTGGCATCATGTTGAAGTTCTCTCCTCAGAACTTAGAAGAACATATGTGATTAAGCAAATGTACTGTATGTGTCCTCTCTACCTTCACCCTGAGAGAGCAGACATCTAATGAACCCCACAGCTCTCTAGCGTTACCTCTCTCTCTCTCTATATATATATATATATATATTTATATATATATATATATATATATATATGTCACGTGTGCTCCCTCTCCGGCTTCTAGGTCACCAGGCTGCTCGTTATGGCGCACACCTGTCACCATCGTTAAGCACATCAATGCATTATGACACTGCCAAATACATGTCGCTATGGTTCCTTCCCCAGGCCTTATTGTTTCTGTTTCATGTCTGTGCGTTGTTCGTGTTCCTTGTTTTGTATTATGTTGTATTTATTTATAAAAACACTGACTCCCTGAACTTGCTTCCTGACTCCCAGCGCACATCGTTACATATAGTAGGGTCCATCTTTCCTGGCTGATTCATTTATACCATTGATTTACCTAGCTGAGATATAGACTGACAGACTCTTTAAAAATTTGTATCTTGCTTGATTTTATGGCAAGAATGTTTAAATGTGGAATTAATTATGGCTCGCACACTGCCACATAACACACACACAAGCATTACACCTAATTCACAGACACTAAGTAGATGTTGCTTAACCACACACACAAAACCATTATCACGCTAAGCCTCAGGAGCTCTCAGACTAGCCAGATATTTATGTTTGAAGGTACTGCATGTGAAAGCCCTATGGCTGGTATGAAAATTGGGAAAGAGTTCAAGTTACCTTAGCCAAACAAGCCACCATCACTAGTGAGACTGCTTCGTGACTACTTCAACAGGTGGTTTGTGTGTGTGTGCGTGTGTGCGTATGGGCATGTGTGTGTTTACATGTGAACGTGTGTGCGTGTGTGTGTGCTTGTGATGTATTGAGTCTTAGGGAGGTTGGTTTGTAAAAGCTTTGTAAATACAGAATGGCCCAGTGGTGTTTTTCCTTACAGTGTAAGCTGTGGGGGGCAATGAGTTACTGCAATGTGTGTGTGTGTGTGTTGATATACTGCAGTGTGGCAGATCCAGCAAGGAACCTGGACTGAAGAGAAACGGGTTCACTGAAACTTTAGCTCAGCAGCTCTGTAGGGAGACAATGGGTTTCTAGAATGGAACTCCAAAATTGAACTCACAAAACAGCAAACACATTGTATTCTACAACATTGTTCCAGCATGGAACTCACAAAACTGCATTCTACAACATAGTAAAAAATGAAAGTCACAAAATTATGAATTAACCCAACATTCTAACATAACTGAAATCTTGTTGACAGTTACTTTATGATGTAGGATCTTAAATTAATAGTGTTTAATTCTTCATTTAAACAGTGAATTTCAAACACAAAGACCAGGGAGGTTTTCAATGATTCGCAAAGAAGGGCACCAATTGGTAGATGGGTAAAATAAGTGTCACGACTCCTACTGAAGGTGGCTCCCCTTCCTGTTCGGGTGGCGCTCGTCGTCACCGGCCTACTAGCTGCCACTGATCCCTTTTCCCCCTTTCTGTTTATTGGTTTCACCTGTGTTCATTTTAGCCTGATTGGTCGGGCTTTATTTACCAGCAGGCCCGTCTGGGATTGTCCGATGTACGTGTGTTCACGTCTGTGTGTCACGGTTTTCCCATGTGCTTGGGTTTTTTGCTGGACTGTTTAAGTCCCCCGTGTTTGGGGCATTTGTTTTGGTTGGCGTATGTTCACCGTTGTTGTGCATTAAAAGTTAGCACTACCCTGAACTCTCTGCTTCCTGTGCCTGACTTCTCACCCACTACACCCCGGGTGTTACAATAAGCAGATATTGAATATCCCTTTGAGCATGGGTGAAGTTATTAATTATACTTTGGATGGTGTATCAATACAGGCTACTTTCCTAACTCAGTTGCCGGAGAGGAAGGAAAGTGCTTAGGGATATAACCAGGAGGCCAATGGTGACTTTAAAACAGTTTAAAACAGAGTTCAATGGCTGTGATAGCAGAACTGAGGATGGATCAACAACATTGTAGTGAATTCAAAATACTAACCTAATTGATGGAGTGAAAAGACGGAAGCTTGTACAGAATAAAAAATATTCCAAGACTTGCATCCCGTTTGCAACAAAAGTCACAAAAATACTGCATAAAATCACTTTCTGTCCTGAATACAAAATGATTATGTTTGGGACAAATGCAATACAACATATTACTGAGTATCACACCATATTTTCAAGCGTAGTGGTGGCTGTATCATGTTATGGGTATGCTTGTAATCGTTAAAGACTGGGGAGTTCAGGATTTTAAAAACAGAATGGAGCTAAGCACAGGCAAAATCCTAGAGGAAAACCTGGTTAAGTCTGCTCCCAGACACTGGGAGATTAATTCTTCTTTCAGGACCACAACCTACAAGACAAGGCCAAATCTACACTGGAGTTGCTTACCAAGAAAACAGTGAATGTTACTGAGTGGCCGAGTTCAAAAGAAATCAGCCAAGACCTCAGAATTTTTTTTAGACCTCCACAAGTCAGGTTCATCCTTGGGAGCAATTTCCAAACGCCTGAAGGTTATACCCTGACTACACCGCTCGCGTCGCAAAATACATTTAGGAATCTATGTTATTCAATTATTGCACGCACACTGCTCGCACGAGCCAACGAGTGTCTGCGTTTAGCCAAGGGCTAAAATAGAAGTCATTCCTATTTCTGACGCAGATCGCGCTGCAAGTCCTGCCTCTCCCATCTCCTCATTGGTTTATAGAAGAAGGTACCCACGTGCCATCTTCTCATTGGTGATTGAAAGATGAACTGTTTTGCCGGTTGTCATGGTAATACTATGAAAGTGTAGATGTCAATCACCATATAAGTTCAAAGATTTCAAAGATGAAAAACCTGTAAGGATGACTAGAAACGTTTCGGTTGACCATTTTATGTGTGGATTAATTGTCGGAGTAGAGGACCTTGTGCATTTCAGGTAAAATAACAACTCAATGTTTATTTCAGAGGACAAATTAGCTAGCAACAGCAAGCTAGCTAAATAGGACAAATTAGCTAGAGAGTGCAAGCTAACTAGCTAAATTGGCATACATGTTTAATGCTTTTCGACCTGTCCCCAAATTAATGTAATTGGTTCAGAGTTTGTGTTGATATTTTAACCTGCGTGTCGTGATCGTGTTTGGTATAGGGGGACAAAAAACATGTATGCACAATAGCACGCGATGGTGCATGCACGCAGCCGGTTTGGGTTCCATGTGAAGGTACCACGTTCATCTGTACAAGCAATAGTACACAAGTATAAACACCATGGGACCACATAGCCGTCATACCGCTCAGGAAGGAGACGCGTTCTGTCTTCTAGAGATGAACGTGCTTTGGTGCGAAAAGTGCAAATCAATCCCAGAACAAAAGCAAAGGATCCTGTGAAGATGCTGGAGGAAACAGGTACAAAAGTATCTATATCCACAGTAAAATAGGTTCTATATCGACATAACCTGAAAGGCCGCTCAACAAGGAAGAAGCCCCTGCTCCAAAACCGTCATAAAAAAGCCAGACTATGGTTTGCAACTGCACATGGTGACAAAGATCGTACTTTTTGGAAAAATGTCCTCTGGTCTGATGAAACAAAAATATAACTTTTTGGCCATAATGACCATCGTTATGTTTGGAGGATAAAGGGGGAGGCTTGCAAACCAAAGAACACCATCCCAACCGTGAAGCACAGGGGTGGGAGCATCATGTTCTTGGGGTGCTTTGCTGCAGGAGGGACTGGTGCATTTCACAAAATAGATGGCTTCATGAGGGGGGGAAATTATGTGAACATATTGAAGCAACATCGCAAGACATCAGTCAGGAAGTTAAAGCTTTGGTCGTAAATGGGACTTCCAAATGGACAATGACCTCAAGCATACTTCCAAAGTTGTGGCAAAATGGCTTATGGACAACAAAGTCAAGGTATTGGAGTGGCCATCACAAAGCCCCGACCTCAATCTTATAGAAAATGTATGGGCAAAACTGAAAATGCATGTGCGAGCAAGGAGGCCTACAAACCTGAATCAGTTACACCAGCGCTGTCTGGAAGAATGGGACAGAAATTCACCCAACTTATTGTGGGACGCTTATGAAAGGCTACCCGAAACATTTCACCAAAGTTAAACAATTTAAAGGCAATGCTACCAAATACTAATTGAGTGTATGTAAACTTCTGAAAGAAACAAAAGCTGAAATAAATCATTTTCTCTACTATTGTTCTGACATTCCACATTCTTAAAATAAAGTGTGATCCTAACTGACCTAAGACAGGGAATTTTTACTAGGAATAAATGTCAGGAATGATGAAAAACTGAGTTTAAATGTGTTTGGCTAAGGTGTATGTAACTTCAACTGTATGTAGGCAGCAGCCTCACTGTGCTAGTGATGGCTGTTTAACAGTCTGATGGCCTTGAGATAGAAGTTTTTCAGTGTCTCGGTCCCAGCTTTGATGCACCTGTATGGACCTCTTCTTCTGGATGATAGGAGGGTGAACAGGGAGTGGCTTGGGTAGTTGTGTTCCTTGATGATCTGTTTGGCCATCCTGTGACATTGGGTACTGTAGGTGTCCTGGAGGGCGGGTAGTTTGCCCCTGGTGATGCGTTTGTTAGACTACACCACCCTCTGGAGAGCCCTGCGGTTGCGGGTGGTGCAGCTGCCGTACCAGTGGTGACACAGTCTGATAGGATGTTCTCAACTGTGCATCTGTAAATGTTTGTGAGGGTTTTAGGTGCCAAGGCAAGTTTCCTTAGCCTCCTGAGGTTGAAGAGGCACTGTTGTGCCTCTTCAACACACTGTCTGTGTGGCTGGATCATTTCAGCTTGCCAGTGACGTGTATGCCGAGAAACTTGAGGCTTTCCACTTTCTCCACTGCGGTCCTGTCTATGTGGATAGGGAGGGGGGGTGCTCCCTCTGCTGTTTCCTGAAGTCTACGATCATCTCCTTTGTTTTGTTGATGTTGAGTGAGAGGTTATTTTCCTGGCACCACACTCCCAGAGGCCTCACTTCCTCCCTGTAGGCTGTCTCATCATTGTTCTTAATCAAGCCTACTACTGCTGTGTCGTCTGCATACTTGATGATTGAGTTGGCCATGCAGTCATGGTTGCACAGGGAGTACAGGAGAGGGCTGAGCACACACCCTTGTGGGGCCCCAGTGTTGAGGATCAGGAAAGTGGAGGAGTTGTTTCCTACCTTCAACACCTGGGGGTTGCCCATCAGGAATCCAGTTGTACGGGGCGGGGTTCAGACCCAGGGACTCGAGCTTGATGATAAGCATGGAGGCTACTATGGTGTTGAATGCTGACCTATATTCAATAAACAGCATTCTTACATAGGTATTACTCTTATCCAGATGGGATAGGGCAGTGTGCAGTGTGGTGGCAATTGCATTGTCTGTGGATCTATTGGGGCGGTAAGCAAATTGATGTGGGTCTAGGGTGACGGGTAAGGTAGAGGGGATATGATCCTTGACTATTCTCTCAAAGCTCTTCATGATGACAGAAGTGAGTGCTACGGGGCGATAGTCATTTAGTTCAATTACCTTTGCTTTCTTGGGTACAGGAACAATGGTGGCCATCTTGAAACATGTGGGGACAACAGACTAGAATAGGGAGAGATTGAATATATTCTGCGCATGCTCTGAGGACGCGGCTAGGGATAATGTCTGGGCCAGCAGCCTTGCGAGGGTTATCACGCTTAAATGTCTTACTCACATCGGCCACGGAGAAGTTGAGCCCAGAGTCCATGGTAGCAGGCTGCGAAGGAGGCACTGTGTTATCTTCAAAGTGGGCGAAGAAGGTGTTTAGCTTATCCAGAAGCATGACGTCGGTGTCCACAAAGTGGCTGGTTTTCCCTTTGTAGTCCGTGATTGTCTGTACACCCTGTCATTTATTTCTCGTGTCTGAGCCGTTGAATTGTGACTCCACTTTGTCTCTATACTGATGTTTTGCCTGTTTGATTGCCTTGCGGAGGGAATAACTACATTGTTTGTATTCTGCCATATTCCCAGTCACCTTGCCATGGTCATATGTGGTGGTTCGCCCTTTCAGTTTTGTGCGAATGCTGCCATCTATCCACGGTTTCTGGTTAGGGTAGATTTTAATAGTCACAGTGGGTACAACATCTCCTATACACTTCCTGATGAACTCAGTCACCATGTCAGTATATACATCAATCTTATTCTCTGAAGCTACCCAGAACATATCCCAGTCCGCGTGATCAAAACAATCTTGAGGCGTGGATTTGATTGTTCAGACCAGCGTTGGATATTCCTTAGCATGGGTACTTCCTGTTTGAGTTTCTGCCTATAGGAAGGGAGGAGCAAAATAGAGTCATGGTCAGATTTGCCAAAAGGAGGGCGGGGGAGGGCCTTGTATATATCCCGGAAGTTGGAGTTACAATGGTCAAGTGTTTTTGCAGCTTGAGTACTACAGCCGATGTGTTGATAGAACTTTGGCAGCCTTTTCCTCCAATTAGCTTAGTTAAAAATCGCCAGCTACAATAAATGAAGTCTCAGGATATGTGGTTTCCAGTTTGTATAAAGTCCAGTAAAGTTCTTTGAGGGCTGTCGTGGTATCGGCTTGAGGGGGGATATACACGGCCGTGACTTTAACCAAAGAAAATTATATTGGGAGATTACACGGTCGGCATTTGATTTGTGAGGTATTCTAGGTCGTGTGAACTCAAGGACTTGAGTTCCTTTATGTTATCACAATTACACCATGAGTCATTAATCATGAAACATACACCCCCGCCCTTCTTCTTCCCAGAGAGACATTTATTCTTGTCTGCGCGATGAACTGACAACCCAATTGGCTGGACCGACTCAGACAGTATATCCCAAGAGAGCCATGTTTTCCGTGAAACAGAGTATGTTACAATCCCTGATTTCTCGCTGGAAAGAAGCCCTCACCCTGACCTCGTCTACTTTATTATCCAGAGACTGAACATTTGCGAGTAATATACTCCGAAGCGGTGGGTGGTGTGAGGGTCTCCTAAGTCGGACTAGAAGACAGCTCCGAAGACCTCTCCTTCGCCGGCGTTGTTTTGGCTTCTGGAATCAGTTCAATCGCCCTCGGGGGGTGCGAACTAAGGATCTGCTTCGGGAAAGTCGTATTCCTTGTCGTAATGCTGTTAGTGCTGGTGAGTTACCACCACTCTGATATCCAATAGTTCTTCCCGGCTGTATGAAATAACATAAATCATTTTCTGGGCTATCAATGTAATAAATACATAAATCAACAAAATACTGCAAAATTTCCTAAGGGCGAGAAGCGAGGCATCCTTCTCTGTCGGCTCCATTATCTTCTGTTAGCGCCATTATCTGATGTGAATGGCGTCCCTTAGAGGAAAACCACTTTAATTTCACGTGATCACGTGTGAATTGATCCACAAACACGTTTTCATGTGATTACGTGATCTTATGTGAAGTTACTGTGATAAAATGTTACAATATGTAAAGCAACTTGTGATAACATCAAACTACAGATGTGAAAATGTGATCACATGTGGTGTTCCATAAACACATTTTCACATGATTTCACATACGAAATTTCATGTGAATTCATACGATTATCCACGTGAAATCATGTTTTTTTTCTGTAAGGAGTGGGCACCATTATCCCCTTGACTCTCACCATAGGTTGCTGGACCATAAAACAGTTTTTTTTTGTCCATGAGGTAGAGCATCAAACAGAAAGGATGTGTGCAGTTTAGTGGCATCTTGTTATGAAGCACTAATAGAAAGTTCTGAGAGCCTCTATAAAGGCTGCCAAAGGGAAATTTCTCGAGTTGCAGCCGAGACAAGACACAAACAAGCGCGCACACACACACACACACACACACACACACACACACACACACACACACACACTCAAGCAATGTC
Organism: Oncorhynchus tshawytscha; assembly: GCF_018296145.1. Lineage (NCBI taxonomy): Eukaryota > Metazoa > Chordata > Actinopteri > Salmoniformes > Salmonidae > Oncorhynchus > Oncorhynchus tshawytscha. The sequence goes on along the minus strand of NC_056453.1, from coordinate 17,875,222 downwards.
GAGATATATTTTTTTATGTTGAGATACATTTATTTATGTGGACTGGAGGTCGCCGACAAGTGCAACACTATATTTGTATTCCCTCTCTGTGAAACAAACATGTCACAATAGTCAGGTTTGAAATGGACACAAGTTTTGTGACACTGTGGGGAAGTAGGATAGATTAGAAAGAGCAGAGAGCACCATTGTATAACAATGTTGCATATTTCAGCAGAAAGGAATTTGGAATATAAAAGAGGAGAGAGGAGGTGAAGAATCTTACAATCAACAGAATATATTGAACCACCCTTTACCATCAGGGTCAACGTCTCTCACCTTTCTTTGCGTCTGAGACCAGAGGTCTTGGGGTGAGTGGATGCATAACTTCATATTCAGACCAAACTTGAGACAATCCCTGCTGTACAGTGTTTCCTGATTGCTTCATGCAAGTGCTCTTACACAACTATACTGCACAAACAGCAATCTTACCAATACAATTTTGTAAATAAGTTACATTTCACAAGATCGAGTCTTCAGCTTAAATATTACAACGTGAAAAATGTATATTTCTGTAACACAGCCTATAATATAACCTACTGGAACAGCTAGGGTCTATGGACAGCTCAGAGTTGTTCTAAAACAGATTTTGGGTGCAGTTAACACTTGCCAGCTGTCTCACATCTTTGTCTCTTTGTACACTGCTCTAGGAGTGTTAGAGCTGTGTCTACTCACAGATGAATGGCTTCCCAATCTGTTTTTGTGCTTTAATCAATACTTGACAACAGGTGGAAACAGTGCAGTCAAGATGAACATAACTCAGGGGCCACAGTCTGCCTTGTGCGCATCCATATTAAGGAACATCTTGTGGATGTAAAACAAGCTGAACGTAACTCAAAGATGCAGATTGTGCATATCCCTGTTTATACACCCTGTGTAACTGAGAAAGGACTAGAGAGTTGGGAGAGTTGCCCCACAATTTTGCAACTCTCATGGGCGAATTCTGCTGAGAGTAAGTGAGTGAAACAGTATCAGTGGAATATATATAACAGAGTTAGATTTCTTGCATGAACAAAAAACTGGACTCTGAGAACACAGACGTCCAGACATCCTATTGATCACATCCTAGCATTATGTCTCTGCTGTATTTCTAGTGATGGATTATACACACCTCCCAGACAATCTGTTTAACACATACACACACACACACACACACACACACACACACACACACACACACACACACACACACACACACACACACACACACACACACACACACACACACACACACACACACACACACACACACACACAGTCATTGGTCATCCTGTTATATTTAGCTAACAATAGGTGTCCTTCTTTTCGAGGCATTGGAAAACCTCCCTGGTCTTTGAGTTTAAATCTGTGTTTGAAATTCCCTACTCGACTGCGGGACCTTACAGATAATTGTATGTGTGGGGTACAGAGATGAGCTATTCACTCAAAAATCATGTTAAACACTATTATTGCACACAGAGTCCATGCAACCTATTATGTGACTTGTTAAGCACATTTTTACTCCTAAACTTATTTAGGCTTTCCATAACAAAGGGCTTGAATACTTATTGCCTCAAGACATTTTAGCTTTTCATTTAAATTTATTTGTAAAAACACAATACCACTTTCACATAATTGAATGCATAAATTCAGGCTGTAACACAACAAAATGTGGAAAAGTCAAGGGGTGTGAATACTTTCTTTAGGCAAAAAAAAAATCAGATTTAAATCTACGGCAACCATTTCAAAATGTAACAGGCTGTTACTACAGTCAGTGTCCAGATTTCAGTTAGGCTACTATTCCATTTAACCCACCTGAACAGTACAGTTCCCTTGGCATGCTATTTTGAAGTCCCCGTCATGTGACTGTCAAATTTGTATGGCGCCTCACAAACATCACACATAACATAGCCGGTGCTGCTAGCATGTTCTTTTACCACTTCACTAAATATTTCCCAAACATCAGACTATTGCTCTGGCCCTCCCTTCTGTTTATTTTCAACTCACCATTTCGCAGATTTTCTCTGAATTCAACACCAACATTGTCCCTTTTGCCTCAGTGGATCAATGTTAACTTTTCTGCCCATGTTCGTAAAAGCTTTTGGCAATTGGCGTGTATTTGACGTACTACAATTACGCCATAAAGCTTAGGCTTTTGCTATGGCAGATACAAATAAGAAAGAAAAATAATAAATAAATAAAAAAAGAAAAACCTCAATGTAGCCTATTGATATAAGTTGCACAATGATGATACATTCATGGATTTTTTTTAATACATTGGTTTCCCTTTGTTCAACCCGCCTGCCAACCACTCGCCCTTCATCCACACAATATGTCTTGACCCTTAACTCACCCGCCGCGATGATATAACCACAGGGTCTGTGAGTTATGAGTCAACCCTTGCATCACTAACAAACACACACTCACCGCCATTGATCATTCCATTAGATTTCGGAAAAATGTTTACCCGAGATCTCTTTGTACCCTGACACACACACACACACACACACACACTGTCTGACACTATCTGATTGCCACACATTCAAGCCTCACTGAGTGATTAACATCACGAGGCTATATTCAAGAAAAGGTGAGGTTTGGAAAAGGAAAGTGTAATTTCCTCTCCAGTGTGGCCTTGAAGTGGCCATTACGGCTGAAAACACACATTTCACTTCAATTCTGTCTCATTATAATGAATGCAGCCATTATAATTAGATTGATGTTAGATTGAGCCAGCCCTATTCATTTCTCATTACAACCAATAGATAGAATTATCTAACGGCTTTCAAGGACAGAACGGGTTGTGTGATTGAGGCATGAGGTTGAAGTAACTCAATCAATCTAATTCAATTGTTGAAAGGTGTATTGCTTAGTAAAAAGGTAATTCAGACAGACACAGAATGCTAAACACAGAAACACAGGCCTGGCCGTAACATAAGAACCAGCCTAAGGTGACAGGGACAGAATTGGATTCCTATCGAGGGAAGTCACAGCTGTATTCCATTCCAACATATTCCAGTCTGTGCTAGCGAAACAGTCAGGTAGTGTAGCATCCGCGTTATCTGACCACTTCCGTATTGAGCGAGTCACTGGTACTTCCTGCTTTAGTTTTTGCTTGAAAACAGGAATTAGGAGGATAGAATTTGCCAAATGGAGGGCAGGGGAGAGCTTTGTATGCATCTCTGTATGTGGAGTAAAGGTGGTCTAGAGTTTTGTTTCCCTCTGGTTGCACATGTGACATGCTGGTAAAAATGTGTTAAAACTGATTTAAGTTTGCCTGCATTAAAGTCCCCGGCCACTAGGAGCGCCGCTTCTGGGTGAGCATTTACTTGTTTGCTTATGGCCTTATAGAGTTGGTTGAGTGCGATCTTAGTGCCAACATCGGTCTGTGGTGGTAAATAGACGGCTACGAATAATATAGATGAGAACTCTCTTGGTAGATAGTGTGGTCTACAGCTTATCTTAAGGTACTCTACCTCAGGGGAGCAATACCTCAAGACTTCTTTAATATTAGACATCACGCTCCAGCTGTTATTGACAAAAAGACACACACCCCCACCCCTCGTCTTACCAGACGTAGTTTCTCTGTTCAGCCGGTGCATGGAAAATCCCACCAGCTCTATATTATCTCTATGTCGTCATTCAGTCACGACTCTGTTCTTAATGTTCCGTTGGTAGGATAATCGTAATCGTAGGTAATCAATTTTATTTTCGAATGATTTGCATGTCAGCAGGTAGAATGGATGGCAGTGGGAGTTTACTCTCTCGCCTGCTGAGTCCCAGAAGGCAGTCCGATCTGTGTCTTTTCTTCAAGCAAATGACGGGGATTTGGGCCTGTTCCTGGGAGAGCAGTATATCCTTCTCATCGGACTCGTTAAAGAAAAAATCTTCTTCCAGTTCGTGTTGAGTAATCGTTGTTCTGATGTCCAGAAGTTATTTTTGGTATAAGAGATGGTAGCATCAACATTATGTACAAAATAAGTTTCAAAATAAGTTACAAACAATGCAAAAAAACTAACAAAATAACACAATTGGTTAGGAGCATGTAAAATGTCAGCCATCCTCTTTGGCGCCGTCCTTGCCCCAACAACAGTGAAGTTCCTGAGGGAGCAGGGTGCACAGAATCAACAATGCGTTGTGCAGGACTGTAATAACATCACATAACGAGGTAGTTAAAGGACTTACGGTAACACACCTTTCGGTAAGAGGGCACTCCATCACGACACCAAATCTACTATCTACCATTTAGACCTCTGTCTACATCTCATCTTATCTGTGAAAGCTATGGTAAGGTATGGTATTAGCCAATTCTATTTGATACATCTTGGGTATAGCTGTACAGAAGAGTTTAGATATGGAACAAAGATATACTGCCCTGTTTTTGGCCTTTTCTGAGAGCGGGTCAGTCTACCGTACACGGTTAGGTGAAATTGAAACCAGGGCAAAGTTGGACTCTTGGGGATATTCAAAATATTGTGCCTGCTATTCGTAATCTGTTTGTAATCTGTTTGTTTGTTTGTTTATTTGTTAGTAGTGCTCTTTGTGGAAACTGTGTTTCTATGCAATAGGCAGCTGCACTTTATTAGAAGTCACAGGAATGTCCCATGGATATCTGTTTCTGTTTTGTGTGCCTCTAGACAGTCCTAACCACTACAGTGTGTGTACCTGTTTTCCTCGACACACAGGAATGGATGATATTAAAAGTAAATGAAAAGAAGAAGACATAACTCCTTCCCACCGATAACTAATCTGATTTCATTCCATTGCAGACCGCAGAGCAATCTCCACTTCTATTACCAAACCTTCATGCTTTTAGATGTTTTTAGAATTGTACTTGAGATAAATGCTGAATCCACAATCAGTGTCTCATTTGAGTGTGATAGTTGGTTGAATTCATTATAACAATAACACTACAGCAATTTGAGTGCAGAGTATACAGTTGCCTAGTAGGCCATATTGTATGTGTGCTAGTTTCTAAACAAACTGCTCCTATTTCCTGCTCAGGAGATTGTCCTATGGCTACTTCCTGCACTAGGAAGTGTTGTGTCTAATGTGATGGTATCTGTGTGCATTAAGTATGGAATCTTCTGCAGCTGAGATGAGGCAGCTGATAATCTATTAACAGATGTCACTGGGTTCAGAGGCTATTCTTTGATGTGCAATATATACAGTACCAGTCAAATGTTTGGACACACCTACTCATTCAAGGGTTTTTCTTTATTTGTACTATTTTCTACATTGTAGAATAATAATGAAAACAACTATGAAATAACACATATGGAATCATGTAGTAACCAAAAAAAGTGTTAAACAAATCTAAATATATTTTATATTTTAGTTTCTTCAAAGTAGCCACCCTTTGCCTTGATGACAACTTTGCACACTTTGCAGAAATGTTTTGGTACGCTTCCCCAGGTCTGTGCCTCGACACACTCTACGGACAATTCCTTCGACCTCATTGCTTGGTTTTTGTTCTGACATGCACTGTCAACTGTGGGACCTTATGCAGACAGGTGTGTGCCTTTCCAAATCATGTCCAATCAATTGAATTGACCACAAATAGACTCCAATCAAGTTGTGGAAACATCTCAAGGATGATCAATGGAAACAGGATGCACCTGAGCTCATTTTTGAGTCTCATAGCAAAGGGTCTGAATACTTATGTAAATAAGGTATTTCTGTATTCATTTTTTTTTAAATTATCAAACATTTTGAAGAACCTGTTTTCGCTTTGTCACTATGGGGTATTGTGAGTAGATTGCTGAGGATTTTCTATTTTATTTAATCCATTTTAGAAAAAGTCTGTAACCTAAAAAGTCAAGGGGTCTGAATACTTTCCGAAGGCACTGTATAATTTGGGAAGACAGTTTATTTCTTTGGTCTGAAAGAACAGTGTTAATTAACTTGTAAATTATTATTGTTGATAAATGAACATCATCAATATCGTTTTTACTTGTCCCTCTATGCAGACACAACTCAACTGGCTACTCTACAGTGAGTTCAGTTCACAGTACAATGCTATGTCCTTCAGAGGGACTCTCGCTCTAAAAATAGCTATGTGTGTGTTGGTCTTCATGGGACAGGCACGGACTCCTCACGGTGCAGTTAGGTGTTTATATGACTAACATACATCTGGGAAAGTGGAGTGTGTCAGATAGATAGCTAGGTCTCTCCACCGCAGTAGGGTGCCCAGGCTTGTGGGACTGTATTGTGTGTGTGTGTGTGTTATACGCAGCAGGGTTTATTCTAGGGCAAGGAGCTATAGCTCAACACTGACTGACACACACACATATATACACGCACACACACACAGTCTTGTCTTAGTAATGACCACGTTTGTTAAGATAACAAAGATTGAAAATGCATATCCTTTCAGTATGTCTCCATAGGTAAGCAAGACATAAATGTTACTGATGGCTTTATAGAAAACATGTAATAGAAGAGCATATTAGATTTCCCCTCCGTTCTGCCTTGTAGTGATTGTCTTTGTTAGCACCCACAGTTTTCACCTAGCACCTATATTTTCCACAGCTTGTTAATTAACACCTATATTTTCCACTAAGTGTATTGCAATGGTGGAGAGGAGAGAGAGAGAGAGGAAGTGAGAAATAAAGAGCGATTGAGGCAGGAGGCAGAGGGAGAGGAAGAGCATGTGTGTGTGTGTGGTGTGGTGTGGTGTGTGTGTGTGTGTGTGTGATGTGTGTGTGGTGTGTGTGTGTGTGTGTGTGTGTGGAACACGATAGTAGCACAGAGCTCTCCGTGGTGGTGTCGTTGTGTCCACCATGTCTCCTATCTTTCCCTTCACCCCCTCCCCCGTTCCTCTTCCCCTATCCTTCCTCCCCTGTTCCTCTCCCCCTGCATTCCTCTTCACTGCAATCAGCTCCTCTGAATCCCCCTGCTTCCTTGCCAAGGCACATATAAGTCACAGGGTTGCCACACATACAGCCACACACACACACACACACACAGATATGCAGAGACACACACTTACACCCACACACACACACACCACACAGAGCATCTCCCCACACACTCCATGTGCACATTTGTTCAGCTGCGAGCTGCTTATGAAGCTCTCCTATCTGAAATTAAGCTCACACCTTCAAAACGACAACATTTCCTCACCACAAAGCTGAGCCAGCTTCGACTCCATAGAGTCTTACCAGAAAAAGCACCCAGAAAGGGAAAACAGAGATGAAGAAAAAGTAGAAGTTGAAGCAAGAAAAGCTAAACTAGTAACAGAACCCTGTTAAGATGGGCGGAGAGTGGAATATTCCCCCAGGGTGGACATGTGTGCATTTAAAGTCTAGGGAAAGGGATGAATAGGTAAATATGACGGGAGTTAAGAGTTGGGAGAGCTTTGTGCTGAGGTGTGGCCTTGTGGTTACAGTGTCCGCCCTGAGAGTGGAAGGTTGGGACTTTTATCTAGAGGGCTGAGAGATCATTGTGGCGTGGTCAGCATTTTTCATGCTGCGGGTAGGAGCGTTAGCCTACCTATTGTATTAAAAAAACCTCTGTCGCATTATACACACACTCTCAGATTCACTGCAAGTTCAGTAGCCTACCTCTCCTCTCCAAGTTGGGCGTGAGTGATCAAGTGCGCTTACAGTATGTGTGGTCTCAATGAAATAGAGCAGACTGCATAAGCGGAGTTGGGCATACAAGATCAGGTGAACGTTGTGTCTCAATTAGGCCTAAATAGAGTAGCCTAGGCTATAGCATATGCATGGGCGGAGAAGCACAGGACAGTTATCTTTCCAAGGAAATGAACTTCCTAAATATGATTAGGTTATAGTTTACTACATTGCCTAGAAATAAATATTGGTCACCTATATTTGTCTCTGTCTGAAAATCGCCCTGCTTCTGAAAGGTAAGCTATAGGCAAAACGTAGCTTAAAATAAAGTGCAAGTATTTCCTCTCTTTCCAACTCTGCTCTCTTCAAACTACATCTAGCCTTTTGGCTGATCTAGCCTTTTGGCTGATATAGCCCCGTAATATGATAGCCTAATATAATGGGCCATGTGAGAATCTCTGGTAATTTAACCTATTTCTTAGGTTATATTTGTACATTTTGATATTACCTATAGAGCGCAAAATAGCTGGCACAGTGGCTGGCAAGCGAGGCTCGTCATATACGCCTAAGGTAACATTAGGGGACTGTAGGTGTGTTCCGGACCAGGTGTTGCGGGATCCCTGTGACTGTAAAGTATGGACCCAATGCATCTCTGCTTCAGAGTTAAGGAGATACAGTATATTGGGTTAATGCCCTGTGATAGACTAGTGTCCTGTCAAGGTGGTGTATTTGTACATCAAGCTGCCTCACACTACAGAAACAAGAAATAAACTCCAGCTCCTATGAGCCGTCCCGGCTCTCACAAGCCAAGGCTCGTTCAAAGGCTTGGTCTGTTGTTTTTATGAAAAAGTTTTCATTAAATCATTTTTAATCATTTTTAACCATTGGAAGTTCTGATAGCTAAGGATTCCGCGACGAGGTTAGTTTTTTCGGCTGGTAACGCAAGTTTGTGTCTTGGATTCCCGAAGAAGAGAAAAAAATTGGTAGCGGTTAGCCATCACGCTAACAGAGCAAGATAACGCTAGCAGTGCTAGAGTCAAAACACCAGTGGTATGAGTCTACGTCTGCGCTCAAATGCGCTAGATGTGAGATTATATCCACGCAAAGAGGAGGAAAATAAGGTAGAACTGATGACTGAACATAAATTCTTTGTCTGTTCTAAATGTATCATCATCAAGCAGCATAGGGAAGAGATCATCTGGCTGCTAGCTCAGCTGTAGGATAAACAAGATGTGCTTTTAAGTACTTTGATGCAGCCCAGACACACAGAATTTCAGTTCTGAATGCCTCATACAGCCAAGGGGTTGATAAGTCGGGCAATACTGACCTGATCCAATCCACTGGACCGATGGTAAGCTCAACTCAGTGGCCAGTGGGAGACTGGACACTGGCAAGGCGAAGGAGGTCGGGTGGGAGGCAGTCTGGTCAGCCTCCATATATCATAGAAGATCAGATCCAGCTATTGAACAGCTTTGCCCCGCTGGAGATGGACATGCCGGCCCCGGGAGTTAGCTCTCATCCTGGGAGTACACCAACAGCCAGTAGCCATCCAGGGGCACCCGCCACAGCTCAACCGGTCGCTGACCAAAAGAAACAAGGTCTTGGGGCCTCCTCCATTTCTCTGAGGTTTCCGACACCATCCGCTGCTACTGGTACATGTGCGGCGAGTCAGGCTGGTTCAAAGCACACCCCTCCCCCCAAGGCAGGCCGTTTCTGTTCCGCCTCTTCCTTCCCCATCGGATTCCATCACAACCACCATCGTCGTGGGCAGCTTGATGGTGAGAGATTTTGTCACCCAGGCGCCAGTGTCCAAGACATCAACTCCCTTCACCCCACAGATCTAGCCAACTACTCTAACATAGGCACCATTGTCACTCATTTCAGATTTATTGACATTCGCTTTTGACAATCTGAGTAACTGAAGAAGGGCTACAACATTCTCTTGAACACCCTTGTTTTTACAGGGAAGAAACAGAGGACATGGAAATCATATTATATCGCAGAGAATTAGAAGTGCAGGAAACGTAAGTAACCTAATCTATGTTCCTTTAATGCTACGAGGGTACTGTCTGCAATACTCATACGCACTGTCAAGAGTAGTAGGCTAAGGCCCAGTTCTCTGTGACATTTTAGAGACACATTTGCATACACCCACGCACTCACTCATGACGAAGTTTTACTTTCACACACAAACGGAGCACAAAGAAGAATGAACATTAAGAGAGAGTGGACATTGAAGAAGGAAAATAAGAAAAATACGTTAAATAAATAAATTGGGACTGGAATTTACCAAAATAATGTTTTAAAAGGTTAAATATGTTAAATGTTAAAGTTTGAAAGCATGGGGAAATGTACAGTGGAACATGTTATTGGAGTAATGCAGTAAAGGGGATGACAATGTTATAATGTTGTTTGCATTGAAATAGGATGAATGTTGACTATGTGTTTTAAGCCTATAAGAACAAGGCCGAAGGGCCTGTAGGAGGTTGATAATGAAAGGTTATAATGCTGAAATGTTGTAATGATGGGATGTTTAACTTGTTGGATATCTAAGAGCTAAGGGGAGTAGTAAGTTAGGTTAGAGTAGGATTGTAATGGAGCCAAGTGGGGAATGGTAATATTAAAAAATGTATGTTTCAAAAGATAAGGTTTTATTAACATTAAGAGTGCTGGCCTGAATTGGAAGTTGCCTGGTCAGAGCGGCTAGGAGGAGACATCCTGTCAAGGTGGGCATCCTGGGAGGAAAGGAGCGTTGTCCGCATTAGGTGTTAACCACTGTATGCGTCATCGGAGCAGGTGTCAGTCATGATGAGTTAGCAGAAAGAAGAATGGAGGGTATAAAAGAGCTATGCTTTTTGGGAGATGGGCACTCTCTTTGAGCTTGCTAGAAAATCCTGTCGACTGCTGAAAGAAGATTTTTGGTGTAGCTTTTTAGCCTAAAATATATTTTGGGTGGTTAGAGTGTTGGACTAGTAACCGGAAGGTTGCAAGTTCAAACCCCCGAGCTGACAAGGTACAAATCTGTCGTTCTGCCCCTGAACAGGCAGTTAACCCACTGTTCCTAGGCCGTCATTGAAAATAAGAAGTTGTTCTTAACTGACTTGCCTAGTTAAATAAAGGTAATTATTATTATTCTTTTTTTTTAATATACTCTGTTAAAGTAAAATTCTAGGTCTCCCGAGTGGTGCAGTGGTCTAAGGCACACCCCATCATAGCACTGAGACTGCACTTGTGAAGGTGGTAAATTACCTTTTAATGGAGTCAGACCGAGGCTCTGCATCTGTCCTCGTGCTCCTAGACCTTAGTGCCGCGTTTGATACCATCAATCACCACATTCTTTTGGAGAGATTGGAAACCCAAATTGGTCTACACGGACAAGTTCTGGCCTGGTTTAGATCTTATCTGTCGGAAAGATATCAGTTTGTCTCTGTGAATGGTTTGTCCTCTGACAAATAAACTGTAAATTTCAGTGTTCCTCAAGGTTACGTTTTAGAACCACTATTGTTTTCACTATATATTTTACCTCTTGGGGATGTCATTCGAAAACATAATGTTATCTTTCACTGCTATGCGGATGACACACAGCTGTACATTTCAATGAAACATGGTGAAGCCCCAAAATTGCCCTCGCTAGAAGCCTGTGTTTCAGACATAAAGAAGTGGATGCCTGCAAACTTTCTACTTTTAAACTCAGACAAAACAGAGATGCTTGTTCTAGGTCCCAAGAAACGAAGAGATCTTCTGTTGAATCTGACAATTAATCTGATGGTTGTACATTCGTCTCAAATGAAACTGTGAAGGACCTCGGCATTAGTCTGGACCCTGATCTCTCTTTTGACGAACATATCAAGACTGTTTCAAGGACAGCTTTTTTCCCATCTACGTAACATTGCAAAAATCAGAAACTTTCTGTCCAAAAATGATGCAGAAAAATTAATCCATGCTTTTGTTACTTCTAGGTTAGACTACTGCAATGCTCTACTTTCCGGCTACACAGATAAAGCACTAAATAAACTTCCGTTAGTGCTAAATACGGCTGCTAGAGTCCTGACTAGAACCAAAAAATGTGATCTTATTACTCCAGTGCTAGCCTCCCTACACTGGCTTCCTGTTAAGGCAAGGGCTGATTTAAAGGTTTTACTGCTAACCTACAAAGCATTACATGGGCTTGCTCCTACCTATCTCTCCAATTTGGTCCTGCCGTACATACCTACATGTACGCTACGGTCACAAGATGCAGGCCTCCTAATTGTCCCTAGAATTCCTAAGCAAACAGCTGGAGGCAGGGTTTTCTCCTATAGAGCTTCATTTTTATGGAATGGTCTGCCTACCCATGTGAGAGACGCAGACTCGGTCTCAATCTTTAAGTCTTTACTGAAGACTCATCTCTTCAGTAGGTCATATGATTGAGTGTAGTCTGGCCCAGGAGTGTGAAGGTGAACGGAAAGGCTCTGGAGCAACGAACCGCCCTTGCTGTCTCTGCCGGCCGGTTCCCCTCTCTCCACTGGAATTCTCTGCCTCTAACCCTATTACAGGGGCTGAGGGGTGCGTCACTTGAGTGGGTTGAGTCACTGACGTGGTCTTCCTGTCTGGGTTGGCGTCCCCCCCCTTGGGTTGTGCCGTGGCGGAGATCTTTGTGGGCTATACTCGGCCTTGTCTCAGGATGGTAAGTTAGTGGTTGAAGATATCCCTCTAGTGGTGTGGGGGATGTGCTTTGGAAAAGTGGGTGGGGTTATATCCGGCCTGTTTGGCCCTGTCTGGGGGTATCATCAGATGGGGCCAACGGATGGGGTCTCCTGACCCCTCCTGTCTCAGCCTCCAGTATTTATGCTGCAGTAGTTTGTGTCGGTGGGCTAGGGTCAGTCTGTTATATCTGGAGTATTTCTCCTGTCTTATCCAGTGTCATGTGTGAATTTAAGTATGCTCGCTCTAATTTTGTCTTTCTCTCTCTCTTTCTTTCTCTCTCTCGGAGGACCTGAGCCCTAGGACCATGCCTTAGGGCTACCTGGCATGATGACATTCTACACCTGCATTGCTTGCTGTTTGGGGTTTTAGGCTGGGTTTCTGTACAGCACTTTGAGATATCAGCTGATAAATGTTATTTGAAAAAAATAAATACATTTAATAATAGACAAAAAACGTTTTATTGGCACTCCCCAACAGGGTATAGCTGAAGGTGGTCTATCAATTTATTTTACTGTACATTTTTGCTCATCATTCATTTGTGATATTGATTTGTGATTGATTGACTTATTTGTGATGTTTTATGCCTGTTTCTGGAATTTTGAATAAACGTGCTATATTGTTCTGAAACCCTGTGTCATCAAAAAGTCATACAAGTGCATGTCGTTTTACTCTAGGTTTCTGAAGAAGGCTTGATTATTTGAGGAACTCTAGCTAATTTTCTTGGTTAATTATTCCATCGGGAACCCGAGTAGCTGGTATAAAGGAACGTAATCTGATACCCAACAATAGTTACTGAGTGCATTGGTAGGACTCTTAGTGAGGAGTGTCTCTAGGCTAAAGCCAGAGCAGGACGACCCTCTCATGGTGTGCCAAGGTTGAAACTCTGTCCCGGGCGATCCTGTGAAGGTGTCGAGTTTATACGATTCAGGGAGCATAGGCACTCAACTTCGGGGATAGCCTAAGGACAGTCCCTAGCTGTAGACCAGCTCAGTGATAAGGCAGAGCAGCATCTATCAGATCTGTAGGGATTAATGAGGATTGGGTAGGCAGGGGCAAGTTGAATTGTTAATCCTGCAGAAGTGGTATTTTAGCTTTGACAACACACAATTGAAATCATGAAATTGACAACTTATTAACATCAGAAAACATTAATTTTCTTGCCATCTCTGAAACACACTTAGATACTTGATTTCATGATGAAGAAGTAGCTTCTGCTTACATGTTTATAGAATATATAGGAAAGACATAAATGCAAATGGAGCAGGTGTTGCTAGGTCTGTTCAGAGTAATATTCCCGGCTGAGAGAGGATTTAATGTCAGATGACATGGAAGTAATATGGCCACATGTTCATCTACCTCACCTAAAGCATATTCTCATAGGAAGTTGCTATATACAATCAAGTCCTAAAAGGCAATATTTGTAACCAGTGCCTGCAGTCTGGTTCAAGTCATCAGTTAACCTACCAGGGAATTTTTTTAAAGAACAAGAACTAAATCATCCACATGTATTGATCACATTTTTACTAATATTGCAGAAATCTGCTCTAAAGCAGTAGCCACACCCATTGGATGTAGTGATCATAACTTAATTGCTATATCTAGGAAAAACGAGTTAGCCTAGACAATCTGATGAGTGACAATATTAGGCCTATCAGTTGTCAAATTGTCCATGAAGAGATGGGCGCATCTGGTAATTGACAGATGCAGGGAAAGGAGCATCGCTTTATTAAATCTTCCTTCAGTTACATGCAGGTAAAACATTGTGATTTCTATATAGTATTTGATTGAGCATATTCTGCCAAATATCTCTCAGATTTCAAGAGGTGCAGCTCTTTTTCCAAATTGCACTTTTTCCAAGAATATCTGTGCTGTCCATGCATTTTCAACACATGAACACTCGCCCGGCAGCATTGCTCTGCCTACTATAAGCAAAAACGAGTAACATAATAAACTTTAACATTTTAAATATGTTAATCTGTCGTCAATGGCTGAATGGGAGCTAGAAACCAGATAGAAACAGATAATGGTGCATGTGATATCGAAACCAAGTACCTACTCAATGGCTTTCCATATCTGGGAAAAGATTAAACCAGGCCAGTGGGTGAGCGACTGTCTGAGACTGTGGTTTTTGAGAATCTGGGAGCCTTACATGGGCAAAGGCAGAGATGTGAATAAGTTGCCCATGGTCACATCAATTTCCCTGGTAGACAAGTTGTTTGCAAAGAAGACTAGCCTGCTCCGAACAGTGAACAAACAAAGGCGGGAGCTCCTCTCCTCCGCGCTGTATCGGCTGTCGTGGGTGAAGAGGACCAAAGTGCAGCGTGGTACATGTTCATGATGTATATTTATTTTAACTCAGAACACTACGATCAAAATAACAAAACTAGACCAACACGAAACAGTTCTGTCTGGTACAGAGACAGAAAACAACTACCCACAAACACAGGTGGGAACAGGCTACCTAAGTATGGTTCTCAATCAGAGACAACGATTGCCAGCTGCCTCTGATTGGGAACCATACCAGGCCAAACACATAGAAATACAAAACCTAGACGAACAAAACATAGAATGCCCACCCCAACTCACGCCCTGACCAAACTAAAACAGAGACATAAAAAAGGAACTAAGGTCAAGACATGACACGCGCAAAACATACCAGAAACTCCACATCAGTGATGGAGAGCGGTAAACACTCACGGTGACAAGATGTAAAAGACATAAGAGGGTTTGCATCCTCAGCTCCATGCATCCCATGGGTCTAGCATGTGAGCTTCGTGAGAACCACATGAACGCCAAGAAAGAAGCTACAGCCACAAAGCAGGCCGCAGGTCCTGCTATCCCTCTTTCCCAAGCACCACAGCTCCCACTCGGGGAAAAATAAGACACAAGACTGTCAAGACTGCAGGTGCACACAAAACAATGCCCATGAAAACTGTGTGCAGTGCAACTGATCTGTTTGTAGGGCTTGCTCACACAAAGCCCCGAAGATCAGTGCTCACTCTGGACCCGAAGCATATTGATTAAAGACTAAAAGCACAGGTACATGAGCATTTCAATCAACAAATGACTGTTTTTATTTGTCATTAATATTTTTCTACTAATATTTCTTTATGCAATTAATTCTTTACAATTGTTCATGCACTGGTGCTTTTGTTTAGGAATACAGCAAATCATTTCACCTGAGCACCTAGCTGGTTATATTAATATTTTTTTATATAATTGATTTTTTACCCCCTTTTCTCCCCAATTTTGTGATATCCAACTGGTAGTTACGATCTTGTCTCATCATTGCAACTCCACAATGGGCTCGTGAGAGGCAAAGGTTGAGTCATGCGTCCTCTGAAACATGACGCGCCAAGCTGAGCTGCTTCTTAATACCTGCTCGCTTAACTCGGAAGCCAGCCACACCAATGTGTCAGAGGAAACATTGTTCAACTGACGACTAACGTCAGCTTGCAGGCAGCCGACCTGCTGCAAGGAGTCGCTAGAGCACAATGAGCCAAGGAAAGCCCCCCGGCCAAACCCTCCCCTAACCCGGACGACACTGGGACAATTGTGCAACTCCCCATAGGACTCCCGATCACAGCAGGCTGTATCACACCCTGGGATCAAACCCCAGGAATAATTGATCCCTCAGCACTGCGATGCAGTGTGCGACTCGAGAGGCACCATATTATTATTTGTATCATTTTTTGAATTTCTAATTTCCGGCGCCGACAGAGATGGCCGCCTCGCTTCGCGTTCCTAGGAAACTATGCAGTTTTTTGTTTTTTTACGTGTTATTTCTTACACTAGTACCCCAGGTCATCTTAGGTTTCTTTACATACAGCCGAGAAGAACTACTGAATATAAGATCAGCGTCAACTCACCATCAGTACGACCAAGAATATGTTTTTCGCGATGCGGATCCTGTGTTCTGCCTTACAACCAGTGTAACCGAGTGGATCACATGCAGCGACCCAAAAAAAAAACGACTCAGAAAAAGAGGGAAACGAAGCGGTCTTCTGGTCAGACTCCTGAGACGGGCACATCGTGCACCACTCCCTAGCATTCTTCTTGCCAATGTCCAGTCTCTTGACAACAAGGTTGATGAAATCCGAGCAAGGGTAGCATTCCAGAGGGACATCAGAGACTGTAACGTTCTTTGCTTCACGGAAACATGGCTAACTGGAGAGACGCAATCCGAAGCGGTGCAGCCAACGGGTTTCTCCACGCATCGCGCCGTCAGAAACAAACATCTTTCTGGTAAGAAGAGGGGCGGGGGCGTATGCCTTATGACTAACGTGACATGGTGTGATGAAAGAAACATACAGGAACTCAAATCCTTCTGTTCACCTGATTTAGAATTCCTCACAATCAAATGTAGACCGCATTATCTACCAAGAGAATTCTCTTCGATTATAATCACAGCCGTATATATCCCCCCCAAGCAGACACATCGATGGCTCTGAACGAACTTTATTTAACTCTCTGCAAACTGGAAACGATTTATCCGGAGGCTGCATTCATTGTAGCTGGGGATTTTAACAAGGCTAATCTGAAAACAAGACTCCCTAAATTTTATCAGCATATCGATTGCGCAACCAGGGGTGGAAAGACCCTGGATCATTGTTACTCTAACTTCCGCGACGCATATAAGGCCCTGCCCCGCCCCCTTTCGGAAAAGCTGACCACGACTCCATTTTGTTGATCCCTGCCTACAGACAGAAACTAAAACAAGAAGCTCCCACGCTGAGGTCTGTCCAACGCTGGTCCGACCAAGCTGACTCCACACTCCAAGACTGCTTCCATCACGTGGACTGGGAGATGTTTCGTATTGCGTCAGACAACAACATTGACGAATACGCTGATACGGTGTGCGAGTTCATTAGAACGTGCGTTGAAGATGTCGTTCCCATAGCAACGATTAAAACATTCCCTAACCAGAAACCGTGGATTGATGGCAGCATTCGTGTGAAACTGAAGGCACGAACCACTGCTTTTAATCAGGGCAAGGTGTCTGGTAACATGACTGAATACAAACAGTGCAGCTATTCCCTCCGCAAGGCTATCAAACAAGCTAAGCGCCAGTACAGAGACAAAGTAGAATCTCAATTCAACGGCTCAGACACAAGAGGTATGTGGCAGGGTCTACAGTCAATCACGGACTACAGGAAGAAACCCAGCCCAGTCACGGACCAGGATGTCTTGCTCCCAGGCAGACTAAATAACTTTTTGCCCGCTTTGAGGACAATACAGTGCCACTGACACGGCCTGCAACGGAAACACGCGGTCTCTCCTTCACTGCAGCCGAAGTGAGTAAGACATTTAAACGTGTTAACCCTCGCAAGGCTGCAGGCCCAGACGGCATCCCCAGCCGCGCCCTCAGAGCATGCGCAGACCAGCTGGCCGGTGTGTTTACGGACATATTCAATCAATCCCTATACCAGTCTGCTGTTCCCACATGCTTCAAGAGGGCCACCATTGTTCCTGTTCCCAAGAAAGCTAAGGTAACTGAGCTAAACGACTACCGCCCTGTAGCACTCACATCCGTCATCATGAAGTGCTTTGAGAGACTAGTCAAGGACCATATCACCTCCACCCTACCTGACACCCTTGACCCACTCCAATTTGCTTACCGCCCAAATAGGTCCACAGACGATGCAATCTCAACCACACTGCACACTGCCCTAACCCATCTGGACAAGAGGAATACCTATGTGAGAATGCTGTTCATCGACTACAGCTCGGCATTCAACACCATAGTACCCTCCAAGCTCGTCATCAAGCTCGAGACCCTGGGTCTCGACCCCGCCCTGTGCAACTGGGTACTGGACTTCCTGACGGGCCGCCCCCAGGTGGTGAGGGTAGGCAACAACATCTCCTCCCTGCTGATCCTCAACACTGGGGCCCCACAAGGGTGCGTTCTGAGCCCTCTCCTGTACTCCCTGTTCACCCACGACTGCGTGGCCATGCACGCCTCCAACTCAATCATCAAGTTTGCGGACTACACAACAGTGGTAGGCTTGATTACCAACAACGACGAGACGGCCTACAGGGAGGAGGTGAGGGCCCTCGGAGTGTGGTGTCAGGAAAATAACCTCACACTCAACGTCAACAAAACTAAGGAGATGATTGTGGACTTCAGGAAACAGCAGAGGGAACACCCCCATCCACATCGATGGAACAGTAGTGGAGAGGGTAGCAAGTTTTAAGTTCCTCGGCATACACATCACAGACAAACTGAATTGGTCCACTCACACAGACAGCATCGTGAGGAAGGCGCAGCAGCGCCTCTTCAACCTCAGGAGGCTGAAGAAATTCGGCTTGTCACCAAAAGCACTCACAAACTTCTACAGATGCACAATCGAGAGCATCCTGGCGGGCTGTATCACCGCCTGGTATGGCAACTGCACCGCCCTCAACCGTAAGGCTCTCCAGAGGGTAGTGAGGTCTGCACAACTCATCACCGGGGGCAAACTACCTGCCCTCCAGGACACCTACACCACCCGATGCTACAGGAAGGCCATAAAGATCATCAAGGACATCAACCACCCGAGCCACTGCCTGTTCACCCCGCTGCCATCCAGAAGGCGAGGTCAGTACAGGTGCATCAAAGCTGGGACCGAGAGACTGAAAAACAGCTTCTATCTCAAGGCCATCAGACTGTTAAACAGCCACCACTAACATTGAGTGGCTACTGCCAACACACTGTCAATGACACTGACTCTACTCCAGCCACTTTAATCATGGGAATTGATGGGAAATGATGTAAATATATCACTAGCCACTTTAAACAATGCTACCTTATATAATGTTACTTACCCTACATTGTTCATCTCATATGCATACGTTGATACTGTACTCTATATCATCGACTGCATCCTTATGTAATACATGTATCACTAGCCACTTTAACTATGCCACTTGGTTTACATACTTATCTCATATGTATATACTGCACTCAATACCATCTACTGTATCTTGCCTATGCTGCTCTGTACCATCACTCATTCATATATCCTTATGTACATATTCTTTATCCCCTTACACTGTGTATGACAGTAGTTTTTTTTTTTTTTGGAATTGTTAGTTACATTACTTGCTCGTTATTACTGCATTGTCGGAACTAGAAGCACAAGCATTTCGCTACACTCGCATTAACATCTGCTAACCATGTGTATGTGACAAATAAAATTTGATTTGATTTGATTTGATTTGATTTGATTTGAGCTGGACTATATTAATTACTATAACTCTATTACTAATCAAATGGATTACACTGTAATTATCATGACACAAGGCGAGACCCAGATGCCGACACAGAAGGCAGATGGTTGGAGTCTTACAATGTTTATTAATCCAAAAGGAGTAGGCAAGAAAATGGTTGTGGACAGGCAAAAGGTCAAAACTAGTTCAGAGTCCAGGGGGTATATAGTGGCAGACAGTGTCACGACTTCCACCGAAGTCAGTCCCTCCCCTTGTTCGGGCAGCGTTTCGGGAATTGTAAATAGGAGTTGGGTCTCAGTTCAACAGCTGTTTAGAATCTGTGGAATGTCACAGCTGAACTCAGAGCTACCTGTGCTACGTTCTGTAGTAGGGAGCAGGATACTTGTTATTTGGCCATTGGCCAAATTGTACTGCAAGGACTTCTGTTTGGTCAACATCAGGCTAGATTGGGGGGGTTATAAATGACATTGTAACGGTTCTCTTTAGTTGAAGGAGAGGCGGACCAAAATGCGGCGTGATGATGATTCATGTTTGTTTAATAAAGGAAAACTATGCATGAATAAACTACAAAAACAATGAAATGTGAAAACTCAAAACAGCCCTATCTGGTGCAAAACACAGAGACAGGAACAATCACCCACAAACACACAGTGAAACCCAGGCTACCTAAATATGGTTCCCAATCAGAGACAATGACTAACACATGCCTCTGATTGAGAACCATATCAGGCCAGACATAGAAATAGACAAACAAGACAACCAACATAGAATGCCCACTCAGATCACACCCTGACCAACCAAAACATAGAAACATACAAAGCAAACTATGGTCAGGGTGTGACAGACATCCTGTTCCTTTGTTCGGTGGAGAAAAGCTGAGGACAGGGGAGACTAAACATCTACCTCCCAGCATAACATCTTGATTTGTCCTTTTCAAATAAACCTATTTTTCTGCCCCTGATTTGCTTTGGAGTTCGTGTTATTGAAGGATAACATCAATTGCTAACAACTTTAATGAGCAAGCTTTCATTCATGACCTGGCCTCTGTGATTTGGTATAGAATCAGCTTGATACATTCTGTTGAAGATGCTAGGAAACTCTTTTTTACATTTTCAGTGGTATTTTTAACAAGCACACCTCCATAAAGAAAATGTGAATTATAAACAGGTTCAGTGCCTGGTTTTACCGTGATCTGGCAGTTAATCAACCTCAATAATACCATTTGGCGAAAGGCTTGCCACACAAACACTCTGACTGACTGGCTGAAGTTCAGGCAAATGAAAATAAGTGCACTCAGGGTATCCGGAAGGCCAAAGTTAGTTCATTTAAGGAGCCGTTCTCACTCTGTGGGTCTAAACCCAAGAAGTTCTCGAAAACGGTGAAAGACCTGGAGAATAAACCCTCCTCCTCACAGCTGCCTATGTCCCTTAATGTTGATGATGTGGTTGTTGCTGACAAGAACCACATGGCTGAGGTCTTTAATCCCCACTTCATTAAGTCTGTATTCCTATTTGACTTAGTCATGCCTCCTTGCCCGTTCAACACTTCCTCATCTCCCAACCCTTCTAATGCGATTATCCCTGATGCTCTTCCCTCTTTTCCCCCCCTGCCCCGTTACACAGCTTCTCCCTGCAGGCTGTTGCTGAGTCTAAGGTACTAGAGGAGCTCCTTAAACTTGACCCCAAAAAACATCTGCGTCGGATGGTTTAGAGCCTTCCTTCTTTAAGGTTTCTGCTACTACAGTGGTTCATCTCAAGTTTAGAGCTTATACCGCAACAGTTTGTGGTATATGGTGGTAAACTGCGTAAGTCTGTCCCCGCACCACACTATCACAAGGGGGAGTTAGAACACTGATCTGTCAGTAGTCTAAACGGTGGTAAAATGTTGGGATTTTTCACACCTAGGTGAGCTATTAGACTATCCTTTGGTAAATGAATGGAGGTGTGCATGTTTCAGTCTGAGAGTCTCTCTTCTCTGGCACTAGTGTCCTGCATCAGGCAACAACAACATAAATAGCTGGTGGGTGTTGAGATAGAGCTTGGGTAAATACAATGACGGAATTATACATAACATGTGGACTGACGTTTTTGAAAAATAGGCACGGTGGGCTTTTGGTTTCTCTCCCTCTAAAAATATAAATAAATAATCATAAATAACAACCTGGCTTTATTTAACACAGTGTGAAAGAGTGATACCCCCTTTAAATAAAGTGAGTTTCTGAAACATTCTTTGCTGTTGTGAAGAAGACACTGAATGAAAGAGAGTCCAGCGAGGATAGGGAGGGGAAAAAAGTTGCCCATAATTTGAAGACCTGAGTTACTTAATTTCTTTATTTTATTTATGAAATGTACTAGTTAATTTAGGCAATTTAATACATTTGTTTTGACTTGGCCTATTTAATAGGTTATTTTGCAGCATAAAGCTATATTTGTCAGCATAAAGCTGAGTGACTCAGTCATTCGTGGCTTTGGATCAATATAAATCATTACATTAAAGAAATGCTTTGACCAGGTTAATCTGCTCATGTTGTGTGTGTGTGTGTGTCTGTGTATATGTTCAATTATCTGTGACATTGTGGTTACAATGAAGAATGGAAACAAAATAAATCAAATACATCTTCTTCATAATGAATAATCAGATGTGTGTTGCAAGCTTGTCATATGTCCTTTTTTTTTGTAAAATTGTAACACAAAACATGCACATACAAATGACAACTACATCACACCTTCCCAGACCCACACCTCACTCTCTGCCACATTACATATACATTTCAGTCATTTAGCAGATACTCTTATCCAGAGCTACTTACTACTTAAAATGCATTCATTTTCATACTCTTTTCATACCCTTTTCATACTGCTACCCTGTGCGAATTGAACCCACAACCCTGGCCTTGTAAGCACCATGCTCTACATACTGAGCTACACAGGGCACAAGGCCTCAAACTGCATAATTTTGTTTCTCTACAGCACTTTCAACATTTGGATGATAAAGCTGAACTTGGATTTATTTTCAGTTTTTAAGTATACGCTTTTTTTGAGATGACTGATGAGAAAAGTATCATCCAACCAATCGGGTATCTCATTGCATCCTTATATGTCATGTCTTGAAATATGCAGACAGACGGATTCAAAGTTAATTGCCATTGTAATACTTCTGACAGCCACATTTTTAACACCGTCCATAACTTTTGGACCTTATACAATTCCCAGAAGGCATGGATTATTATAACCTGAACCTGGTAATCAAATGTAATTTGCTGCAGGGCTAAGACCTATGGGTTTAATCTTCTGAATGAAGGATTATATTGAAGATAAATATTTAAAACATAATAAATGTTTTAGTTGTGAGAGCTCCGAGACCCTTTACCCAACAAAATAATACATTCATTTCAACATTCACACCTCCATTAATTTACAATAGGATAGTCTAACAGCGTGGCTAGGTGTGATAAAAATCCCCCAATTTGTGCCACAAGTTTAGACAACCGATAGATGCTGCGGTCAGAGTTGAGTCCTATTGTAAAGTGGCAAACTTGCAATAAATTCGAGGCTTAAGTCCTCTAAACTTGTACATTTGTAAATCAATATCACAGACCTGATTTGCCCTAACAAAAGAAATGCATCGACCCTTACAAATATATATTGTAGCAAGAGGAGAAACTGTATATGGTGAAGACAATCAGAAAGAATGTGTCTGTAACCCTGCATTATAATATAACTTGTTTTGAATGAAAGCCAGGAATTAGTGAGTCACTCAGCCCTACGCTTGGGGTCCTGCTTCTGTTGTCTATTTGAGTGTTTGTTTAACATCCTACTGATTCTGTGATCACCAAGCCGCGAAATGTTGGATAATTTTGTTTCATTAGACCAGACTCGCTGGTATTACTTCTATTTTATTTAGTGTTGGTTACACTCTTCCAAACGGGCAGAAAAATGATATTGTAATCTAACAGCACCTGTTTGTCATGCAACATTTCACCTATTTCACATGATATGCCAAAAATACTTATATCCACTAGACTAAATAGTCCAATTTTACCTTTCAATTATTTAATGAACCATTATCATGTTGTTTCAAGTTATCCCTTTGGAGCACATGCAAAAGTGATTTGGAGTTGTTGCGCTGGAGACTAAATGTATTACAATTTCATTTGAATGAACGGAATGAGGAGAATGAAGAAGAAAAAGGTGATTGAATTTAGAACAATAGTGTAAGAATTGCACTTCGTCTGTACCGCATGCACACAAAAAAAAGTATATATATTTTGTTTCACATCAATGACGTCGCTCTTTCTGCTGGTGATTCTCTGATCCACCTCTACACAGATGACACCATTCTATATACTGTAGTTCTGGCCCTTCTTTGGACACTGTGTCAACTAACCCCCAGACGAGCTTCAATGCCATACAAGTCTCCTTCCATGGCCTCCAACTGCTCTTAAATGCAAGTAAAACTAAATGCATGCTCTTCAACCGTTCGCTGCCCTCACCTCCCCACCCATCCAGCACCACTACTCTGGACGGTTCTGACTTAGAATATGTGGACAACTACAAATACCTAGGTGTCTGGTTAGACTGTAAACTCTCCTTCCAGACTCACATTAAGCATCTCCAATCCAAAATGAAATCTGCTTCCTATTTTACAACAAAGCATCCTTCACTCATGCTGCCAAACATACCCTCGTAAAACTGACTATCCTACCAATCCTTGACTTCTGCGATGTCATTTACCATCCGTTTTGTCACCAAAGCCCCATATACTACCCACCACTGCAACCTGTACGCTCTCGTTGGCTAGCCCTCACTTCATATTTGTTGCCAAACCCACTGGCTCCAGGGTATCTATAAGTCTTTGCTAGGTAAAGCCCCGCCTTATCTCAGCTCACTGATCACCATAGCAGCACCCACCTGTAGCACGCGGTCCAGCAGGTATATTTCACTGGTTACCCCCAAAGTCAATTCCTAATTTGGCCGCTTTTCCTTCCAGTTCTCTGCTGCCAATGACTGGAACGAATTGCAAAAATCACTGGAGCTGGAGACTCATATCTCCCTCACTAACTTTAAGCATCAGCTGTCAGAGCAGCTCACAGATCATTGCACCTGTACATAGCCCATCTGTAAACAGCCCATGCAACTACCTCATCCCCATATTGTTTTTTGTTTTTTTTGCTTCTTTGCACCCCAGTATCTCGACTTGCACATTCATCTTCTGTATATCTATCACTCCAGTGTTAATGCTAAATTCTAATTACTTCGCCACTACGGCCTATTTATTGCCTTACCTCCCTAATCTTACTTCATTTACACACACTCTATATAGACTTTTTCTATTGTGCTATTGACTGTACGTTTGTTTCTTCCATTTGTAACTCTGTGTTGTTGTTTGTGTCGCACTGCTTTGCTTTATCTTGGCCAGGTCGCAGCTGTAAATGAGAACTTGTTCTCAACTGGCCTACCTGGTTAAATAAAGGTGAAATAAAAAATATTAAAAAGAAGTAACATATTTTCCAGACCTAAGTTAATTAATGTATGTGTTTTATTTATGAAATGTACTTGTGGAATGTTACCGAGTAGATAACAACAATAGAAAGAAGCATCTGGTGGCAGAGAGTCAGGCTGAGAATGGAGTGAATATGCACTGTTCTGTAAGTACGCAACAATATTGTGGGCCAGGTGTAAATGTTTTAGAAACCTTTCCAATAAATTGGAACACAAAAGAAGCCATCCAGCCTTGATGGGCTATCAGCAATACAATAGACACTTGCAGAGTTCAGGGACTTTACATTTATTAATGGATGTTTGTGAGGCATGTGTCACGACTTCCGCCGAGGTCGGTCCCTTTCCTTGCTCGGGCGGTGTTCGGCGGTCGACGTCACCGGTCTTCTAGCCATCGCCAATCCACCTTTCATTTTCCATTTGTTTTTTCTTGTTTTCCGGCACACCTGGTTTGCATTCCCTCATTACTCGTCTTGCATATAACCCTCTGTTTCCCACCATGTCTGTGTGTGGAATTGTTATATGTAAATGTGTGTGTACTCCAGGCTGGTTTACGCCGGGTTATTGTAACCCGTGTGTGTTTAGTTTTCTGAGTGCCGTGTTTTGTTCGCCTCAATAAAGGGCTCCGTTTGCTAACCATGTCGGCTCTCCTGCGCCTGACTTCCCTGCAGACAGTTACGTACTCCTTTACAGCCTGTCACTTCACCCATCACTTTGCATATCCCACCACATACACTGTTTTCTAACTACATCTGGATTTTCAATTTATTTAACCTTTATTTAACTAGGCAAGTCCGTTAACCTCACTAGGGTACGTGGGACGTCCCACCTGGCCAACATCCATGCAGAGCGCCAAGTTCAAAAACAAAAAATACTCATTCTAAAAATTCATAAAACATACAAGTGTTGTACATAGGTTTAAAGATTAACGTCTTGTTAATCCAACCACGGTGTCAGATTTCAAAAAGTCTTTACATCGAAAGCATACCATGCGATGATCTGAGAACATCGCTCAGCAGACAAATCATTACAAACAGTAACCAGCCAAGTAGAAGAGTTAAACAAGTCAGAAATAGAGATACAATTAATCACTTACCTTTGATGATCTTCATATGGTTGCACTCAGAAGACATTAATTTACTCAATAAATGTTTGTTTTGTTCGATAAAGTCTCTCTTTATATAAAAAAAAACATTTTGTTTGCGTGTTTTCTTCAGTAATCCACAGGCTCAAACGCAGTCCCAACAGGCAGACAAAAAATCCAAATAGTATCAGTAAAGTTTGTAGAAACATGTCAAAATATGTTTATAGTCATACCTAAGGTTGTTTTTAGCCTAAATAATCGATAATATTTCAACCGGACAATGTAAAAGGTAAACAAGAAAGACTCGCTCTCGGGTCGGGCGCATGAACAAGCTCTATGACACTGTAGGGTCCAGTCATTCAGACTGGTCTTACTCTCTCATTTTTCAGAAAACAATCCTGAAACAATTTCTAAAGACTGTTGACATCTAGTAGAAGGCATGGGAAGTGCAATTTGAGTCCTAAGTCAATGGATACTGTAAAGGCATTCAATAGAAAACTACTAAAATAAAAAAAATCCTACTTCCTGGATGGATTTTTCTCATGTTTTCGCCTGCCAAATCAGTTCTGTTATACTCACAGACATTATTTTAACAGTTTTGGAAAATTGAGTGTTTTCTATCCAAATTATATATATGCATATTCTAGCTTCTGGGCCTGAGTAGCAGGCAGTTTACTTTGGGCACGCTTTTCATCCAAACTTCCAAATGCTGCCCCCTACCCTAGTGAAGTTAAGAACAAATTCTTATTTACAATGATGGCCCACCCCAGCCAAACCCAGACGATGGTGGGACAATTGCTCACCGCCCAATCACAGCCAGTGGTGATACAGCCTGAAATCGAACCAGGGTCTGTAGTGATGCCTCTAGCACTGAGACTCAGTGCCTTAGACCGCTGCGCCACTCGGGAGCCCCATGATAAATTTCTAAGGGAATGAATATCACTGAATGACAAAAATATTGGAATAAAGTAGGCTAATTCAATTGAACGCATCAAATTGTTGCTTTCTGAAACACCCAAAGTCATCCAATTGTTATAATAGGATTTGAAGCAATATCCCGCATGTGGTCAAGTATTTCAGCACCGTTTGCGCTGAAAGAGAGGCCATCAGTAAAACATTGTGTTGTTTGGTAAAAACCAGGTTAATTAAAAACCTTGGAATATGCTCTTTCAGATAGGGTATAGCAATCAAAACGTATGGCCTGCATGGACCTCTGTAGGATTATTTGGAAAAGTAAGCAAGCACCAACAAGCTTCATAAAGGCGCCCTCAAAGATGCCCTCTGATGGTCAAATTAGCATCAATAGCAACAATGGCTGACAGTATGTAGCAAAATTTGAAATGGTGTTTTTTACACTCAGAGCTACAAAATGGTATATCATACACTGTATTTGAGGAACAATGGGAAAGTAATTGAAAGTTGATCAACTTGTAAACTCACTTTTGAGAAAATCTCTTTTGAATGTTTTGGTATTTAGTGAAGAGCTCTGCTTTGTCTACACCCATTCAGCATGGTTCACGCCCTCTTAAGCTTAAGCCTCACCCATCTCGTTTCGCTCTCTGGGCGTTCAGAACGCACACTTGACGCTCTGGCCGATGATTTGTTTACGTATGGATAACATGAAAACAGCCAAACCAGCTCTGCTGGTTTTTTTGCAGACATTTACTGACACCGGCCATATTCAACGGGTGTTGTACACTTTAGCTTAAGACATGTAGCTAGCTAGCTAGGTAAACAATGAACCTAGCTAAGTAAACAAAATGTACGATAACACATATCACGTAATGTTAGCTAACAAGCCAGCCAGCTAACTTTAGCTAGTTAAACAACAATGAACACAGTGCCAAATCATGTCGTTACTACCCTGCATGAATATGCTGGGAATTAGGTTCAATGTTAGATAGCTAACATTAGGCTCTAACTAGAAAAGCAAATGGCTCTGGGATACGAATAATAACGTCAGCTATGGAGCCAGCCAGCTAATGTTAGCTAGCTAGCTAACAGTACACTTTAGCTAAAGACATGTAGCTATCTAGCTAGGTAAACAATGAACCTAGCTAGGCAAACAACGTTTAAGATCACACACGTCATGTAACGTTAGCTAACGAGCCAGCCAGCTAACATTAGCTAGTTAAACAACAATGAACACAGTGCCAAATCATGTCATATCCCAGAGCAAACGGCTAGCTAGCTAACAGTACACTTGAGCTTGAAATGAAACCACTTTATGTAAAAATTTGAAACGTGTAATATCTGAAAATGTAGCTAGCTAACTTTAGATTATCTTTCCTATATACATCAATATGCATGATGGACGCATCTCCCTGTCACGAATGCCATGCCCCGGTTGCCCTTACTTAGAAGATATAATCCGGAGACAGGTGTTTTCTCCTTCTCTTTAGCAATCATACTCTAATTCCATTGATTTCAAAACTTGATCCTCCAGAAAGCGGAGAGCAACACTTATGCAGCTCCACGACACAATGCATTTTAAAAAGCCGCGGTCGACAGGATTACCAACACAGACTGACCAGCTCAAATAGACAGAAGCCATCTATATGGCAGACCAATCCGAACTCCTCTCTCAGCATGTCCAGCCCACTCATTATCTCAGCCAATCATGGCTAGTGGGAAGGTTGCTGGATTTTTCTGTGGATTAACCAACACGGCTCGTAATTTTTACAGTTTTATTCGTATTTGCAGATGGCATACAAGTTTGTTATTAAGGCATATGAAAGTTCACATGTTTGAGAAGGCATTTCTGCCAAAAAAAGGCATTTTGATAATACATTTTTTTAAATGTTCAAATGGCTCTCCTGTGAAGTCATGACTTGCGACATACACCCAGCTTCCTGAATTGGGGATCCACTGATCCACTGTATCATTGCCAAGGCGATCTCTCACCCTTTTAACCCATATTTTCTCTCTGGGGAGGTTCCCAGTGCTTGGAAGGCATCCACGGTGCATCCTTTATTTAAAAGGGGAGATCAAGCGGATCTTAACTGTTATAGGCCAATATATATCTTTCTCTGTTTATCAAAAGTGTTGGAAAAACTTGTCAATAAGCAACTGACTGGCTTTATTGATGTCTAAAGTAATCTCTCTGATATGCAATCTGGTTTCCGCTCAGGTTATGGATGTGTCACTGCAACCTTAAAGGTCCTAAATGACATCACCACTGCCCTTTATTCTAAGCAATGTTGTGCTGTTATTGACTTGGCCAAAGCTTTTGATGTGGTAGACCATTTCATTCTGGTGGGTGGGCTAAGGAGTATTGGTGTCTCTGATGGGTTTTTGGCCTGGTTTGCTAACATACTCTCTCATAGAGTGCAGTATGTAAAGCCAGAACATCCGATGTCTCATCCACTTCCTGTCAACCAAGTGAGTACCCCAAGGCTCGATCCTAGGCCTTACACTCTTCTCAATTTACATCAGCAACATAGCTCAGGCAGTAGGAAGCGCTCTCATCCATTCATATGCAGATGGTACAGTCTTATACTAAAAAAACACTCAAACTACATTAAAATAACCTGGAGTCCAATCAATGAGACAAGATCAGAAATGTTGGTTAGAGATGCCTAGCCCTATAAAAAAACACTCACAAAATGTAAGTTGACTATTCACAAGAAGCATTGCCTGATGTGAACCATGCCTCGAACAATCTCAGAAGACCTAAGATTAAGAATGGTTGACTTTCATGAAGCTGGAAAAGGTTACAAAAGTATCTCTCAAAGTTTTGATTTTCATCAGTCCACGGTAAGGCAAATTGTCTATAAATGGAGAAAGTTCAGCACTGTTGCTACTCTCCCTAGGTGTGGCCATAAGGGAAAGATGACTGCAAGAGCACAGCACAGAATGCTCAATGAGGTTAAGAAGAATCCTAGAGTGTCAGCTAAAGACTTGTAGAAATCTCTGGAACATGCTAACATCTCTGTTGATGAGTTTATGATATGTAAAACACTAAACAAGAATGGTGTTCATGGGAGTACACCACGGAAGAAGCCACTGCTGTCCAAAACATCTGAGGTTCGCAAAAGGGCACCTGGATGTTCCACAGCGCTACTGGCAAAATATTCTGTGGACAGATGAATCTACAGTTGAGTTGTTTGCAAGGAACACACAACACTATGTGTGGAGAAAAAAAGGTACAGCACACCAACATCAAAAACTTATCCCAACTGTAATGTATGGAGCATCATTGTTTGGGGATGCTTTGCTGCCTCTGGACCTGGACAGCTTTCTATCATCAATGAAAAAACAAATTCCCAAGTTTATCAAGACATTTTGCAGGAGAATGCAAAATGTCTGCCAATTGAAGCACAACGGAAGTTGAGTGATGCAACAGGACAACGACCCAAAACACAGAAGTAAATCAACAACAGAATGGCTTCAACAGAAGAAAATACGCCTTCTGGAGTGACCCAATCAGAGTCCTGACCTCATCCTAATTGAGATGCTGTGGCAGGACCTCAAGAGAGCGGTTCACACCAGACATCCCAAGAATATTGCTGAACTGAAACAGTTTTGTTAAGTGGAATGGTCCAAAATCCTTCTTGACAGTTGTGCAGGTCTGATCTGCAACTACAGAAAACGTTTGGTTGAGGTTATTGCTGCCATAGGAGGGACAACCAGTTATTAAGTCCACATACTTTCCCCACCCTGCATTGTGAATGTTTACACTGTGTGTTCAATAAAGACACGAAAACGTAGAATTGTTTGTGTGCTACGAGTTTAAACAGACTGTGTTTGTCTATTGTTGTGACTTAGATGAAGATCAGATCAAATTGAATTCCAAAGGGTTCACATACCACTGTATTGTTGTCTCTACCTTTTTTGCCCTTCGTGCTGTTGTCTGTGCCTAACAATGTTTGTAAAAAATGTTGTGCTGCTGCCATGTTGTGTTGCTGCCATGTTGTGTTGCTAACATATTGTTGTTGCTTTGCTACCATGCTGTGTTGTCATGTGTCGCTGTCAAGCTGTGTTGTTGTCTTAGTTCTCTCTTTATGTCGTGTTGTGGTGTTTCTCCTGTCATTTTTTATTTTTTATCCCAGCCCCTTTCCCCACAGGAGACCTTTTGCCTCTTGGTAGGCCGTCATTGTAAATAAGAATTTGTTCTTAATTGACTTGCCTAGTTGAATAGATTAAAAAAAGATAGAGGAAAGCTACAAGCAATACATATCATGAAACTCCTGGGGATAATAAAAACAAACAATTATACAAGGATTCATGTTTTTCTGTTGGGTATCTTTAATACATGCAATAGGACAGTGATCACTGATGACATTAGCAAAGACAACCCTCAATAAGTACTTGTAGGGGCTATTTTTCAAAGTGTTGTCAATCAGCGAGGAGTTTGCTGGGTTTCTTACATGAATGCATGTAGTTTTGGAGATTAGTTGAGTCAGGTTAAAGTCAAGACAAATATTCTTCAAATCATCAGAGGCCGGGGTAAGCAAATCCAGGTTAAATTCTCCTGAAATAAGTCCTTCAGAAGACAGAAAACGTTTGAAATATTCAGAAATAGCATCAAATGCATCCATCAGTGCAGCAGGCTGCCAGTAAATCCCCGCTACAAACAAAAGTGTATTTTGGCACAAGGCCACATCTACAGTGCCTTCAGAGAGTATTCAAACCCCTTGAATTTTTCCACATTTTGTTGTGTTATAACCTGAATTGAAATGGATTCAATTTATATGTTTTTTGTCACTGGCCTACACACAATACCCCATAATATCAAAGTGGAATTATGTTTTTCTACATTTTTACAAATTAATAAAAAATTAAAAGCTGAACTGGCTTGCGTCAATAAGTATTCAACTTCTTTGTTATGGCAAGCCTAAATAAGTGTTGGATATAATAAGGAAGACCAGGAAGATTGTCCAATGTCTCGAAAAGAACCTAATGGTATATGGGTAGAAAAAAATGAATATCTCTTTGAGCATGGTGAAGTTAATAATTACCATTTGGTGTATCAATACACCCAGTTACTACAAAGATACAGACATCCTTTCTAACTCAGTTGCCAGAGAAGAAGGAAACCACTCAGGGATTTCAACACGAGGCCAATGATGGTGACTTTAAAACAGTTACAGAGCTTAATGGGTGTGATAGGAGAAAACTGAGGATGGATCAACAACATTGTACTTAATCCACAATACTAACCTAATTGAGTAAAAGGAAGGAAACCTGTACAGAATACAAATATTCCAAAACATGCATCCTGTTTGCTACAAGGCACTCCTGAACACAAAGTGTTATGTTTGGGGCAAATCCAATACAACACATTACTGAGTGCCACTCTCCATATTTTCAAGCATAGTGTGTATATGTATGCTTGTAATCATTAAGGAATCAGAAGTTTTTCAGGATAAAAAAGTAACCTGGATCTAAGCACAGGCAAACTCCTAGAGGAAAGCCTGGTTCAGTCACTGGGAGATTAATTCAACATCTACCCTGGAGTTGCTTATCAAGGAGACTGAATGATCCTGAGTGGCAGAGTTACAGTTTTGACTTAAATCTGCTTGAAAATATATTGCAAGACTGGAAAACGGTTGTCTAGCAATGATTGACAACCAATCTGACAGAGTTTAAACAATTTTCAAAATAATTTTGGGCAATTATTATACAATCTAGGTGTGCAAAGCTCTTAGAGACCAGAAAGACTCCCAGCTGTAATCGCTGCTAAAGGAGATTCCAATCTGTATTGAATCAAGGGATTGAATACATATGTAAATTGGATATTTCTAAATTTCATTTTCAATAAGTGTGTAAACATTTCTAAAAACATGTTTTCACTTTGTCATTTAAGGATATTGTGTGTATATGGGTGAGTTTTTGTTATTTTTGATGAATTCATTTTGAATTCAGGCTGTAACACAACCAAATCTGGAATATGTGTGACGATGGTGCTAATATTAGAGTTATTGACCAGAACTGACTCAAACTAAGCTAGTCTAACTCCTCCAGCAGCATTGGATGGCGTCAGGAGGTGTGGTAGGCTGGTGGTATGGACAGGAGTTGTAGCTACTAGCCGTTAGTCAATTCCCAGGAACAGAGCCAACTCCCAGAGCTGGTAGGTCTGCCTCCATTGGGGCAAAACTGTTTGATAGCCCAATCTGATCTTCCAGGATAGATGTAGACCAGCCAGACATCCACCCTCCAGGACCTCCTATGCCTGGCTAGTGATCGGCGCTCGACTCATCGGCACCCTGACTGTAGGAGGCACTCAAGACCGAGATGCAATTCTCCCGGAATGCAGCTTTGTCGGTGAAGTTTGATAGCAGGTCCTGCTTCTACCGCAGCTGAGCTAACAGGATAATCTCTTCCTGAAGCTGCATGATGGTGATGCATATAGGGCAGATGAACCCCCGTCCATCGATCAGTTCCCCCCTTTTCTTTCCTCTTGCATGGGAATCATTTCGCACCTGTCACATTTGGGCCCAGCCATGTATAAACACCCAGGTAGGCTAGCACTGCTAGTCTGCTAGCCAATAGGATCCAAGCTCGGGTCAGTTTCGAGCAGTCCCAGCCACAAGGGCTAACCGTGATGTGGATAAAAACTTGAATCCAAACGCTAAATCAAACAATACGAAGACATAGATTAGACTAAAAACAGACTAAAACAAACTATGCATTCACATGCCAAACCAATCAAAAAACACCAGCCTTCCCTCCAACCGGACGTGATGTAGTCTACATTACAGTAAAGCACAAGGAGTTCCCATGGGAACGAATATATTTGGAGAGATGTGCGATAACATCAGGGGAATTGCCCAAACTATGCATGGACCTCCTATATCATAGTCTGTTTACTAGACCTATCTCACAGGCTGACCTCGCCGTAGTTACACACAACAACACACCTCTTTCACCCCATCAGGCATACATCACTATAAATGGGTTCACTGTTTTTAATTTCTATAAATGAGCAGACATGTGGAGATAATGCCCCAATAAGACCAAGACCAGAACCTCTTCTCCTACCTCACAGGCTGTTGTTGTGCATGGTGCGTTGTGACGGCGTGTGTGTGAGCACGAAACTCTCCGTGCACTGCTGGCTGCTAGACGACAGCGACCTCCTGGGCGAGCGCTGGAACCGGTTCCTCCGGTTGAAGTAGCTGCCCGCGGTGCAGGTACGTTGGCGCTTCCGCAGGTACTCCTTGTAGTTCTTGGTGAGCAGCGTGTAGAGGAAAGGGTTGATGCAGCTGTTGGAGTAGGTGAGGCAGGTGGTCAGATAGTTGATGTTGCGCTTGGCCTTGGTGGAGAGGTCGATGGAGGGGTGGAACTGACCCAGGAGCTGCCAGATCCAGAAGGGCAGGAAACAGGCCCAGAACAGCAGGACGATGGTAAAGATCAGGTAGAGGACCTGGAGAATAGAAAAATACAAGATGGAGTTAGAACTAGCTCAGATAGAGGAGCTGTTGGACAGGGATTTACAAGATTACAGCAATCAATCACATTCACTTGTTTTACCAAAGGATATTCCTTTGACATATCTAAATGATGGATAGGCAGAGAGATAATTAGTTTGATTGACTGACCTTCTGGTTTGGTAGTTTCTTGGTTTGTTTGAAGGTTTCTGTCTGAGAGATCCAGTAGGTGCGAGCCAGACCGATGTATAGAAAGCCGATGATCATTCCCGGAGCCACGATGCTGGTACAGAACAGGAAAGTGATATACACCTTATAGGACAGCGGAGAGATGGTCGGCTGGCACATGGCCTTGCTACCTACCATCATCATCTGAATCCTGAGGATCATGGGTAAAGTAAGAACCAGGGAAGCCACCCATACAAGCACCGCAATGGCTTTGCGGTAGCTCTTGGACCGTTTGACTGTGTCCAGCGGTTTCAGCACGGCAAAGTACCTCTCCGTGCTCATGATGGTCAGCGTAAAAATGCTGGCATGCATCGTCAGGAAATCCATACTGATCAGAATCCTGCACCCAGCATCGCCAAAATACCAACCTTTCAGGAAGTACGTGCAGACAACGAACGGGATGGTCAACAGATAGAGCAAATCCGCCAAGGCTAGGTTGATGATGTAAATATACATGGACGCTGCGGAACGCATGGAGTGACACATGACCACGAGGGTGTAGATGTTTCCGGAAACGCCAACCAGACACATGAGGGAGAGTATGCAGCCTATGGTGAAGGTGGCGGCTGTGTTTTCGGGAGAGGAAGGGGCAGAGTCAAAAGGCGGGTCGGTGGCGTTGGGGATCCGCTCCACCAGGACCAGCAGGGGTTTCATGGATACAGTGGTCATCGCTATGGAGGGGGAGCGGGGCATGGGAGAGCAGAGAGAGATAAGCAAGGGAAGTGTTATCAATCATTATTATTCAATTATATCTATAATTTGCATTTCTGCAGCAACAACAGATGTTCCATGTATATTATGGTGATTTTAGGTCATGGGAAAAAAGTAATGGGAACTACAGTACCTTCAGAAAGCATTCATAACCCTTGGCTTATTCAACATTTTGTTGTTTTACAGCCTAAATTCAAAATGGATTAAATAAATAATAATCTCACCCATCGACACACAATACGCCATAGTAAAAAAGTGAAAACATGTTTTTAGAAATGTTTGCACATTTATTGAACATGAAATAAATAAATATTTAATTTACGTAAGTATTCACATTTATTCACAATACATGTTAGAATCGCCTTTTTGGCAGCAATTACAGCTGTGATTATTTCTGGGTAAGTCTCTAAGAGCTTTGCACACCTGGATTGTACAATATCTGCACATTATTTATGTTTTATTCTTCAACCTCGGCCAAATTGGTTGTTGTTCAACTTTAACTAGGCCATTCAGAAACATTCAATGTTTTCTTGGTAAGCAACTCCAGTGTATAGCATGGGCTTGTTGTACCTCTTCTACTGCTTCTACTGCCACTATACTCCTTCTACTGCTGGTACGGGGCATGGAACCCCGCCGATCCTTCACGACTGGAATACCGACATAATCTGCCCGAGGATTCCAACAGGCTCCTCAGGCGCGACGTCCTCTGAAGGCCCATTCTGCTAATCGTGGTCTGCTAGCTTTCTAGAGCATATTGGACTGTTAGCTGATCCATCAACCAGTTTCTTGGACCACTATACCCATTTTGCCAATTGGACTTGGACCTCTCTGCTACTTGGAACCTTACTAATTCCACCTCTGGTCTATCGACGTCACCTCACGAGGAGACAAGAACAGACTTTCCCCCATCGCGATGTCCCTCTAAGGCCCTTCTGCTAACTTGCTAGGCCCGGCCTGCTAACTGATAGCCCCGGCCTGCTGTCTGAATCGCCATGTCCCCAGCCAACCCAACCACTCACTGGACCCATAAGATTAACTTGGCTGCGCATGCCTCTCCCTAATATTAATATGCCTTGTCCGTTACTGGGAATGAAAACGTACAACGGAAAAATGCACGACCAGGCACTAACACGTACCTCTACAACAGAGCCGAAGGTTACACTGAATAATCCCACACAACAACCAGGCGGGACGGCTGTCTAATAAAGACAAACTAATCACTCATAAACAGGTGCTACCAATAAACATATAATGAGGGGGAGGAAAGACAATCAGTGGCAGCTAATAGGCCGGTGACGACGACCGCCGAGCGCCACCCTCCCGGGAAGGGAAAACACCCTCGGTCGGACTCGTGACAATACCCTTATCCTACTTCTCCTCTGATCCTCTGGTGATGTAGAGGTTAATCCAGGACCTGCAGTGCCTAGCTTCACTCCTACTCCCCAGGTGCTCTCATCTGTTGACTTCTGTAACCGTAAAAGCCATGGTTTCATGCATGTTAAAAAAATGCACCTTTCCAGAAACAAGTCTCTCACCGTTGCCGCTTGCTATAGACTACCCTCTGCCCCCAGCTGTGCCCTGGACACCATATGTGAATTGATTGCTCCCCATCTATCTTCTGAGCTCATGCTGCTAGGTGACCTAAACTGGGACATGCTTAACACCCCGGGCATCCTACATTCTAAGCTTGATGCCCTCAATCTCACACAAATGATCAATGAACCTACCAGGTACAACCCCAAATCCGTTAACATGTGTACCCTCACAGATATCATCCTAACTAACTCTTCAAATACACCTCTGCTGTTTTCAACCAAGATCTCAGCAATCAATGCCTCATTGCCTGCTTCCGTAATGGGTCTGCGGTCAAACGACCACCCCTCATCACTATAAAAACGCTCCCTAAAACACTTCAGCGAACAGGCCTTTCTAATCGACCTGGCCGGGGTATCCTGGAATGACATTGACCTCATCCCATCAGTAGAGAATGCCTGGTTATTCTGTGCATTCCTCACCATCTTAAATAAGCATGCCCCATTCAAAAAAAAATAGAACGAGGAATATATATAGGCCTTGGTTCACTCTAGACCTGTCTGCCCTTGACCAGCACAAAAACATCCTGGGGCGTTCTGCATTAGCATCGAATAGCCCCCGGGATTTGCAACTTTTCAAGGAAGTTAGGAACCAATATACACAGGCAGTTAGGAAAGCTAAGGCTAGATTTTCAAACAGAAATTTGCATCCTGTAGTACAAACTCAAAAAGGTTCTGGGACACTGTAAAGTCCATGGAGAATAAGAGCACCTCCTCCCAGCTGCCCACTGCACTCAGGCTAGGAAACACTGTCACTACCGATAAATCCACAAAAATTGAGAATTTCAATTTCAAAGCATTTTTCTACGGCTGTCCATCCTCTCCACCTGGCTACCCCTACCCCGGTCAACAGCTCTGCGCTCCGCATGGCC
This sequence comes from Oncorhynchus tshawytscha, assembly GCF_018296145.1. NCBI lineage: Eukaryota > Metazoa > Chordata > Actinopteri > Salmoniformes > Salmonidae > Oncorhynchus > Oncorhynchus tshawytscha. The sequence continues at coordinate 17,837,384 of NC_056453.1, read as the reverse complement.
ACTCGCCCAAACCTCCCCCACCCAAATCCAGATAGCTGATGTTTTGAAAGAACAGCAAAATCTGGACCCCTACAAATCATCAGGGCTAGACAATCTGGACCCTCTCTTTCTAAAATGATCTGCCGAAATTGTTGCAACCCCTATTACTAGCCTGTTCAACCTCTCTTTTGTGTCGTCTGAGATTCCCATAGATTGGAAAGCTGCCGCGGTCATCCACCTCTTCAAAGGGGGAAACACTCTAGACCCAAACTGCTACAGATCTATATCTATTCTACCCTGCTTTCTAAGGTCTTTGAAAGCCAAGTTAACAAACAGATTACCAACCATTTCGAATCTCACTGTACCTTCTCCGCTATGGAATCTGGTTTCAGAGCTGGTCATGGGTGTACCTTAGCCACGCTCAAGGTCCTAAATGATATCATAACAACTGCCATCGATAAGAGACATTACTGTGCAGCCATATTCATCGACCTGGCTAAGGCTTTCGACTCTGTCAATCACAACATTCTTATTGGCAGACTCAACAGCCTTGGTTTCTCAAGTGATTGCCTCGCTTGGTTGACCAAATACTTCTCCGATAGAGTTCAGTATGTCAAATTGGAGGGCGTGTTGTCCAGACCTCTGGAAGTCTCTAAGGGGGTGCCACAGGGTTCAATTCTCGGGCCGACTCTCTTCTCTATATACATCAATGATGTCGCTCTCGCTGCTGGTGATTCTCTGATCCACCTCTACGCAGATGACACCATTCTGTATACCTCTGTCCCTTCTTTGGACACTGTTAACTAACCTCCAGATGAGCTTCAATGCCATACAATTCTCCTTTCGTGGCCTCCAACTGCTCTTAAATGCAAGTAAAACTAAATGCATGCTCTTCAACCGTTCGCTGCCTGCACCTGCCCGCCTGTCAAGCAGATGGTTCTGACTTAGAATATGTGGACAGCTACAAATACCTAGGTGTCTGGTTAGACAGTAAACCAGACTCACATCAAACATCTCCAATCCAAAATTAAATCTAGAATCGTCTTCCTATTTCACAACAAAGCATCCTTCACTCATGCTGCCAAACATACCCTCGTAAAACTGACCATCCTTCCGATCCTCGACTTCGGTGATATCATTTACAAAATAGCATCCAACACTCTACTCAAAAAATTCTAGCAGAGTGCCATCTGTTTTGTCACCAAAGCCCCATACACTATCCACCACTGCGACCTGTATGCTCTCGTAGGCTGGCCCTCACTTCATACTCATCACCAAACCCACTGGCTCCTGGTCATTTATAAGTCTCTGCTAGGTAAAGCCTCACCTCATCTCAGCTTACTGGTCACCATAGCAGCACTCACCTGTAGCACATGCTCCACTAGGTATATCCCACTGGTCACACCCAAAGCACATTCTTCTTTTGCACACCCTACCATTCCAGTGTTTAATTACTATATTGTAATTACTTCGCCACCATGGCCTATTTATTGCCTTTACCCCTCTTACCCTACCTCATTTGTAAATGCTGGTTATAGATTGTTCTACTGTATTATTGATGTTACTCCATGTGTAACTCTGTGTTGTTGTATGTGTCGAACTGCTTTGCTTTATCTTGGCCAGGTCGCAGTTGCAAATCAAATCAAATCAAATCAAATCAAATTTTATTTGTCACATACACATGGTTAGCAGATGTTAATGCGAGTGTAGCGAAATGCTTGTGCTTCTAGTTCCGACAATGCAGTAATAACGAACAAGTAATCTAACTAACAATTCCAAAAAAAACTACTGTCTCATACACAGTTTAAGGGGATAAAGAATATGTACATAAGGATATATGAATGAGTGATGGTACAGAGCAGCATAGGCAAGATACAGTAGATGATATCGAGTACAGTATATACATATGAGATGAGTATGTAAACCAAGTGGCATAGTTAAAGTGGCTAGTGATACATGTATTACATAAGGATGCAGTCGATGATATAGAGTACAGTATCTACGTATGCATATGAGATGAATAATGTAGGGTAAGTAACATTATATAAGGTAGCATTGTTTAAAGTGGCTAGTGATATATTTACATCATTTCCCATCAATTCCCATGATTAAAGTGGCTGGAGTAGAGTCAGTGTCATTGACAGTGTGTTGGCAGTAGCCACTCAATGTTAGTGGTGGCTGTTTAACAGTCTGATGGCCTTGAGATAGAAGCTGTTTTTCAGTCTCTCGGTCCCAGCTTTGATGCACCTGTACTGACCTCGCCTTCTGGATGACAGCGGGGTGAACAGGCAGTGGCTCGGGTGGTTGATGTCCTTGATGATCTTTATGGCCTTCCTGTAGCATCGGGTGGTGTAGGTGTCCTGGAGGGCAGGTAGTTTGCCCCCGGTGATGCGTTGTGCAGACCTCACTACCCTCTGGAGAGCCTTACGGTTGAGGGCGGTGCAGTTGCCATACCAGGCGGTGATACAGCCCGCCAGGATGCTCTCGATTGTGCATCTGTAGAAGTTTGTGAGTGCTTTTGGTGACAGGCCGAATTTCTTCAGCCTCCTGAGGTTGAAGAGGCGCTGCTGAGCCTTCCTCACGATGCTGTCTGTGTGAGTGGACCAATTCAGTTTGTCTGTGATGTGTATGCCGAGGAACTTAAAACTTGCTACCCTCTCCACTACTGTTCCATCGATGTGGATGGGGGTGTTCCCTCTGCTGTTTCCTGAAGTCCACAATCATCTCCTTAGTTTTGTTGACGTTGAGTGTGAGGTTATTTTCCTGACACCACACTCCGAGGGCCCTCACCTCCTCCCTGTAGGCCGTCTCGTCGTTGTTGGTAATCAAGCCTACCACTGTTGTGTCGTCCGCAAACTTGATGATTGAGTTGGAGGCGTGCGTGGCCACGCAGTCGTGGGTGAACAGGGAGTACAGGAGAGGGCTCAGAACGCACCCTTGTGGGGCCCCAGTGTTGAGGATCAGCGGGGAGGAGATGTTGTTGCCTACCCTCACCACCTGGGGGCGGCCCGTCAGGAAGTCCAGTACCCAGTTGCACAGGGCGGGGTCGAGACCCAGGGTCTCGAGCTTGATGACGAGCTTGGAGGGTACTATGGTGTTGAATGCCGAGCTGTAGTCGATGAACAGCATTCTCACATAGGTATTCCTCTTGTCCAGATGGGTTAGGGCAGTGTGCAGTGTGGTTGAGATTGCATCGTCTGTGGACCTATTTGGGCGGTAAGCAAATTGGAGTGGGTCAAGGGTGTCAGGTAGGGTGGAGGTGATATGGTCCTTGACTAGTCTCTCAAAGCACTTCATGATGACGGATGTGAGTGCTACGGGGCGGTAGTCGTTTAGCTCAGTTACCTTAGCTTTCTTGGGAACAGGAGCAATGGTGGCCCTCTTGAAGCATGTGGGAACAGCAGACTGGTATAGGGATTGGTTGAATATGTCCGTAAACACACCGGCCAGCTGGTCTGCGCATGCTCTGAGGGCGCGGCTGGGGATGCCGTCTGGGCCTGCAGCCTTGCGAGGGTTAACACGTTTAAATGTCTTACTCACTTCGGCTGCAGTGAAGGAGAGACCGCATGTTTTCGTTGCAGGCCGTGTCAGTGGCACTGTATTGTCCTCAAAGCGGGCAAAAAAGTTATTTAGTCTGCCTGGGAGCAAGACAAATGAGAACTTGTTCTCAACTTGCCTACCTGATTAAATAAAGGTGAAATAAATAAATAAATAAAAATATATTTGGCCTTGTGTTTTAGGTTGTTGTCCCGTTGTAAGGTGAATTTGTCTCCCAGTGTATTGGACAGCAGACTGAATACGGTTTTCCTCTAGGATTTTGCCTGTTCTTAGCTTCATTTAATTTCCTTTTATCCTACAATACTCACTAGTTCTTGCCGATGACAAGCATACAAATAATATGATGCAGCTACCACCATGCTTGAAAATATGAAGAGTGGTACTCAGTGATGTGTTGTGTTGGATTTTCCCTAAACATAACACTTCGTATTCAAGACAAAGTAAATTTCTTTGCCACATGTTTTGCAATTTTACTTTAGTGCCTTAATTCAAACAGGATGCATGTTTTGGAATATATTTTATTCTGTACAGGCTTCCTTCAGTTCACTCTGTCATGTAGGTTAGTATTTTGGAGGAACTACAATGTTGTTGGAGTAACTACAATGGTTTTGATCCATCCTCAGTTTTCTCCCATCTCAGCCATTAAAGTCTGTAACTGTTTTAAAGTCCCCATTGGCCTCATGGTGAAATCCCTGAGCGGTTTCCTTCCTGTCTGGCAACTGAATTAAGAAGGACGCCTGTATCTTTGTAGTGGCTGGATGTATTGATACACCATACAAAGTGTAATACAGTGTCTACTAATAGTTGCCCTTCTTTGCGAGGCGTTGGAAAACCTACCTGGTCTTTGTGGTTGACTCTGTGTTTGAAATTCACTGCGCGACTGAGGGACCTTACAGATAATTGTATGTGTGGGGTACAGAGATGAGGTAGTCATTCAAAATCATGTTAAACACTATTTCCATGCAACCTAAGTGCATTTTTACCCCTGAACGTATTTAGGCTTGCCATAAAGGGGTTGAATACGTATTGCCTCAAGACATATCAGCTTTTCATTTTTAATTAATTTGTAAAAACTTAGAAAAACAACATTTCTACAATGACATTTTGGGGTATTGTGTGTAGGCCAGTGACACAATCTCAATTTAATCCATTTAAAATTTAGGCTGTAACACAACAAAATGTGGAAAAAGGGGGGTGTGAATCATTTCTGAAGGCACTGTAAATAAATAGATATTTTCTTTAACGATCACTCCACCAAGATCACCATTGGTTCAGTGGCCATCGCTGGAAAGAGGAGTGGAAGACAGGGAACAAAATGGAGAGCTTGAGAAGAGAGGAAGAGATAAAGAGAAAGATTAGAGCGAGAGAGAATGACAGAGATAGAAAGGGAGAGAGAGAGAGAGAGAGACAGAGCGAGAGAGAGAGAGAGAGAGAACATACGGAGTAGTAGTGGTGAAAGTGTTGCTAGATGCAACCAATTTGATTAACAGTGAAGTCTCATCTTGAATTAGACCTTCTGCTGGTCTCGCTAATCAAGATCTGGAAATGTGAGTATAATTAGATACTTCTGGGTATAACAGGGATGAACCGGACAGCAAATCCCCAGGAAAGAGAAACAAAGTAAAACTTTTTCAAAAGAAGCGTATCTTAGGGAGCATGAAACTTCTTTCTACGGACTTAAGGTCAAATCCACTTCCATTCAGGAATTGGGAAATGCAATCATGTTCCAATAAATATGGTATGGTGGGTCGATATACTTAACTGCATTGACTGACTGGAATACAAATGTCTGTGACCTTAGCTGCCCTTTGGCAGTACTGTGGTTCAATACTGAGTGCACTTTTAGAAAATAGGGTTCCAAAAGGGTTCTTCGGCTTTCCACATTGGAAAATCCTTTTTGGTTCCAGGTAGAACCCTCTGTGGAAAGGGTTGTTATTCGAACCCAAAAGGGTTCTACCTGGAACCAGACGAAGAACCCTTTTATGTTTTTTTTTTCAGACTCAGAAAGTCAGATGGAAGAATTTGGTTTTAGATCCATGCTCTTATAGCCCTTTAAATCCACTATCAATGTCAGGATCCTCAGGGAAAGGTTGTTGTTCCCTTAGGATCCTAAATCCAGCTGTTCAAACAGAGGTCATTTACATATCATCTGATAACTTCTGATAGTCAAATCAGGCCACATACTCCATCTCTGATGACCTCCCCAGAGGACGACGCAAACATTTTCCACAAAATGTATTCTAATTAGCTAGCAGATCAAATATTAATTGACTATAAAAACAAAACAGCAGACTGTTTTCCAGACTGGATGTAATTGTAATTGTACTTTACCTCAGTCAGATTCTCTCTCTCTCTCTCTCTCTCTTTGTCTCTCTCTGTGTCTCTCGCTCTCTCAAAACTCTGACATAAATCAATACAAATGTAATCCGCTCTAAGTCTCCCTGTGCGACACCAGCCAGACACATCACTAGCAGACGTGACATTAAAGGACAGAATTAATGTCTGGGAGTTACACTCTGATGCCTATTTAATTAACTACTCTTTATCTGCTCTGACAGAGCCCGGCAGCCTGTTGGAGTGCCAGGTGTGTGCGGTGTGTGCGTGCTTGCGTGCCTTACCTTGATTGTAAGCCGCAAACAGACTGGCAGCCTGAACAGAAAAATTTAGCATCTAGCTCCGTTTTCCCGTTGAACCATCACCTAGCTCACTCTGGTTCCCCAAATTTCACACATACTGCAGGTATGTCTAGAGCCATTAAAGTCCACACAGAATCTTCAGGAAATCTGGTGATTCTCTGCATTTGAATTGAGATAAATAAAAAAATCCTGTATCTTGAGTTTAGGTTTAAAAAAATCATGTGCTATAATACCACTGTCTTTAGTTTACCATAGTAAAAAGTCTGTCAATCAAAAGGTGAACGAGATCTGAAAAAAAAGAAAGGTGTCTTTTGAGCTGGAGTAAAACTTATCCTACGCTCTCTGTTTCTCGGTGCCTCTTGAGAGTACCTTCCACAGGTCTGGTTGACAGCTTTAAAATGCCACCGGAGAAATTGAATTTAGAGGAAGAGAAAAAAAAACATCAATGAAATGATGAGGAGAAAAATGAACGTTTCCTTACGGGGAGCAGAGAGTGACGGAGGTGAGAATCACAACAAGCCACAGCTGGTTACGGTGAATCTCCTTCACTGAGACACAGTGTGCCTGAGAGACTGAGAGAAAGAGGGGAGAGAGGAGGGAGGGAGGGAGAAGAGGGAGGGAGAGAGAGACTCATAGAGAAGCACTCTCGCGAGAAGTGGGAGGGGAGACGACTGAAAGAGGGACAGAATGGGGAGAGAGAGAGAAATGGATTGAGAGAGAGGGAGGGGGAGAAAGATAAAGGAAGTTGCATGGATTATACGGAAATATGCAGGAAATATGTCCTGCTCACTCTCCTCTACCCTTTAACCTGCTATTTTTGTGCAACAGTAGTGTGTGTGTGTGTGTTAAGCTGGAAAAACATCTTTCAGACTCCCTATCTCTCAGCACAGGGGTGCCGCAGGGTTGCGTGCTCTCCCCCTTCTTCTATACCAATGACTGCACCTCCAATGACACATCTGTCAAACTACTCAACTTTGCTGATGACCATACCCTGGTCGGTATCAACTCAGACGGTGACGAGTCCAAGTAACATGGAGAGATTGACTGCCTGGTGGCCTGGTGCAGTAGCAACAACCTGGAACTCAACACAGTCAAAACTGTGCAGTTGGTGGTTGACTTCAGAAAATGTCCCCCACCGTCTCTCCCCCTCGATATTGATGCTTCAGGCGTCAGCAAGGCCAAGTCATTCAAATACCTGGGAACCATCAGCTCCCACAACCACAAATGGGAGGACAACATCACTGGGGTGACAAAGAAGGCTCGACGTAGGACGTACTATCTGCGCTAGCTGATGAAACTCAATCTCTCTCTGACAATTCTGATTCGGTTCTATACGGCCATCATTGAGTCCATCCTCACCTCTTCTATCACCGTCTGGTTTGGGTCTGCCCGCCGCAAGGGCAAACTGCAGCTCATTGTCCGGTCTGCAGAGAAGGTTATCGGCTGTCACCTGCCTTCCAGGACAAGGAAGCGTGCAGGAAAGATCTTCACCGACCCTACCCACCCCTGACACCCCATCTTTCAAAGACTCCCATCTAGCAGACAGTTTATGTCCATCATTACCAAAGCCGACCACCACCTGAACATTTCCTCCTATTCCCCCTGTAATCAGTTAGTTTTATGTTTACTGTTCTGATTTTGTATTTTATTCTGTATGATGTATATGTGGACTTGTATTTTGTTTGTATATTGTCTTTTGCTGGCAGCACCTCACTAAGTCAAATTATGGGTATGTGTAAACGTACTTGGTGAATAAAGGCCATTCTAATTCTGTAATCTTCCAAGGTGTTTGTGTGTACAGTATATTTTATGGTACTATGTATACATGACTATGCTTCTTTAAACTTTTTCTTGTAAACATCAGATATAACCGGAGATGTTTTGTGTGTGTGTGATTTCGAGAAAGAGCGATTCAGTACTTGGCCCTGCACAGTTTTAATCAATAAACTCTCTCTAACCAGAGACAGAGGGGACAAGACTCATATCTCTCCCACATACAGAGGTCCATCCAAGGTCCTCCTGAAATTACAGGAGACAATTTGTGTTGATTAGAGAGAACTATCATCCCATTCCTGACCCCGGTCCATACACACACCCATTGACAACCCACCCTCAGAGATCAGACTCATTATCTGCATTAGCCTGGACTGCCCATAATCTACTGCTGTGGGACTACAATTCAAGGATATTATATCAAACACACTTTAAAAAAATAATTACACAGTTTACCATATTACCCCTGAATGTACTGTAAACAGGTTGAAAAGGGCTGGAAAAAGAGATCATAAGATGGTATGCTATGCAGAGAAGCATCAGAGGAAGGAATGAGGCATGGGTGTGGAATGCAGCAGGCTAATATGTTTTAGAGCAGAGTCTATTTTTACTTTTGTGTGAATGTGTATTTATTTGGATCTATCTCTGTATGTAAGAGATCCTTAACTCACAACCTCTAGAATATGTGGGTTTTTCCCCCTACTGAAAAAAACAGGCTTTTGGCAAATCTTTGGTCAATTTGCTGCAAATGTGCTGTAATGTCATTTTCACATGCAAATTAGTTTTGTGGCAAACCATTGTGGCAATTTAGCAGCGACTTGTGAACCTCTGGCAAAAATTCTGGGAAACTTGTGGCAAACATTCTACTGTTTGGTGCAAATTTGCTGCAAACTCATTATGAATATGCTAATTAGATCCGGTTTTTGGTTACTTTGGGCATTAACACAATGTTGTATCTCCATAAACCAAATCACATATAACTTTAAATGAACTTGCTTCTCACAGATAAAACTCAACTCAACAATACTAAACATGTATTCAATATCTTAACAGATAAAAAATATATCCAGTACAACTTCAAATCACCAGCATGCTAATAAAGAAAAGCGCAAAGACGTTTTTTATTTAACCTTTATTTAACTTTATTTAAAGACTGAACATTTCCCAAATAAACTGTTCATTTAATGTAGCTACAACATTTACAAGAGAGAAATGTGAACACTATGGGGATGTGGACCTTAGGATGTTTAAAGGGGGGACTACATTACAATGAGCTTTCAACCAATGGATGTTTAGAAGAGAATGAACAAAATTGAAATAACTAAAACAACAGAAACAAAATCAAGCCCAGTTCAGAACCATTGCGTGTTTGGGTGAACTTTGGAGATGGCGGCCCAGTGGAAGTCCTTTGTCCCAAGCTTGTTGAATGCATACACTGAAACCATCAGAAAACACGAAACAAAAACATTAGGATACTGAAAACAATTACTGAAAATTATTTTATATTTTGGCATTTAAAAAAAGTAGACTCAGCGGCTAATGGGCAGGTCTGGTTTTGGAAAAATGGGGTCAGCCATTACAATGTTGCCTTGATGTTGATATGCTTCTTACTGAAACTACCATTCTATGTATTTTTCAGCAAGAAAATAATGTAGCAACATAAACGGGGACTGGGCCTATTAAATCTACCTTTAAATGTGTTGCCAACTATTCTTAGAGAGCTACAGTAAACCCGATTTTTCTCCAGCCAAGCCTCAACACAATTGATTCAAACAAATCAACTAATTACTTATTTCAATTTAGACTGGAGACTTCCTCGTTAAAAGAGACAGTTGTCTACTAGTTGTCTCCTCTTCATGACTCTGTTGTATAAGGCTTGGGTGGAAGAAAAGCTCAATCAAATTGAGTTATACCTAATATGGTAATTCATATTATTTTTCCAAAATGAATTATTGTTAATTATTGTTAACTTACATCTCAGAGACATGCATGCAAGAAGCTGTGTGTGCAGACACATTTATCTGTCCTCAGTTTGATTGAAATCCTCAATCTGTCTTTTTGCCTTGTAACTGATTGATTCTAGAAAGAGAGAAGGAAGATCAAGATGAGCTAGCTACTAGTTTAAAGCAATGACATATCTAATTGTTACAAAGAAAGAATGTATAGGCTAAATGTACGAGAATAAAGCATGAACCTTATCAAGCTTGAAGACAATACACTCATTTATCACTGAAACAAGCGTTATGAATGAGTGCACCACAAACATTTTTCCAGGGTGTTGATGCATTCTGAATGCAGCTTCTTCCAACACCAAGTCATCTCATATTGTTGTTATCTTGGCTCTTCTGCTAGCTAACATGCTACTGAACAGGGACACTAGGATATTGACATCCATAGTATTGGTATTAGCTAAAAGATAGCAACATATCGACCTAAAAATATAAGTGTTTAGGCAAATCATTAGCTAAATATGCAAAATATGATAGCTAAAGTTAGCTAGCTAGCTAAGTGCTAGCGAAGTAGCTAAGTGCTAGCCAGCTAGTCAGTGGTGTTGACAGACTGTAACTGTTACAGCAACAAAATGTGTTTCATTCTCTCCCATAAAGCATGACATTGCTAACCAGGCATCAATTAGCTAACACATTTTTAAAAGTTTATTAGGAAGTTGAATTAATGAATTAAACACTCACTGGACCACTTTGATAGTTAGCTAGATAGCTTGGTTTCCATTTTCCAAGAGACTAATCACATGAAAAGAACCTGAGAACATACGCATGTGAGTGTGTGATTACTTGCAAGAATACCCCTGATCCCCTGGCAGTCCATTTGTTTTGCTGTCATATAATCAGCAGGGTGCGTGAAAGATTCCGACGTGTGTGTGTATGTGTGCTGAAGGGAGATTGGAGTCAAATGCAGCAAATTGTTTTGTTCTCCTGTGGCTTTGAAAGGCACATCTGGACCCCATCAGACTGTCATTCATTACCTCTGCCTAGGAACTGAGATGGTGAGAGAGAGTGAGTGAGCGAGAGAGCGAGAGAGAGAAAAATAAAAAGAGAGAAAAATAGAAAGAGAGAGAGAGAGAAAGAGAAAGAGAAAGAGAGAGAGAGAGGCGGAGATAGGGGAGAGGGGTGGAGAAGTAGAAAGAGAGAAAGAAAGAGAAGATGTAGACAGAGTATTTCTAAGCATGCAAGTGCCTGTATCTGCATCTGAGCGCCAGGGAGTTTTTGGCCCGTGGCAGACTGGTAGCACATTGCTCTCCAGCCGATGCTGCTATTCTCTGTCCTGTACTATGCCGTGTTAAGCCCCACTGTGAGGCGAGAGAGAGGTCTGGAGGATGTGATGACTTTATAGGGGGAGAGGACAGAGCAGCAGAGGGGCACAGCAGACAGAGACTGTTACATGGCAGGGTAAGCCTGGCTTGGCACTTCTAACTGCACATCTAACTGACAGGCTTTGTGGGTTCCACTAGGACATAGGCCAGGGGTTGTGGTTATGACGACAGACAGTTAGAACTACACTATATGTAAACGGTGGTGTAATCTGAGCCGCTATGTGTGTGAGAATGTGGGGTCTCTGTGCGTGTGTGTGTGTGTTGCATGGAAAGCCTGAGGGGAGCAAGAGAGAGAGAACGAGAGATATGTAATGAGAGAGAGAGGGAAAGGGGGAGAGAGAAGGGGAAAGTGTGTTTAAGCCGAAAAATATTTGCAAGCCATTTAACTCTCTCTCTCCTGACTACGGATTGTCCCAGATAACCCTGGAGATGCTCACACACACACACCACGCTCATTCAAGACTGACTGACCGGACCCTGGGTCTGGTACAGATACACAGATAATGTGATTTAACCAACATGTCTACAAAACGTCACCAGAGATCTTTCAACCTGTTATTGGCGATACTTTATCGTCGATTCGTGGAAACGGGAGTCTCATAAATGTCCAGGGGGTCCGTCTGAATTTAGAAAACGCTCCATTAATTAAAATAAGAAAATGTTTTGCTCCAGGACGTAATTCAACATTGTGTTGCCGCCATCTTGTCTATTTCCAGTCTTCTCTCATTGATCGAGACAGGTGTCTGCCATCATGCGGCACTTTGGAGTGGACCCACTTATCTCAATCAACGAGAAAAGATTTGATAAAGACACAGTGGCGGTGTACACATTGTTGGATTACTCCGTGGAGCAGAAACATATTCTAAATTCAAATGGAACCTGCAATTGGATATGTTTTGCGACTCCTGTTTCGTGGACGAAGATAGTATGTCCAATACCAGGTTAGTTGAAAAATCTCCGCCGATGTTTTGTAACTACCAGTATAATGATACCAAACATTTTTCGTTAAATCATACTATCTGGTGTTGAAAGAAGAAAAGAAAACACGTATATTTTTAAAACACTAAAACACCAAATTAGGCCTACATTATTATTCAATTAGACCGCCATCACTGTCAATCGTGACTGATGATTCTTCACGTTTTACAGGTGAAACGTCAATGCTGCATCTGCATGACAACCATATGATCCCAATCACTTTCATGGGAATGTGCATTTTGATCTTCTTGAATGATGTAAGCAAGCCCTTAATACTGTTCCATTTAGAGCAGATAGAGTTAAGAAGCCAGCTGTATTTTGTTTCAATCAAAGCATATTTAGCATGGTGGGTTTGGCCACATGATAAAACATTGACTTACAATTCAACACAATCCTCCTAAATTGTCATAAGAAATGACGTGGTGTTTTTAGGTCTCACAGTAACCTAACATGATCTAAGCTATTCGGTTTGTTATGTAAATACTAATGAATCATTAAGTGATCTTGCGAGACATATTCATTCAACTTCAATCTAAACTTTATTAAACTAACCTCATTCTTTGAAGTGACAGAGCGTCGCACCGGCAGCACTACACCGCCTGCTCAAGATGCTGAAAGAAAGAAATCATAGCCTATTTCTCAACTCCTGTTCCCGAGTCAAAATGTACATTTGGTGTATCATTTTACTGCAATAAATGCTTAATTCTGCAGAAGGTAATATTATATTAGGCTACATGTGAGAGGTTAAAGACACTACAGTCAGTGTCCACATTTCAGTTACTATTCCATTTAACCCATCTGTGCCTACAGCTAGTTCCCTTGACGTGCCATATTTTACGTCTCCGTCTTGTAACTGTCCAATTTGTATAGCACTTCACAATCATCACACATAATCATCACACTGTTCTCATCCTCTTTTAACCAAGTTTTTCCCAAACATTACTGTTCAGGACCTCCCTTTATTTTCAACTCTCCATTTCACATTTCCCTTATTAAATTAAAACATTGTCCTTTTGGCCTCAGTGGATCGACGGTAACGTTTGGCGATTGGAGTATACTTGGTACAGAAAGCATATGCTTACGCACTAATGCCAGATACAACAAAAATGAAAGAAAAACCTCAACATAGCCTGTAGATATGAATTGCACAATAATTACACATTTATGGATTGTTTAATTCATTGTTTTCTCTTTATTCAACCCACCCGCCACTCACCTGCCCTTCATTCACACAATATTTCATGACCCTAAACCCACCCGCCTTGCGGATATAACCACAGGTTATGAGTCAACCCGCGCATCACTAGTGTGTTTGTGTGTGTGCATGGTGTGTTTGTTTAAGTGATTTACAGACACACATAGTTACTCTCCGCTACAGTTTCTCCCGATACAGCTCAGATAAGCCACCGCTCACAACCTAACCCCATGCTGCCCTCTAGCACCGGCTACAGCACACTCCTACTAGGATGCTATTTCTCCCTCCATAGCGCACAGGTCACTGCCATCATGTAGTTTGCTCAGCTTGGGGAAGTGTTGCCCTTTCTCTACTATGTGTGTTTAGAGTTGACTGGGACAACATTTTTCATCTCGTGCACACACTTTGATGTACTCTACGTGTGAGTCCCTCTCTCCCTTCCTTCCTTCCTTCCTTCCTTCCTTCCTTCCTTCCTTCCTTCCTTCCTTCCTTCCTTCCTTCCTTCCTTCCTTCCTTCCTTCCTTCCTTCCTTCCTTCCTTCCTTCCTTCCTTCCTTCCTTCCTTCCTCTCTCCCTCCATCCCTTCCCTCTATTTCTCTATCTTCCAGGTAACACTACAACAGTATATATATATCTCATGTATACTATGAATTCCTAGCCCAGATGTGTTATAGTGATGACAGGAGAGTGAAAGTGACAGAGAGTACTTTACCTCTCTAGCATCAATAAGATGCTGCTAAGAAAAGCTGACCTGTTTCAGATAGTCAGTATGATTCAAACCCGAATTATACATTCTGCTGATACATATTGTGATTAATAGAGTTTCTGGTATGGCCTGTATAGTGTTGCGTTGTCAAAGTGTCATCCAGACTCTCTGCTGCAGAGGTTTCTGTTCTTCCATTTGATGTTGTCAACACTCTGTCACAAGAGCAACAGTGCCAAGGGATTACATTTGCTGTTGACTCCTGGAAGTCCCGGCCCCACCCTGTTTCCGTATCACCTGCTTCCTCACACAGTCTGTTTGTGTGTGTTTCTATTTTTATGTTCTGACTCAATACCTTATGTTCCCACGTGGACTCAGAAGAGCAACAGCCAAAATTCAAGAATGCTGATACTATTGGCATAAGGTCAGAAAGTCGTTTGCACTCAAACTTTCACACAGTGGGATTTGAGCACCTATGTAACTTTATCTTGGGGAAAGGAGTGTGTGTGTGTACACATTTTTACTACACTTGTGAGTACCAGAAGTGCTCACAGAAACCAAGTCAAATACAGAAAAGTGAGTATTTTGTCGGTCCTCACTTTAAAAAAAGCCATTTTAGGCTTAGGGGTTAGGTTTAAGGTTAGAAATAGGGTTAGAATTAAGGTTAGGGGTTAGGTTTAGGGTTTGGAGTTAGGGAAAGTAGGAATTTGAATGGTAATCAATTGTTGGTCCCCAAAAGGTCCTCACAAGTATAGTTAGACATAGCAGTGTGTGTGTGTGTGTGTGTGTGTGTGTGTGTGTGCGCACTGGTCGTCCTAGGAACAACGTTCCTATCATGCCTGGTCGTATGTTCCTTATTATCACTTATCCTGTTTGGGAACATCTCAGTCTCCATCCCATTAATATAGACGTGTGCGCGCACACACACAAACACACACACACACACACACACACACACACACACACACACACACACACACACACACACACACACACACACACACACACACACACACACACACACACACACACACACACACAGACAGACACATAGATCCCTCATATCCCCCACATATCCCGTGTTGTGTCCCCTGTATCCCAATTCTGCTGCCTGATTATTTAGAATCTAAATTTGAACAGTTTGTCACAGCAGGAAAACAACCCTGCAGCAACAAAACATTTGAATTATTATGTGTATTATAATAAATTGACATTGTTGCAGGAGTTGATTTTTTTTTCTTTAGGGCAAATCAAGTCTGAATTTTAAGGTGGAAATTACAAACTTTAGAAACAAGAAACACACTACAGGTTTGCATTTCCTGCCACGCAGGAACATTCTCTGCAACAGCAGAGTGATCAAATGAAGATAATGCACCTGTATGTCTGCCTGGTGGACTGAGCATAAAGAAAAGGGAATAGATATATAGACAGGATAGAGGATGCATCTCACAATTAGATCCAAGACAACAGAGACTTATAATGCATGGAATGTAAATATGCACACCAGGAGGCAGGAAGTATACAAGGATGTAACCTGGTATGACCAAGACGTTGACATTGGAAGGTCTATGGGTCTCGTATGAGCCCAACAAGTTTGTAGAGAGCGTATATGGAGTACGCAGCTTTCTTTACTCTATACTGGTCTATGGGTCTCTACACATGCATGTAAACATAAACAGTAGTGATTCGTCATGCCACACTGTAGAAAAGTTTTGTGATCTGGTCTGGTGGGGCATGAAGTTGCTAGACAACAAAACAGTTTAATTCCACCACTGTTTGGGAAGAGACTGACCTAAATTGCACTGCACATGATACGCTGATATGATAAATATATCATAGCGTTTATCACATCAATAACTGACGCCATAGAAACGACCAAGTAAATATATGGCAACATAGATATGTGGAAACATCTCACTAAATGTTTGGTTGGCCTCTTTTTCAGAGTCCACACACAATAACATATCCACAAAGAAACAAACACACACACAACAATCTATCACAATATATTTGCTCCCTCTGCAACATTTCAATTATCCCAGTATGAGTCAACCCACATTTTTTCTCCCTACTGTCCCTTGTTTTTCACATTTCACATTTCATAATTCCCTCCCTTCCTCTCTCTCCTAATTCAATTTAACGTTGTGTTCCTGTTTGTGTATCTTGGAAGGGATGTTATGTGTTCTTGGAATGTGCTGTAATGCTGTATTGTGCTGATGTATTGTAATGTAATGATTTATTGTATATTTGGGTTCGGCAGGTTAGAGCACTGGGTGAGTAACCGAAAGGTTGCTGGATCGAATCCCAGAGCTGACAAGGTAAAAATATGTCGTTCTGCCCCTGAAAAAGGCTGTTAACCCACTGTTCCCCGGTAGGCCGTCTTTCTAAATAAGAATTTGTTCTCCTGGTTAAATAAAATAATACAATAATTACCCAGTTGTGGTTTGAATTCTCTTCCTCTGTCTAGCTCACTCCCTTTCTCTCTGCTTACCGTGTGGTTGAGTTGACGACAATGGGCCTGCCAAGTATTAGGGCTGGAACACTTTTCAGAATTGTTACAAAACAATCTCTCTGTGTACACAGTGTGTGGGGGTGTGTGTGTGTGTGTGTTTGTGGTGTCCAAAATAAACTCTGATCTCTTCCCTAGCAGTGAGCATCCTCTCATTGTATCATAACAAGCTGCCTTGGGGGACCAGTGTTCCTCTGACTGGCTTCTGTTGGCATTCTGATCCATCATCAACAACTCTGGTTGCTCTTCTGGGCAACACATTTCTTTGCCTCTCTCCCTCGTCTCTCTCTCTCTTTATCCTTGTGTGTCTTTCTTTCTCTCTCTCTCCTTCTCTCTGTCTCTTTCTCTCTTTGCACCCTCTTCCCTCTTCTCTCTCTCCACTTTGTCCCACTTTCACCTCCCTATCACTCTAAAAGCTATGTGTACTGTACACTTTTGGTTTCCTAGGTTCCGTTAATTTAACCTCCTCAGTGGCAGGATTTGAGGTTAAACACATTTACCACTGTAGCGGAGTTTTGTCGCCTTCCTGCAGTATCATAAAACCCACAGCTTCCATTACTGCCATATTAATGACACCCTTGCATCTCTCAGGCGTTCTCTGACAGTTTTCTAAGTGTGTGGAAAAATGTCTAGTTGTCAGCATTAACTCATGTAGAGCCGTTTGATGTAATCATTTGGTAGTTGTCAACACCGAATAAGAGGTGCCCTCGTTGCCAATATCTGTGTGTGTGCACACGCGTGCATGGCATGTCTGTCAGAGTTCGGCTGGAAAGACAACCTGTACATTCTAGAGACAGAGTGCCAGGAATGAAAGAGCAGCCAGGAGAGAGAGAGTATACATTGAGTAAGACTGACAGGACATCTCCCAGTTGGTTAGACAGTTGAAACCCTGTCAGGTCCAATGAAGCAAAGAGAGTAGATTGACTAGGGCTGTCTCTGGAGAGAGCTGACTCTGGTTTGGACTGGTGTGTGTGTGTGTGTGTGTATGTGTGTGTGTGTGTGTGTGTGTGTGTGTGTGTGTGTGTGTGTGTGTGTGTGTGTGTGTGTGTGTGTGTGTGTGTGTGTGTGTGTGTGTGTGTGTGTGTGTGTGTGTGTGCATGTGTGTGTGTGTGTGTGTGTGTGTGTGTGTGTGTGTGTGTGTGATGTGCTGTGCGGCGTGTGTGGATGAGACATAACTTAACATTAAACTCGGGTAAAGCTCTAGTGTAACTAGATCATTATTTAGTTTATCCTTCACTTAGACAGGTATGTCCTTGTGAACATTGCGATCGATGGCAACGCCAGTGAAGTCAAAACTATTTTTATAAACACGTCATTGTGATTAAGTTATGTTAAAGTGGAGGTGTGTGTGTGCAAGTGTGTATTCGTGTGTCACATTTTCTGATTTTAACAGGAGTATGCTGCATCAGCACTGTAATCCGCCTCTAAGGACCACAGAAGCACATCTTTGTGTTTGTTTTTTAAATATTTTTTTTTACCTGGCTTCCATAGACTATCTTAAAATAGTCAGATAAAGGTGTTTCGGGGCAATCAACACCAATCCTCCTTCGAGGGCTACCGAGTAGGACCTTCAAGTGTGCGGATACTCGCAGATCGCATCCCCGGCCGCGTCCTCAATGCATACATAGACCAACTGGTCAGCGTCTTAACAAACATACCTGAACATTCCCTGTCATAGTCTTTGTTCCTCATATGCTTCAAGATGTCCACCATTGTCCCTGTACCCAAGCAAACTAACGTAACCTGCCTAAATGTCTATTGCCCTGTAGCACTCAATTCTGAAATCATGGAGTGCTTTGAGAGGTGGTCAAGGACCACATCAGCTCCACCTTACCTGTCACCTTGGACCCACTCCAATTTGCATACCGCCTCAACAGATCCATTCCCACCTGGAAAAGAGGAACACCTATGTGAGAATTCTGTTCTTCGACTACAGCTCAACTCCAAACTTGACATTAAGCTCAAGGCACTGGGTATGAGCACCTCCCTCTGCAACTGGAACCTGAACTTCCTGACAGGTAGACCTCAGGTGGTGAGGGTGAGGGTAGGCAAAAACACCTCCGCCATGCTGGCCCTCAACATGGGGCTCCCTGTACACCTGTGATGCCATGAATGACTCCAACACCATCATTAGGCTTGCAGATGACACAATGGTGGTGGGCCTGATCATCGACAACAACGACAGCCTACAGGGAAGAGATAGAGCCCTTGTACAGTGTTGCCAGGGAAACAGCCTCTGCCTCAAAGTCAGCAAAAACAAGAAGCTGAAGGAATTTGGCATGGGCACTCGGATCCTAAAGAAGTTCTACAGCTGTACAATCACAGCATCTTAACCAGCTGCATCACTGCCTGGTACAACAACTGCAAGTTGGCCCTACAGAGGGTGGTACGGACAGCCCAATACATCACTGGGGGCAAGCTCCCTACCCTCCAGGACATCTACACCAGGCGATGTCTGAAGAAGGCCCGAAAGGTCGTCTAGAACTCCAGCCACTGGAGCCACGAACTGTTCACTCTGTTACCGTCTGGCAAGCGATATCAGAGTATTAGGTCTCGGGCCAACAGGCTCTGAGACGGCTTCTACCACCAGGCCATAACACTGCTCGAAAGCTAAACATAGCTTTCTCCCTGCACATTAAATACTATTTGCACCGGAAAGATTATGTCAAATTTTGGAAAACTCAGGTTGTTGTGTTCCACAGTGCAATTTCAGAATGGATGAACAACAATCAGGCAAGTTTCACAATGAACAATACTTAATTTGAAAAGGTAGGAAATGTCTCTTACAAATTGTCGTTTTTGCAACGTCTGTTAAAAGTCTCTCCTCAAAAATACCAACAACTCTTAAAAAAAGACATCTTTCTTAAAATCCATCAATCAACATGTATCTTAATTAACAGTCAATACTCATCCACATGTAGCCTCTGTAGTATAGTCCTTCCGTGGTGCCAGTTCCTCCACTTTTAGTCAGGCCTTTTCTCCTTAGCGCGCCATTGAATCTCTTTCTCTCCACAGGTTCCAGTCTCCATGAAGGGGGGTTCAGGTCCGTCCTCGTGAAGAAAAAGGTAGTGTAAGTATCCGAGTCAGGTAGGTATCATAGTTTCCCAGGATTAATTCCCTTTTACTTCTATATATTCAGCACAATGTTCGCTCATATCCTGCATAGTCATAACTTATTTAAAGTGCACAGAAGTGACTTTGAGCCGCAGATGATAACCTCAAGGGCAAGAGGGAAAGTACTTAATTTTAGTGCGCTGTTTGTGTTGGGAGCGACGAATGTTCAGAGACAGGCGTGGATTTGAGCTCTGTGCGTCCTGTCTGCACTGTCGGGATGTGGGGTCCCGTTCATTTCCTTCACCTGTGCACAATCAAGAGTGGAAAGAGAGGCACGCAGGAATGTCGCCTCTCAATTTGGGTTTATCATATATATCATTGGCGTACAAGCTTAATAGAGAGCACGCGTGAGAATTTAGGACATGCATATGGATAGCACTCAGAAGAATTCAGGACATGCATATGGATAGCACTCAGAAGAATTCAGGACATGCATATGGATAGCACTCAGAAGAATTCAGGACATGCATATGGATAGCACTCAGAAGAATTCAGGACATGCATATGGATAGCACTCAGAAGAATTTAGGACATGCATATGGATAGCACTCAGAAGAATTTAGGACATGCATATGGATAGCACTCAGAAGAATTCAGGACATGCATATGGATAGCACTCAGAAGAATTTAGGACATGCATATGGATAGCACTCAGAAAAATTTAGGACATGCATATGGATAGCACTCAGAAGAATTTAGGACATGCATATGGATAGCACTCAGAAGAATTTAGGACATGCATATGGATAGCACTCAGAAGAATTTAGGACATGCATATGGATAGCACTCAGAAGAATTCAGGACATGCATATGGATAGCACTCAGAAGAATTCAGGACATGCATATGGATAGCACTCAGAAGAATTTAGGACATGCATATGGATAGCACTCAGAAGAATTTAGGACAGGCACTATTGGTAGCACGCGTGAGATTGCACGCTTCAATTACTGAACAGAGAGCACTCGTGAATAGGTTGGCGCAGCAAAACATATTCCCAAACAGCAAAGGTGAGAGGGAAAAAGGAAGCTCTTCATCACAACAACTATATGCACCTTAGAAAGGATTTGCACTGACTACCCACATATCCAACCCTTACACACAAACATACATACACAAAACAAACACCCATAAACACACGCAAACACACACACGCTCAGAGCTCTCTGTGTGTGTATACTATTGATTCCGCTACCCACTTTAGTGTCTTCAGACAGTATTCATACCCCTTGACTTATTCCATATTTTGTTGTGTTACAGCCTGAATTCTAAAATGGATCAAATATTTTTGTTCTTCTCACACATCTCAACACAACAAAAGGAAAACAGGTTTTTCAAAATGTATGCCCATTTATGGAAAATGGAATACAGAATGATCTAATTTACGTAAATATTTACAGTCAATACTTTGCAGAAGCACCTTTGGCAACAATTACATCTGAGTATTTCTGGGTAAGTCTCTAAGAGCTTTCCACACCTGGACTGTGCAACATTTGCCCATTATTATTTTCAAGCTCTGTAAAATTGGTTGTTGATCATTGCTAGACAACCATTTTCAGTTATTGCCGTAGATTTAAGTCAAAACTGTAACTCGGACACTCAGGAACATTTGGTCTTCTTGGGAAGCAACTCCAGTCTAGATTTGGCCTTGTGTTTTAGGTTTTCGTCCTGCTGAAAGATCAATTCATCCCCCAGTGTCTGGAGGAAAGCAGACTGAATAAGGTTTTCCTCTAGGATTTTGCTTAGCTCTATTTCGTTTGTTTTTTTGATCCTGAAAAACATCCCAGTCCTTAATGATTACAACCACAACATGATGCACGTGCTGACGGGATGACCTCACGCAGTTGCTGCATATTATAATGTTGGTATATTCATGCTGCGAACAGCCCGTTCCATCTCATCCCAATAATGTTCTATTGGGTTGAGGTCCGTGGACTGCGCAGGCCACTCAAGTAAACTGAACTTGCTGTCATGTTCCTAGAACCATTCTGAGAGAATATGGGCTTTGTGACATGACACATTATCCTGCTGGAAGTAATCATGTGCCGAAGGGTGAACCGTCTCCTTGAAGGGATGCACCTGGTCAGCAACAATGTTCAGATACACTGTGGTGTTCAAACATTGCCAAGTGGTATCAAGAGACCTAAGGTGTGCCAGGAAAACATTCCCCATACCAGTACACCACTGCCACCAGCCTGTACCATTGACACCAGGCAGGATGGGGCCATGGACTCATGCTGCTTACGCCAAATTCTGACTCTGCCAACACCACTGTTATACTGCGCAATGAATTGCCTGTTTGTGGGCTGCCAGTTAGCTTGCCCAATTCTTGCCATTCTCCTTCGACTTCTCTCATCAACAAGCTGTTTTCACTCACAGGCCCACACTGCCTGGATGGTTTTTGTTTATTTCACCATTCTCCGTAAACTCTAAACACTGTCGTGCGTGAAAAGCCCAGGAGGCCGGCCGTTTCTGAGATACTGGAACCGTCGCCCCTGGCAACAACGATCATACCACACTCAAAGTCGCTTAGGTCACTCGTTTTGCCCATTCTTACCTTCAATTGAATAGTAACTGAATGCCTCGATGCCCGTCTGCCTGCTTTATATAGCACGCACGGCCAAGTGACAGAATGTCTACAGATTTATAGTATATTCCCATTCCAATGCAGGAAGACCTTCTGTAGAATGTATGACATCACTAGTGTGGTTGAATGATAATTATGTTGCATATAATAAACTACATTCATCAATCTGACTTCATTATTATGTGAATAAATGCAACAGGCCCTGTACATCTCTGGAGGATGTAGTCAGCAAGCCAATTAAGAGGCTAAATGCAAATAGCTAATCCATGCGACCAATGTGATTGTTATTGTAATCCAAACATACTGTATACTATATGTAGTGTAAATGATATTTACCAATAGACCTACTAAATTCTGAATGTACAGTCAATCAAATAATGCATTTTCTCAATTCAACTAATAGGATGTATTAGTCATGAAATAATTAACACTCATACCATTACAGTGTACATGAAATGCAGTGCTGTGAAAAAGTGTTTACCCCCTTTCAAATTGTTTCTACTTTTGCATGTATTTGATGCTGAATGTTATCAGATCTAAAACCATAACCTAATATTAGATAAAGGGAACCCGAGTGAACAAATAACACATTCATTATATACAAGGAATTTCTCAAAGCTGCTAATGAGAACCTTGAGGACCTTGTACCTAGCCGGTGGGAATTCCGGTGGGAGACCCCCACCCAGGTACAGTAGTGGCAGTGCTGGCAGCACTAGCTGCAGTAACCCATTGGGAGGGGGTCACACTCGGACAATCAGAGAGGGGGCAAATTATTGTGGCCCTGGCGGCACAAAATAATCAAAAGGTCTGACAGCTCAGAGATGCTTGGGAAAATGGTCACAACGGGGGACCAGTGTGTGTGTTTTAGGGGAAAGGGGTGTATCTGAGCTCCGTCTGCTAGGACTTGACATTAGTTAAGCAAATCTCCCCACTCTTGCTCAATTTTGCATGCCTTCGCTAACAGCTACAACTGTAAATGCATTTGCGCGTCAAGTCTTTACTTGGGCTCGGGGATGCATCAACTGTGGAACATCTGAGCGTGTGGTTGTTTGTGGGGGAAGGGTGGGGAGAGTGTGTGTATGTATCCTACATCTGTTGCTAATGGGTAGTGATATTAGGAACAGTATAGGATTAATCACAATAATTGTTTACCAAAATAATAATTGCTTACCAAAAATATAATTTTAGTAATGCCAGTCATGGTTATAGGTAATAATTTTTTATATGAAGTGCCTACATTATTATGCATATTATTCGTTAATTGTGGAAATAAATTAAGATATCCAATATTTTTTATATAGTGTATATATATATATATATATATATATATATATATATATATATTTAAATAACAGTATACAATACAATCGAGGTGAGGGCATTGGAAATGCTTTTGGCTGTTAATCTCCTTCTGTTCTTTAGGTGGTACTGTGTGCTCTTTTTAAAGGATGGGTCCCAATCTCTCAAAGGCCCTCGGATCCAGGTGGACAGGGGTGGTCTGCCAGTCACTGGGACAACAACCTAACTTGGGATGGGAGGAGGTTTTAGCGGGTTGGAATAGTGGAGAACAATTAGAGGTTTACTCAGTAGCAGTGCAAATATCATGGTGCGGTTATATGGACACTCAATCATCATGGTACTTTTTAAATGGTAAATTACAAACATATACTGGAACTAGTAGATATATGGAGGCCTGACCTAGTGAGATATACATGGCAGAGGCTAAATCAAGCTAGTTATCTTGAATACTTTCTTATGTCATTCTCGCCGGCACCAAAAGTTTGAAAAGTGTTGATAGGGGACAGAATGCGGTCGAACCATCAAATAATTGGCATATACATTACTCTTTCCACGTGGACGAGAATTTTGGAAATTTTATCAAAGCCTATTGGTTGACAACTTGTTTTGAACCAGAACAGAATCATTTATAACTGACATTTTCCAACATAGCATAGGTACAGCAGATCCCCTTATCGTATGGGACACTTTTAAATGTGCCTTTTAGAGGCCATGCAATTAAAACAAAAGCAATTTAAGTCAAAAGAGTTCATTTCAACAAAGGACATAGAGGGACTAACAGTACAGATAGATCACACTAAAACTGTACCATAGAGGCACAGAATAAGTTACACAAAATAAATAATAATGAACAAACTTATTCAAGAAATAATGGTACCATGTCGTCCAAACAAGTTATACTTTTGACTCAACTGTCAAATCCTGACTCTGCCAACACCACTGTTATACTGCGCAATGAATTGCCCGAACATTCTTCCAAGAGTCTTGATGATCATCCAGGTGTTTACAGGTGCTTTTTGGAAAACTTGAGTCAACTTCTTTGATGAGATGGGTCCCACTGCATAACACAGTAAGGACCTCATACCGACGGTCAAGCATGGCGGTGGTAGTGTGATGGTTTGGGGATGCTTTACTGCCTCAGGAGCTGGACGACTTGCTTTTATAGAAGGAACCAAAGAATTCTACAGGAGAATGTCAAGCCATCCGCCTGTGAGGCACAGCCAGAGGGAAGGTTCACTGTGTCATGTAATTATTTAATCAAATTAGATTGGAATGTAATTACTGCAGGGTGGAACGTGTGTCTGACTTAGGCAGGAGATGGAGCCTATTAGTGATTGTACGTATGTGTCACTTCCTGTGGGATTGTGATGGTGGGCATCATAGGGTGTGTACGATGGGATGACTGTGATGTAGATTACGTGTAGGGAAGTAGCCACAAGGATCCCGAGGTTTACACAAACATGTGCATGTACACACACTCATTCAAGTGCGAACATGTGGATGCACTGTAGACAAAAAACACACAGCACCCAAGCTCTTTTATACCAATTTAGATCATAGAGCCAAGACTAAATCGCACACTGCATAAACAAACAGTATTTGAAGAAAAGTATGTGCTCAAATTGTCACTTAAGTTGCTGAGCCCATGTGGTTTCAGATGAGCTGATTGGAAGCTATGCAAAGCAAGGTCTACATTTCACAGCACATGAGTTTCTGATTAAATCATTCACGTTCCGTGGTTAGGAGGGTAAAGATTGCACAATATATATTTTTTTTACATGCTGCTAAATGAATCATTTAGATGACTTTGGAAATACTCAATGAAACATTAAGCATTACAGATGTGTGTTGAATATAAATACAAATTAACTTTAACAACTCAAGAGTGACAGAGTGAGATACAGTAGACAGCGACAAAAAGAGACAAAAAAAGAGGTGTGTGTGTGCCGTGTGTGTGTGTGCCCGTGTCAGACAGCCGGTCTCCAGAGGAGTGTCTAATTTGAAGAGTGCATTTACTGCTGCCTGGTAGTCTGTCATTGTTTTCCGACCTCTGACCCATAATGGGAACATGTCCATCCGTGTTTAACTTCCTTGATCAAAACTTCTAATAAAGGACAGAAATCATCCCTGTTTCTCTCCAAGGACAGTTCGTGTCCTGTCACGTCTATTTTGCTGGCAGATGAAATTATATAAAAACCTATACGGAAAGTTTGATCTCTTTTTGTCATTGATGAGGACATGTCTTTGAGGTTGAGTCAGATCAGAGGATGGGCTTGTCAGTATATACTGTGGGGAACCAGAATGCACTATCATCCATTCGGCTGGCTGCCAAAATATAGATCGAGAAGGGGAACAAGTGAGTGTTCCCTTTGTACTCTTTCAGGTGACAGTCCTACACAGTGGGCAGGTTTCCACTGACCTAGGTTTATTTGACGAAAGCAATGTACTATAAAAAATAGTACGGATGAGAATGTCTGAATTGCGTTGACTTGCTTTTCTAGTTGGTTTAAGTGGCAAGTGTCACCGTCCAGTTATTTCAGATCTACCGGAGTGAACATTTCACCATGACAATACCTTGGCACAAGATAATTATTAGAATATGGCAAATATTAGTCAATTATTGCATTCTATCCATGCCAGTATTCACGGGCTACCTGAGACATCAAACAGATAGCTGGGAGGCAATTTATTAATGTGCAATATGCCTGAATGGGTTAGTGGAAACACTACATTTTTATTAGACACTAGGTTTTTGCAAAAAAAAAAAACGTTTTTCCTAGGTGTGACGTCATTATGTCCAGCTGTTTTTATCGACACAAGATAGTTCAATGGAAACGCACCCTAGCAGGAAATTGTTGCATCTATTTTATATGTGAACTTTGTAAATCACTGGACAAGTTAATGGAAACATAGCTAATGTCAATTTACAGGAACGCTCTCCAAGCGTATTAATATTTTGAGTGACAGATTGTCAAATAACCCATTGTCAGATGAGACAGATGCTCCCGGGAGTTTAAGATTGGGCTTTGTTTCTAAATATCTACAAGAGATTCCTACCAAAACAGACACTGACTCAGACATGATAAAGATGTTAAATCCAGATTATTCCATTATCCTATCTTTAATTAATCTATGACTCAGCTGTCTATTATCTGAAATATGAATGTTTTTCCCAGTGATTTTATTATGCTGCATCTGGATTTGATCATTAACTTTTTTAATTATTTCTGATTAGCCCAGACGGCTGAGGGTCTAACACCCTCCACCGCCCACCCCCTCAATCGATAGACACACTATTAACTCAATAATGATTGACATCTCTAATTTGACCCCATCTCTTTCTCTAAGGGCTCAGTAAGACTTCTCTCGTTCCGATAAAATGTCTCAGCTCTGGTCTAATTCCTGACATAGTGAATTCATTCAAAGTTTTAAACCTGATATTTCCTAGATATTCACTCCCTTAAGAATTGTAATGCCCAGACATCCACAAAAAGGTTTGAGTGATGCTCCTATTCAGTTTGATCTTTCTCTTAAGCCCCTCAGACATATCAGTCTGGAGTCTGGCTTGTGAGATGAGTAACCCTGCCTGATGCCTAGGATTTAGCTCAAAGGGCTAGCACAGAGTGATGGTGCACAGATGACCAGGGTTCACACCCAGTTGGTCACACCTGTACCATTTACAATGACCTAGAGTGTCCAAATATGTGCATTTACACCTATAGGATGACATATCAACACCCTTTTACAGGGCTCACTGCAAGTTAATCCGGGTGTACACCACAAGATTTTGGCCACGATTTAGCTGTCCCAGACTAGTTTTTGTGATCGGAGACAAAATCCCCATGTCATTGCCTGCTTGGGGCGCGCAGCTGTCACGCTTATTTAATGTGAGATGGTCAGATACGCAATCTAAGGGCTAGCGATCCCGTCTTTGAGCCGTCCCAGACATCCCGATATTTTCAAACATGTTTGATTTTAACGACACAAAATCTGCTCTGCTCTTGTAGTGTGATGTGCAATGACAGGTTTTGAGAATGTTGATCAGCAATCGCAAATGAGAGCTCGCCAGAGAAGAAGCCATTGAGATGATGACGTAAGAAAACCTGTTATGGCTGCAATCCCGATATCGGGATCGATATGACAACTACCAGTGAAAATAGAGGGAGCCAAATTCAAACCACAGAAATAATCTGAGACGGCACTCAGAACAGTAGCCAAATTAGCCTCCATGTTGGAGTCAACAGAAACCAGAAAATACATGATAAATGTTTCCTTACCTTTGATGAACTTCATCAGAATGCAGTCCTAGAAATCTCAGGTCCACAATAAATGCTTGATTTGTTCGAAAATGTCCCTTTTTTATATCCAATTAGCTACTTTGGTTAGCGCGTTTGGTAAACAATTCCAAAGTCACAAAGCGCATCCACTATAACGTGACGAAATGTCCAAAAGTTACGTAACGGTGAGTAGAAACATGTCAAATGATGTACTGAATCAATCTTTAGAATGTTGTTTACATATATCTTGAATAACATTCCAACCAGAGAATTAGAATGACTTCAGATGAGCGATGGAACGCAGGTCCTTCATCTGTGAACGCGCCTGGGGAAAGCATGGTCCACTCATGGCTGTGGTGACTATTTCCTGTGTCAATCAACCCCCCTTCACATTAAAGTCATCAGACAAAGTTCTACTGACTGCTGACATCTAGTGGAAGGCGTAGGAAGTGAAAACTCATCCATATCTCGCTGTAATTTCAATGAGACCTTGGTTGAAAATCTGCCACCTCTAGAAAAAATACAGGAAGTGGAATTTCTCAGGTTTTTGCCTGCTATATGAGTTCTGTTATACTCACAGACATAATTCAAACAGTTTTAGAAACGTCAGAGTGTTTTCTATCCAATACTAATAATAATATGCAAATATTAGCAACTATGACTGAGCAGCAGGCCGTTTGATATGGGCACCTTTCATCCAAGCTACTCAATACTGCCCCTGCAGCCATAAAAAGTTAAGTCACCCAGAATGTGTAGACTCTCAAGCAGAGCGATGACTACTACTAGTATGCGTTTGTAAGGCTACTTGCCTTTAACCAAAGCCAATGTGTCAAATCATTACCGCTCTGATGTTTGCAAGCAATGTTATTCAATTCAAAATGTAATGGCTAGATATTTCAACTCTCTATGGCAAGCGTGAATGTCTGACTGAAAAAGTTTATTAGGCTGCTTTGGTTCACAGCCCTATCTAGCTACGTTATTAACAATCTAATCACATCATCACATTGTATTTGCGAGACAGAGTGGTATCAAGAATCCACGCGACCAAGTGACCACACGCGACCACACTTGTAGTGTGTGACCCACTATGTTGGCAAGACCGAAAAATACAGGAAAGATGGTTGTTAATGTGAGAAGCTCAGCAGTAAAGATTTTGAAAGTCGTGTAGTGAATGGCCAGCAATACTGAAGTGGATCTGACGTGACCTGGTTGGCCCTTGCTAGTTTTCTCACCAAGACATTAACCACCCTCCTCACAGGGGGAGAACGGCTTTGAAGACTAATGTAAAGCATTACGTAATCCACCCTAGCCATTACTAG
Organism: Oncorhynchus tshawytscha; assembly: GCF_018296145.1. NCBI lineage: Eukaryota > Metazoa > Chordata > Actinopteri > Salmoniformes > Salmonidae > Oncorhynchus > Oncorhynchus tshawytscha. The sequence continues at coordinate 17,808,129 of NC_056453.1, read as the reverse complement.
AGGTGTTTGAATTTGAGTTTGGGAGTTTCACTTCAGTGCCTGTGATTACTTCTTCTCAGCCAGGTCCAGTCTGTTCCTGATCTTCTGTGTCCTCTAATTCAGCTATTCCCAAAACTGGCGTACACGCAATGCCATCGGGGTTACGCCAAATAAAAATGTGATTCACATTTTTGAAAAAAATGTTAAATAAATAAATATTCACATTTTCAAATAGTCCATTTATATTTTCCAACTGGGCTATACATTTGGGTGAGGTTTTTTTCCTCGCCTGAGTAGCCTCATTTCACTGCCCATAGAGACACATACCAGCTCTACTGCTAGTACTGCTACTACCAGAAGTACAAAAGTGGTTCCTCCTTTAAAAGTTGTGTCATACTGCAGCACACCTTGTGGGATGCTGCAGCATTCTGTGGCACATTATTTAATTGTTAGACATTTTTTTCTGTTAATGCAAGTTAGTGCTAATTGGACCACCAGAGGGCATCTTTGAGAAGCATTTGATAGTCTTCCATATTGACATTACCAGAGAATTTCTAACGTTTTTTGTAATAACAGTATATATATGGGATTGATTTTAAGAAATTTGGCTTAATTAATTTGATTAATATTATGGTGTTTCTATTCTGAGAAAAACTCAAAACGAAACCCTCAGGGTTTCCGTTAGGATGGAATGGAGAATATGGCGCTGTGCAACGTGACGGAAAAGTAGCCTAAAGCAGATTCTAAATTGTTTGCTTTCATTAGACAACTTGGTTCCAATATTTTTGTTAATCAGTGATATTTATTCCCATAGCAATTCGTTATGGATCCATAACTAAATCAACATCTGCTTTTTGAAAGAGTATTTTTATCCTTATTTTATTAACGAAAGCATTAAGATGCTGATGAAGAAATACAGTATTGTTAAGTATATGCTTTTACATTTGGATAATAAAGCATTTAAAGCATTTTGAAGATATAAGCCACCTTCATTTTTTTTATTAGGCTACTGTGCAGTATGACAAGTAGACATAGCCTACGGTATATACTGTAGTAAACATGGGAAAGTGCCTAATTCCTTACATTAGGGAGAGCAGACCATGTCCAGACTTTCTCAGTGACCTCAAGTACTCAATCGTCTAACAAACAAAGACTTCGCATCCTGCAGGCCCAGGCATGGATCAAAGCTGGCAAGACATTCAATAACATCATCTTCACAGACAAATCAACTCTGGCCCTTGAGCAATTTGCTCAAAATTGCTACAGAAAAAAGGAAGAAGATCAAGCAAGCCGAGTCCCAAGCATCCACTGAAACTCCATGTGTGGGTGGCAATTTCTCACCAGGGACCAGGCCCATATTTGACTTTTGATGATAAGTTTGGCTATTTACAAAGCAAAAGGTACATAACATATTGTAGCCTACACCTCACGGACTGTTATGTGTTCCACAATAATTCACTCTTGCCTCCTTTTTCAGGTATCATAACACAATATTTTTTTTGAGGAAGAAATCATCAAGAGATATGCTGGACCCTCTGTCAGAGAGGTGTTTCTGGGTCCACATCATTTCTTTCAAGGTAGGATTATAGCAATATTTTGTTATGTTTAGGCCTATTTACATTTCTATTATTTTACGTCTCCATTAATTATTTCTTATCCAAATGCAGACAATGACCCACCCGGGTTTGCATTGCAAAGGAGGGCATATGTAGTAAAATAAAGGTTAAATCAAAATAAATTAAAGTCCTACAACACCTACGGTAGGCCAGCAGTATATCTAATAATATTTTTTAAATCTCTACATGTAGGTCTCCTGATTTAAACCCGATCGAACTTGTTTGGCATCAACTGAAAACATTCATCCGTAACTCTGCCAAGCCGACAAGCAAAGATGAACTGGTCAAGGCCATCAAGATGTTTTTGGCTACAGGAGAAATTGACGATACAACAATGCAACAAATACATTGATCATCTCAGCAAGGTTTTACCTGTGGTCGTGGAGCTGGGTGGAAGTGCGACTAAAATGTAGTTTAAATAAAAATCCGCATTTGAATGTCTTTTTTCTCGTAATTATATTAACTAAATCATAAAGATGTTGATGTAGAAATACTGTACTGCTGTTTTGAGTTAGCAATGTAACACTTTAGAGTACTTAATAAGCATCAAATACATTGCAAGTTGAGGGATTTTCACTACAGTAGCCGGGCTATAAAAAGTGTATTGTCCTGCTAATAAGATACATTTGCATGATGGGCTACAACTGTTACAGTACTGCAGTACACTTGTGATAAACATGTGTCTGAAAACCTGTTTTCAAAATGCCTCCAGTTGTCCATCATTACAGTAAATAAAAACACAGCATCTTGTTTATATTCTTTATTGTAATTACAATGTCACAAATAATTTGTATCTACCTTTCCAATTGCTTTTAGAGTTTGGGATTTACAAATGCTTTTCATTATTAGTTGCATTGTTTTAGTTCGAACGTGCAGACCTTTTTTGTTTAAATGAATGTTTTATGTAGGATCCTACATGTTACTCTCATCTCGTTCCTCGCCCTCTCCCACGCGTCATTCTCCGCCTGAGTGGCTCGCTTGTGGGCATGCTGGTACGAAATGGCAGCACCTTGGGTTGTGCGTCAAGAATTCAGCATAGCAAATTTGTATGAAGGTCTGGTTAGTCACAGGCAAATAGTAATATGCTCTAAACCGCTCTGGTGACAAACTTTGCTGCCCTGTTTCCAATCGTCCACATGGCTGGGAGAACATCCTCAAATGAATGCAGATGAAGGGAGGTTAGATATGCATAGGAAGTGTAGTGTACTGTTTTTTTCTGCATAAACTCAGCAAAAAAGAAATGTCCCTTTTTCAGGACACTGTGTTTCAAAGATAAATCCAAATAACTTCACAGATCTTAATTGTAAAGGGTTTGTTCAATGAAACATAAACAGTTAATGAACATGCACCTGTGGAACGGTCGTTAAGACACTAACAGCTTACAGGCGGTAGGCAATTAAGGTCACAGTTATGAAAAATTAGGACGCTAAAGAGAACTTTCTACTGACTCTGAAAAACACCAAAAGAAAGATGCCCAGGGTCCCTGCTTATCTGCGTGAACGTGCCTTAGGCATGCTGCAAGGAGGTATGAGGACTGCAGATGTGGCCTGGGCAATAAATTGCAATGTCCGTACTGTGAGATGCCTAAAACAGGAAGACAGGACAGACAGCTGTTAATTATATGCCATTATAAGTCGAGCATCTTTTCGTGACAAAATATCTTGTTTAAAACGGGAACGTTTTTTTATCCAAAAATTAAAAGAGCGCCCCCTATATCGAAGAAGTTAAGACGATTTTCGAGTAGTAAGTCATATATACAACTTATAAAACGTATAAAATCAACAGATACCATTGATAAGAAGGGGCTAGAAGCGTCTTATATGGCCAGCTACCGAGTAGCTAGGACAGGCAAGCCCCATACTATTGTGGAGGACTTAATTCTTCCTGCTGCCGCAGATATGCCCTGAACAATCCCAGGGGAAAATGTCCAAAAAACTATACAGACAATTACTTCAACAAACAATACTGTTTCATGATGCTTCCGTGACATGGCAGGAGACGTTTTGAAACAATTACTGCTTCGCATACAAGCCAGTGTATTCTATGTGTTACAGCTGGATGAGTCAACAGACGTGGCAGGGCCTGGCACAGCTCGTGGTATATGTCCGTTTCGTTTATGCGGGGTCAATTAAGGAAGACATCCTCTTCCGCAAACCACTGGAAACCAGGACAACAAGAGAGGATATTTTTTAAGTACTGGACAGCTTTGTGACATCAAATGGACTTTGGTGGTTAAGATGTGTTGGTATCTGTACTGATGGCACAAAAGCCATGACAGGGAGACATAGTGGAGGGGTAACGCGGCGTGCCGGCAGTTGCTCCCGACGCCACTTGGGTGCACTGCAGCACCCACCAATAGGCTCTTGCTGCCAAGGGAATGCCAGAGAGCTTGAAATACGTTTTGGGCACTACAGAGAAAATTGTTAACTTTGTTAAAGCAAGGCCCCTGAACTCTCATGTATTTTTTGCACTATGCAATGATATGGGCAGCGACCATGTAACACTTTTACAACATACAGAAGTTCGCTGGTTATCAAGGGGCAAAGTCTTGACACGTTTTTTTAAATTGAGAGACGAGCTTAAAGTTTTCTTAACTGACCATAATTTTAACTTGTCTGACCACTTGCATGATGATGAGTTTCTCACATGACTGACCTGTCTGGGTGATGTTTTTTCTCACCTGGATGCTCTGAATCTAGGATTACAGGGACTCTCCACCACTATATTCAATATGTGGGACAAACTTGAGGCTATGATTAAGAAGTTGGAGCTCTTTTCTGTCTGCATTAACAAGGGCAACACACAGGTCTTTCCATCATTGTATGATTTTTCAAGCATACAGACAATGCCAAATGTGATATAGCAAAGCACCTGAGTGAGCTGGGTGCGCAATTACGCAGGTACTTTCCCGAAACGGATGACACAAACAATTGGATTTGTTATCCCTTTCGTGCCCTGCTTCCAGTCCACTTACCGATATCTGAACAAGAGAACCTCATCGAAATTGCAACAAGTGGTTCTGTGAAAATTGAATTTAATCAGAAGCCACTGCCAGATTTTTGGATAGGGCTGCGCTAAGAGTTTCTTGCCTTGGTAAATTGCGCTGTTAAGACACTGATGTCCTTTGCAACCACGTACCTATGTGAGAGTTGATTCTCAGCCCTCACTAGAATGAAAACGAAATACAGGCACAGACTGTGTGTGGAAAATGATTTAAGACTGAGACTCTCTCCAATACAACCCAACATTGCAGAGTTATGTGCATCCTTTCAAGCACACCCTACTAATTTTTCAAATTTTTTAATGAACAAATAAGGTTTTATATGTAAGGTGGCTAAATAAAGAGCAAAATTATTGATTATTATTATATAATGATTTGTGCCATGGTCCTATAAGAGCTCTTTGTCACTTCCCACGAGCCGGGTTGTGACAAAAATTCACACTACTCTTATGTTTAATAAATGTATTGTATAGTGTGTGTGTGTGGCAGGCTTATGATGGCTTATGATGGCAAAAAACAACATTTGAGAGTGCGCTGACCCTGGTGCTAGAGGGGGTACAAGGCTGGAGGTTGAATGTTTGAAGGGGTACGGGACTATAAAAAGTTTGGGAACCACTGCTCTAATTCCATTGAGACCTTATTAGGTTATTTTTCTAAAACACTCCAGACAGTTTCATTTGTTATGTGGGCTTCCAGGCTCCTGTGGCCTGGAAGCCTCCAGAAGGTTTTGTTTTTGGCTGGCTTTCTTTCTCTTCCTCTAGGATTCCTTTCTGTGGAAGCCTGTGTGCGCTTAACTAACCTCACGCTAATTAGCGTTGTTACAGTGTGTAAGGATCAGACTCTGTAAATAATCCAGAATGGATTAGTTTTCTTTTGAAATACTTTAGGTGCTCTTGATTTAACTAAACGTAACACTATTTCATGGGTTGGAGAATATATAATATTTCAAACAATTGAAACAGGTTTTTCCTGCAATCTAGGGCCATTACTGTAAGTCAATGTAAAAACAAAAAGTCTATGTTTCTGCATTGGTTATCTAAGCATACCTGTTCAATTGTATGCCGAGGATATTACATCCAAATTACAATGCATTACATGGGATCATAACACACATCATCAATACAGGTGCATATCATGGCATTATAATTAATCCACAAATGATGTTATCATAAAGTGACAGATTACATTTATAAATGACAGATATTTGAATAAGTAATTATGATAAAACGTGGGCTTAAAAATGAAGTTAAGTCATTCATTTAACAATGAAAAATATATATTCTTTTAAACAGGACAAATCCGAGTGGGCACATGGCCTTGATGCCTCTGCTGCATGATGCCTCTGCTGCATGATGCCTCTGCTGCATGATGCCTCTGCTGCATGATGCCTCTGCTGCATGAAGCCTCCGCTGCATGATGCCTCTGCTGCATGATGCCTCTGCTGCATGAAGCCTCCGCTGCGTTTGGATAATAGCACTGTCGCCAGGCTGAAGTATCAAATCAAATCAAATCAAATCAAATTTTATTTGTCACATACACATGGTTAGCAGATGTTAATGCGAGTGTAGCGAAATGCTTGTGCTTCTAGTTCCGTCAATGCAGTAATAACGAGCAAGTAATCTAACTAACAATTCCAAAAAAAACTACTGTCATACACAGTGTAAGGGGATAAAGAATATGTACATAAGGATATATGAATGAGTGATGGTACAGAGCAGCATAGGCAAGATACAGTAGATGATATGTACAGTATATACATATGAGATAAATGTAAACCAAGTGGCATAGTTAAAGTGGCTAGTGATACATGTATTACATAAGGATGCAGTCGATGATATAGAGTACAGTATCAACGTATGCATATGAGATGAACAATGTAGGGTAAGTAACATTATATAAGGTAGCATTGTTTAAAGTGGCTAGTGATATATTTACATCATTTCCCATCGATTCCCATGATTAAAGTGGCTGGAGTAGAGTCAGTGTCATTGACAGTGTGTTGGCAGTAGCCACTCAATGTTAGTGGTGGCTGTTTAACAGTCTGATGGCCTTGAGATAGAAGCTGTTTTTCAGTCTCTCGGTCCCAGCTTTGATGCACCTGTACTGACCTCGCCTTCTGGATGGCAGCGGGGTGAACAGGCAGTGGCTCGGGTGGTTGATGTCCTTGATGATCTTTATGGCCTTCCTGTAGCATCGGGTGGTGTAGGTGTCCTGGAGGGCAGGTAGTTTGCCCCCGGTGATGCGTTGTGCAGACCTCACTACCCTCTGGAGAGCCTTACGGTTGAGGGCGGTGCAGTGCCATACCAGGCGGTGATACAGCCCGCCAGGATGCTCTCGATTGTGCATCTGTAGAAGTTTGTGAGTGCTTTTGGTGACAAGCCGAATTTCTTCAGCCTCCTGAGGTTTGCTGCTGCGCCTTCCTCACGATGCTGTCTGTGTGAGTGGACCAATTCAGTTTGTCTGTGATGTGTATGCCGAGGAACTTAAAACTTGCTACCCTCTCCACTACTGTTCCATCGATGTGGATGGGGGTGTCTCTGCTGTTTCCTGAAGTCCACAATCATCTCCTTAGTTTTGTTGACATTGAGTGTGAGGTTAGCTATGCTACTGTTTATGGCACTGGTTTGTCCAAATGCCACTTATTAAGAACCCTGGTATGATCCGTTTTAGATATTGTACTGGGAAGTTCTTCGATTGGTTTTCTCGGCGTTGTTTGGCGATCCTGTGCTTTGAAAAACTTTGGGCTCCCTCTATTCAATTTGTATCGCTGATGCGTTACAGGTTGTGTGATAGAAATGTAAAAGTAATTTGCTGTTGAGCCGACATCGGCAGCGTTTACCGTGAATGTCATCTCTAATGCGGGAACATTGCCCTTAAATTTCAATCACGCTGTAGCGCTGACCTTCCGAAGCACAGATTAGAATAGAGCCCTTTAACTCAGGTTTGGTCTCTCTGTAAGAAGCTCCACTAGGAAAGCATGCATGTGTTTTGCTAACCTCAAGCTAGCTTCTAGCTGTCAACATTGTAGCTAATAATCATTTTAAACATCATACTGGAACTTGTCCAAGTGTTTTGTATCATGCCTAATCTTTTTATTTTTATTTGGGCCTGGCAGGGAACATGACCTTTGACTCCTTTAATGAAACTTTTGTTTTCAGTCAATTTATAATGATTGTTCATTCGGGATGTCAAAACACTGTAATCATTTCAGATTTGTTTCTGTTTGCTCAATAATATTGGATATCTAAAAGCACATACTTGGGGTGATTGTGATTAAGTTTGCAAACCTCTCTCTGCAGACACACAAATGCAATAGCAAACTATCTCTCTCTCCTCTCAACGTAAATAAGTCAATTATAAAACCAAAGGTCAATCATATCAGGCATAACAAAGAAAGAAATGGCTTTTTTTCTCATCTGAAAACCCATTAAGTTAATGCATCATTGAAGCTCCTTTGCTAACCCCCAAAACAACTTGAAAAGAGTAATCTTTTTTAAGGCCATCCTTTTATGATGAAGTGGCTTATGAAATCAATGAAGATGTCTTACGGGAACTGTGCCCAGCATCTCCTCCTGAACTGTCCTTCAGTTTATTGTGAATATCATAAACAAATGAACAAACTGTTCAATAAATGTTTAGGAGCAGATATATATATATATATATATATATATTTTAATCACATCTGTTTATAAAATGGTTTGTAAACAAGTTATAAAACCTAATCAAATAACATATTACAAAAATATCCTGTGTATCCATCAGGTGAGGGTTGGTTTCCTTCTCCTCCAGCCCCATGTTGTTGTTATTCTGGTTGTATATTGTTAGGTGAGCGCTCAAGTCATGGATCCCTCTCCTGGTCAGTGATGGGAAAATCAGGATTTTTTTATTTATTATCTCTTCCCAGCACCGCGTCAATCTCGACCCCACGGAGAGCTAAGCTAGCCCCGGTCACACACTCTATCTAGCAGGCAACTGGCCAATCATAGCTGACCTCCCAGAAGGCCGCTGTGCCTCTCGGATACTGACCCAAATTGGTAAACAAGACTTTTAAATAACTGTCACCCTGTCAAGACACATCTCAACTGTGATGTTGTTGTTTTAACACACGTTGGTTCCTAATGTTACTTTCGGTCACCTAATCCTCTCCAGTTCCCCTCCAAGGGAGGCTCTATATTTTTGGGAAGACAGGGGCAGTGTTTTTGTGTTTTGTTTTCCTCATGCAGCGCAAATGCAAATGTCAAGTCCACTGTCATGGTTGTTTATCAATAAATAAATGGTTTATCTTTCTATCTGGGACCTCCTGCGGTTTTCCAGGATCTGCTCTGAGTGAAGGGAGGAGAGTAAAGAAAGAAAAGCGGTAAAGAGAGAGAGTGAGAGGAAGCGAGATCACTAACTGGGACACCTACCTCCACCATTCAATCAAATACCAGAACATTTGCCGTTCTCCCTGTGATTTAGGAGAATAAAGTACAATACTTAGCCAGAGGGGGTTATCACAAGTGAGTTGTCTCTCCTGGACTTCTCCCAGGGCTTTAAAGCAGCAGCAGCAGCAGGGCTGAAGGCAGACACCACAGGCCTGGGGCTGGATCACTAAGAGATGGGCAAGCCTGGGCGGATCACATAACGCCAAGGTTACCACACGACTATACAACTACATTGGCACGGAGCTAGAAAGTGATATGAGTGGTTCTTTCTCTCAGGGAGGCTACAGATGGGGACGTTTTGGTTTTTATTCTTGTTGAGTGCCTCCACTGTGTCCTGGCAAGCCTTTGGGTTGTAGCTATTACATGGACTCAATGCAGTTATTGAAGTCTAATCACCTCTATACACATATTTCTCTGGTTCCTCCGACTGTCTTCTACAATTCAGAGAATACACAGAGGGGGAAGTTCTAGTGGAAGAAATAGAGAAAGTGATACTTGTGACTGGTGACTTGCAGGAGCCGAGGCCCAGCGTGATGACTAAACCACGATTTATGACATTGTTTGAGTGGCTGAGCATCTATGGGGTCAAATACAACACAGGGGTCAAACACACCTTATTTGTGGCTTTCCCCAGGAAGGGACGTTCCCACAGAACCCTGGGAGCATGGACCCTGTTGGAGGTCTGAAGACGGATGAAAACATGAATGAGGAAATGAATGTTCCTGTGAATTAAATTGTCGTGCTTGGATTGTTTCAATAGTTCATAAAGAGCTACACATTTTTATATGTTGTATTGTACTTTAAGTGCTATGGATTTATTGTTACAGGGAAAGTGTGTTATTTTGTTAGTCTGACGATGGATAGTTCAGAGATGAGCAACACAGGGGTGTGCTCCTATCACTTACATTTTAGTTGATTAGATTCGAATCTGGGTGTGTTGTTCCTGTCTATTGTTTTTACTAGCAAAAGGCAAATAAATGTTCATTCAGGTTGGATGTGAGTTTCTGATTGAATTTGGTTAAGAGGACACTGAATTTGTTCATAGTTTAAAAACTTGTTAGCAAGCTCCTGTGTGTATTCACACACACAGTTTTTCTCTTACACACTGACTAGACCTCACGCGCATGTTGATTTTGTCCACCCACACCAGAGCGTGATCAGGACACGCTTGGTTGAAATATCAAAACGAACTCTGAACCAACTATTTGGGGACAGGTCAAAAATGTTTTTAACATTTATGGCAATTTAGCTAGTTAGCTTGCTGTTGCTCGCTAATTTGTCCTGGGATATAAACATTGGGTTATTATTTTACTTGAAATGCACAAGGTCCTCCCACAATTAAATCACAGATAAAAGGGTAAACAGAGTTTATATGGCGGTTGGCAACCAACTTTAAGGTGCATTATCACCAACAACTGGACTGGGGACCTCAGTTCATCTTTCAATCACCCACATGGGTATATGCTCCTAAAAACCAATGAGGAGATGGGAGAGGAGGGACTTGCAGTGCATAAAGCGTCACTAATAGAACCAAGTTCTATTTTAGAGCCTGGCTACGCAGACGCTCGTTGACGTGCACGAGCAGTGCGGGTGCAATGATTGAATAACATGTATGTGTACATTTATTTTGTGGTCAGCATGTTAAGAGATTATTCTGAACTGAAGACATGTGTTACCACGTTAAGTCTTAGCCTATTGGTCATTTACTCTGAATGCAATGTAATGTATCACTAATACATTTTAATGCGGAGCTGATTGGTAGTTGTTATACACACTATAAACATAGTACATGCTTGGGTACTACTAATCCCTGATCTGCTTGCCTCAGTAAATGAATGCTAGAACATTGGCTTTTCTTATCTAGTCTCTTAACAATTGCATAACAGTGCAAGTTAGACACATTCATTATAGTCATACTAAGTAGGGACGCAAGGCTCGCTATTTTGACTAGATCCTCTAGAAATGTACAGGGCCTGTTGCATTTATTCAAATAATGATGGAGTCAGATTGATGAATGTAGTTTATTATATTCAATGTAATTTCTACATAATGGTTGGATAATTTCCATCCAACTACATAATGGTGACTGACCCCTCATCCTCAATTGATTGGGATTTCCACCAATCTACACTTTGGATGTATGCTTGGGGTCATTATCCTGTTGGAATGTCGTTTGCACTCGGAAGCAGGTTCTCATCGAGGATTTGCCATTCATTGTTCCCTCTATCCTTACCAGTCTCTCAGTCCCTGCTGCTGAAAAACATCCCCATAGAATGATGTTGCCACCACCATGCTTAAAGGTAGGGATGGTGATTCTTCCGATGGCATTGAGGAGTACACCAGATCAGTCACTGGCTTCATCAATAAGTGCATCAATGACGTCGTCCTCACAGTGACTGTGTGTACATACCCCAACCAGAAGCCATGGATTACAGGCAACATCCTCACTGAGCTAAAGGGTAGAGCTGCCACTTTCAATCCCGCTATGCCCTCTGATGAACCATCAAACCTGCAAAGCATCAATACAGGACTAAGATCAAATCGTAAAACACCAGCTTATCGGATGTGCCAGGGCTTGCAAACTATTACAAATTACAAAGGGAAGCACAGCCATCGAGCTGCCCAGTGACACGAGCCTACCAGACGAGCTAAATTACTTCTATGCTCACTTCGAGGCAAGTAACACTGAAACATGCATGAGAGCATCAGCTGTGGGATCACGCTCTCTGTAGCCAATGTGAGTAAGACCTGCAACATTCACAAGGCCATGGACTCCAAACATGCGCTGACCAACTGGCAAGTGTCTTCACTGACATTTTCAAACTCTCCTTGTCTGAGTCTGTAATACCAACATGTTTCAAGCAGAACACCATAGCCCCTGTGCCCAATAACACTAATGTAACCTGCCTAAATGACTACAGACCCGTAGCACTCACATCTGTAGCCATGAAGTGGTTTGAAAGGCTGCTCATGGCCCACATCAACACCATTATCCCAGAAACCCTAAACCCATTCCAATTTGCATACCGCCCCAACAGATCCACAGATGATGTAATCTCTATTGCACTCCATACTGCCCTTTCCCACCTGGACAAAAGGAACACCTACATGTCTTGCGAAAGTATTCACCCCCTTGGCATTTTTCTTATTTTGTTTTCTTACAACCTGGAATTAAAATGGATTTCAGGGGGGGTTGTATAATTTGATTTAAACAACATGCCTACCACTGTGAAGATGCAAAATATTTTTTGGTGTGAAACAAACAAGAAATAAGACAAGAAAACTTGAGTGTGCATAACTATTCACCCCCAAAGTCAACACTTTGTAGAGCCACCTTTTGCAACAATTACAGCTGCGAGTCTCTTGGGGTATGTCTCTATAAGCTTGGCACATCTAGTCACTAGGATTTTTGCCCATTCTTCAAGGAAAAACTGCTCCGGTTCCTTCAATTAGGATGGGTTCCGCTGATAATACAGCAATCTTTAAGTGATCCCACAGATTCTCAATTGGGTTGAGGTCTGGGCTTTGACTAGATCATTCCAAGACATTGAAATGTTTTCCCTTAAACCAGCCGAGTGTTGCTTTAGTAGTATGCTTAGGGTCATTGTCCTGCTGGAAGGTGAACCTCTGTACCAGTCTCAAATCTCTGGCAGACTGAAACAGGTTTCCCTCAAGAATTTCCCTGTATTTAGCACCACCATCATTCCTTCAATTCTGACCAGTTTCCCAGTCCCTGCCGATGAAAAACATTCCCACAGCATGATGTTGCCACCACCATGCTTCACTGTGGGGATGGTGTTCTCGGGGTGATGGAGGTGTTGGGTTTGAGTACCTTCTTCCATATGTTTGGGGAGTCTCCCACTCGCCTTTTGGCGAACACCAAACATGTTTCCTTGTTTTTTTCATTTAGGCAATGGCTTTTTTCTGGCCACTCCTCTGTAAAGCCCAGCTCTGTGGAGTGTACGGCTTAAAGTGGTCCTATGGACAGATACTCCAATCTCTGCTGTGGAGATTTGCAGCTCCTTCAGATTTATCTTTGGTCTCTTTGTTGCCTCTCTGATTAATGCTCTCTTTGCCTGGTCCGTGAGTTTTGTTGGGCGGCCCTCTCTTGGCAGGTTTGTTGTGGTGCCATAGTCTTTTAGTTTTTTAATAATGGATTTAACGGTGCTCCGTGGGATGTTAAAGTTTCATTTTTTAAAAACCCTACCCTGATCTGTACTCCTCCACTACTTTGTCCCTGACCTGTTTGGAGAGCTCCTTGGTCTTCATGGTGCCGCTTGCTTGGTGGTGCCCTTTGCGTAGTGATGTTACAGACTCTGTGGCCTTTCAGACTCTGGGGCCGTTCAGGCGTATATATACTGAGATCATGTGACATTTAAATTGCACAAAGGTGGACTTTATTTAACTAATTATGTGACAGCTGAAGGTAATTGGCTGCATCAGATCTTATTTAGGGGCTTCATAGCCAAGGGGGTAAATACATATGCACGCACCACTTTTCCGTTTTTTTATTTTTTACTATTTTTTTGAACAAGATTTTAATTTCCCTTCACCAATTTGGAATATTTTATGCATGTCCATTACATGAAATCCAAATAAAAATCTATTTCAATTACAGGTTGTAAAGCAACAAAATAGGAAAAAATGCCAAGGGGATGAAAACTTTTGCAAGGCACTGTATGTGAGAAATCTATTCACTGACTACAGATCAGCGTTCAACACCACAGTGGCCTTAAAGCTCATCACTAAGCTAAGGACCCTAGAACTAAACACCTCCCTTTGAAACTGGATCCTGGACTTCCTGACGGGCCGCCCCCAGGTGGTATGGGTAGGTAACAACACATCCGCCACGCTGATCCTCAACACCGGGGCCCCTCAGGGGTGCATGCTCAGTACCCTCCTGTACTCCCTGTTCACTCATGACTGCATGGCCAGGAACAACTCCAACACCATCATTAAGTTTGCTGATGACACAAGAGTGGTTGGCCTGATCACCGACAACGATGAGACAGCCTATTGGGAGAAAGTCAGAGACCGGGCCGTGTGGTGCCAGGACAACAACCTCTCCCTCAACGTGATCAAGACAACAAAAGAGGAGAATTGTGGACTACAGGAAAAGGAGGACTGAGCATGCCCCCATTCTCATCAATGGGGCTGTAGTGGAGCAGGTTGAGAGCTTCAAGTTTCTTGGTGTCCACATCAACAACAAACTATCATGGTCCAGGAACACCAAGACAGTTGTGAAGAGGGCATGACAAAACCTATTCCCCCTCACGAGACTGAAAAGATTTGGCATGGGTCCTCAGATCCTCAAAAGTTATACAGCTGCACCATCGAGAGCATCCTGACTGGTTGCATCACTGCCTGGTGTGGCAACTGCTCGGCCTCCGACTGTAAGGCGCTACAGAGGGTAGTACGTACGGCCCAGTACATCACTGGGGCCAAGCTTCCTGCCATCCAGGACCGCTATACCAGGTGGTGTCTGAAGAATGCCCGAAAAATTTTCAAAGACTCCAGACACCCTAGTCATAGACTATCCTCTCTGCTACCGCACGGATAGTGGTACCGGAGCGCCAAGTCTGGGTCCAAAAGGCTTGTCAACAGCTTCTTCTTCCAAGCCATAAGACTCCTGAACAGCTCATCAAATGGCTACCCAGACTATTTGCATCTCCACCCCCTTTACGCTGCTACTATTCTCTGTTTATTATCTATGCAGAGTCACTTTAACTCTACCTACATGTACAGTCGTGTCCAAAAGTTTTGAGAATGACACAAATATTAATTTTCACAAAGTCTACTGTCTCAGTTTGTATGATGGCAATTTGCATATACTCCTGAATGTTATGACGAGTGATGAGATTAATTGCAAAGTCCCTCTACCCGCCATGCAAATGAACTGAATCCCAAAGTAACATTTCCACTGCATTTCAGCCCTGCCACAAAAGGACCAGCTGACATCATGTCAGTGATTCTCTCGTTAACACAGGTGTGAGTGTTGACAAGGACAAGGCTGGAGATCACTCTGTCATACTGATTGAGTTCGAATAACAGACTGGAAGCTTCAAAAGGAGGGTGGTGCTTGGAATCATTGTTCTTCCTCTGTCAACCATGGTTACCTGCAAGGAAACACGTTCCGTCATCATCGTTTGCACAATTCTCTGATGAATCCCCTTTCCGATTGTTTGGGGCATCCAGAAAAAAAGCTTGTCCGGAGAAGACAATGTGAGCGCTACCATCAGTCCTGTTTCATGCTAACTGTAAAGCATCCTGAGACCATTCATGTGTGGGGTTGCTTCTCAGCCAAGGGAGTGGGCTGACTCACAATTTTGCCTAAGAACACAGCCATGAATAACGAATGGTACCAACACGTCCTCCGAGAGCAACTTCTCCCAACCATCCAGGAACAGTTTGGTGACAAACATTGCCTTTTCCAGCATGATGGAGCACCTTGCCATAAGGCAAAAGTGATAACTAAGTGGCTCGGGGAACAAAACATCAATATTTTGGGTCCATGGCCAGGAAACTCCCCAGACCTTAATCCCATTGAGAACTTGTGGTCAATCCTCAAGAGGCGGGTGGACAAACAAAAACCCACAAATTCTGACAAACTCCAAGCATTGATTATGCAAGAATGGGCTGCTATCAGTCAGGATGTGGCCCAGAAGTTAATTGACAGCATGCCAGGGTGGATTGCAGAGGTCTTGAAAAAGAAGGTTCAACATTGCAAATATTGACTCTTTGCATCAACTTCATGTAATTGTCAATAAAAGCCTGTGACACTTATGAAATGCTTGTAATTATACTTCAGTATTCCATAGTAACATCTGACAAAAATATCTAAAGACACTGAAGCAGCAAACTTTGTGGAAATTAATATTTGTGTCATTCTCAAAACGTTTGGCCACGACTGTACATATTACCTCAATTACCTAGACTAACCGGTGCCCCCGCACATTGACTCTGTACCGGCACCCGCTGTATATAGCCTCACTATTGTTATTTTACTGCTGCTCTTTAATAATTTGTTCATTTATTTATTGTTTTTCTACTTACTTCTTAAAACTTAATTGTTGGTTAAGAGCTTGTAAGTAAGCGTTTCACTGTTGTATTCGGCGCATGTGACGAATAACATTTGATTTGAGATGGTTGATGAACTATGCCTAGTTTTCTCCAGACATAGCACTTTGTGTTCAGGCAAAATAGTTTAATTTTTGTCTCATCAGATCACAGAATTGTTTGCCTTATGCTCTCAGAGTCTTTCGTGTGCCTTTTTGCAAACTCCAGGCATGCTGTCTCGTGCCTTTTTCTCAGGAGTGGCATTCATCTGGCCACTATCTTATAAAGCCCAGATTGGTGAAGTGCTGTAAAGACTGTTGTCCTTCTGTCTGATTCTCAAATTTCAGCCAAGGAACTCCGTAGTTTTGTCAGAGTGGTCATTGGGTTCTTGATCACCTCCCTGACCAAGCTCCTTTTTGCCCGGTTGCTGAGTTTGGTCGGATGGCCAGCTCTAGGCAGAGTCTGGGTAGTTCCATATTTTTTCCATTTCCCAATAATGGAGACCACTGTGCCCTTAGAAACTTTCAACACTCTACAAATTGTTTCATACCCTTCCCCTGATATACACTGGACAAAACATTAAGGACACCTTCCAAATATTGAGTTCCAACCCCCCTCTTGCCATCAGAACATCCTCAATTCGTTAGGGACATGGACTCTACATGGTGTCGAAAGCGTTCCATAGAGATGCTTGTCTATGTTGACTCCAATGCTTCCCACAGTTGTGTCAAGTAAGCTGGATGTTCTTTGGGTGGTGGACCATCTTGATACACACTGGAAACTCTTGAGTGTGAAAAACTCAGCAGCGTTGCAGTTCTTGACACAAACCAGTGCGCCTGGCACCTACTACCATAGCCCTTTCAAAGGAACTTAAATATTTTGCCTTGCCCATTCACCCTCTAAATGGCACACGTCTCAATTGTATCAAGGCTTAAAAATCCTTATTTAACCTGTCTCCTCCACTTCATCTACACTGATTGAAGTGGATTTAACAAATGACATCAATAAGGGATCATAGCTTTCACCTGGTCAGTATATGTCATGGAAAGATCAGGTGTCCTCAATGTTTTGTTCACTCAGTGTATGCCCTCATCACAATTCTCATCACAAATCTCGGAGACAGTCCCTTGGTATAGCTGGATGAGAGATTGCCAAGAGTGTGCAAATCCAGGCAAAGGTTGGCTACTTTGAAGAATATAAAATACGTTTTTATGTTTAACACTTTTTTGGTTACTACATGATTTCATATGTGTTATTTCATAGTTTTGATGTCTTCACTATTATTCTACAATGTAGAAAATAGTAAAAATAAAGAAAAACCCTTTAATGAGTAGGTGTGTCCAAACTTCTGACTGGTACTGTGTAAAAACAAATGTTAAAAATGATAAAATATATACCTTTACTACTATAGTCCATAGAAACACATTGAATAACACATTCATCAATGGCAAAAATAATGGCAAAAAATAAATCATAAAGAATACGTTTTTGAAGTGTCTGTCCTATATCTAAGAGATATAAGAAAGCTCAGGAAATATTTGTAATCAAATTCACACATATTTAACCCCGTATTTTTATTGGCACAAACTACCCCCATACTTCCATTCGTCTGAATGGAAGTGACACTAGCTCAAACGATTCGGACGCTACAGACAGAAGTTGGCACATCAGCGTTACCGACTTCAGACGAGTGGGAGTTTGTAGGGCAACCAGTTTGAACGCTAAAGACATTTTCTTAGAAGACCGATTTTCAGGAAGTTTTATGGTCTGACAAACAACGCTGTAGCTCGGCCACCTTCCACCGCAGATGCGAAAGGCCAACATAGGCGGCTGCGGTGGATTGAGGCGCAAAAAAACAATCTCTAGCTTAAAGGATTTTTTTATTATGTTACTTATATTGACGTACAACTCATCAGGATTAATTCAGTACACCCTCCCCTGTCAATACAATTTTCTTTATGCCATTCTAATCTAAATTTGTGCCGACTGTTGTTGGTGTTTACAGTGTGAAGTTATTTTTCAGTGTGTTCCCAGAAATCTGAACCCATTAAGCAAAATTACGTTTAAAAGTTGTCTTTTCCAGACGTTGAAATCAGGTTCATTTTTGATTATGAAAGAATGTTGTAAATACTTTCTTTACTTTTGTTTTACTGTGCGGTAATGTACTGCATTCTGCGGTGTTCTGCTACAGTGGTTCTCAAACCTGTCCTCAGGGACCCCCGGACTTTTTACAATATAGGCCAGTCCAGATCGGACCAAATCTGAAACAAACATAGACTTCTATGATTGGTTCCGTTTTGGTCAGGAGACCAAATTTCAACGTCCGTGGACGAGATTAAAAACAGGCCACTTCAAAACAGCAGGTGAGGATAATTAATGCAGTTGGTTAGGATAATTAACATAGCAGGTAAGGAGAATGAGGGTAAGGTTAGGAAAAGGGTTAGGGTCAGCGAAAATGCTCTCCTAACCTGCTACGAAACGTCACTTGTATCGAAGTGGTCTGTTTTTAGGACGACCGAAAAAATACAAAAAAAGACATTGGTGTAGGTCTACTTAGTGGGAAGTAGACATCAACAAGTAAAAAACTAGAGGGGGTCTGGGGGGACTCCCCTGGATGTTTTATTTTATTATATTTTAATATTTTATTTATTTATTTTATTCTTTCCAAATGCTCATTCAGCCAACTTATTTAGTACTTTTAGAGTCACTTACAGGAAATGGTTATGTGCTTAATGTAAAGCAGCTGTTAATATTCACCCCCCTCCCCTCTTTAAATGGAGAATCCATATGTTTTGCATGAATGCAAATAGCCATGTCTATTTAGTAATAGCCAGGGCCTGGTTTTCCAATAGTGATGGAACTTAAGCTTATGAGTGTTTTAACGATGCATCGTTTCTATAACGGCCGAAGAACTCACATACATTTCCCAAAACACCACATAGGGAGAACATTCAAGAAGTGCATCGTTAGAGCATGTGGCGATACTGATAGGATCGAAGGAAAGGCAGCGCTGCTCGCATATCAGCGCTCTGCAGTCAAATCTTACCTTAACATTAGATACTGATGATGGATCAGCTCCTAGAATTAAATTATCACCTATTGATGCAATAATTGAGGTGGCTTATTGTAAATGCTTAAGCTATGCACTAAATCTAATATTTGACACAATATTGTGCACATGCTGTTAGGCCTACACATCATGAAATTGAGGCAAAAATTAGACAGTAGCCTACAATTACCAAAATAGAAGTTAGCTGTTCTACGAGTGGTCTGAGACAGTCGGTAAATAACTAGTGTTTTTAAGTGCAACATTAGTAACAATGGTTTTGGGGAAACCACTATGAGATTTAACGATGCACCTACAAAGGTTCTAATGAAGAATTTAGCCTTAAGATGCTTTTGGGAAACCTGGTCCTGGACAATAAATTATGTTAGATAAAACATTTTTGTATGATCACCTTCTGGTGTAAAAAACATGGAAATTAAAAACAAAAAACAATGTTTTAAGTGAGAAGTAGTCATTGGCCTGAAGCCGAAAAATAAAGCAAATTCACATGAGCACCACAATGCTTACTCCACCCATGCTCTACAAAGGTTTTCCAGATTTGACCTCATACAGTAACTATGTTGGTATATTGTACTTCAAACGATGTGTATGCAGGTTGCTTAGGATTCAAACCTTCTCAAACAGCCTAATTCATAATCTTCAGTGAAATAATGGACTTTACAGTGTCCTGCTATTAAAATCATGTTTACATACAGTACTAGTCAAACGTATTGCCACACCTACTCATTCAAGGATTGTTCTTTATTTTTACTATTTTCTAGATTGTAGAATAATAGTGAAGACATCACAACTATGAAATAACACACATGGAATCATGTAGTAACCAAAAAAGTGTTAAACAAATCAAAATATATTTCATATTTGAGATTCTTTGCCTTGATGACATCTTTGCACACTCTTGGCATTCTCCCAACCAGCTTCATGAGGTAATCACCTGGAATGCATTTCAAATAACAGGTGTGCCTTGTTAAAAGTTAAATAATGGAATTTCTTTCCTTCTAAATGCGTTTGAGCCAATCAGTGGTGTTGTGACAATGTAGGGGTGGTATACAGAAGATAGCCCTATTTGGTAAAAGATCAAGTCCATATTGTGGCAAGAACAACTCAAATAAGCAAAGAGAAACAACAGTCCATCATTTCTTTAACTACGGGATCGGTGACCCTGCTCGGGACAATGGCGCTAACGTGCGCAAATGTGATTAGCATGAGGTTGTAAGTAACAACAACATTTCCCAGGACATACACATATCTGATATGGGCAGAAAGCTTAAATTCTTGTTAATCTAACTGCACTGTTCAATTTACAGTAGCTAATACAGTGAAATAATACCATGCTATTGTTTGAGGAGAGTGCACAGTTACGAACTTGAAAATGTATCAATAAACCAATGAGGCACATTTGGGCAGTCTTGATGCATCATTTTGAAAAAAAAATGTAATGGTTCATTGGATCAGTCTAAAACTGCACATACACTGCTGCCATCTAGTGGCCAAAATCTAAATTCAGCCTAAACTGGAAAAATACAATGTGGACTTTCTCTTGCATTACAAAGATGATGAAAAAAAAACATGTTTTTTTCTTTGTATTATCTTCTACCAGATCTAATGTGTTACATTTAAGTTCCTCGGCGTACACATCACGGACAAACAGAATTGGTCCATCCACACAGACAGCATTGTGAAGAAGGCGCAGCAGCACCTCTTCAACCTCAGGAGGCTGAAGAAATTTACCAAAAGCACTCACAAACTTCTACAGATGCACAATCGAGAGCATCCTGTCGAGCTGTATCACCGCCTGGTACGGCACCTGCTCCGCCCACAACCGTAAGGCTCTCCAGAGGGTAGTGAGGTCTGCACAACGCATCACCGGGGGCAAACTACCTGCCCTCCAGGACATCAAGATCATGAAGGACAACAACCACCCGAGCCACTGCCTGTTCACCCCGCTATCATCCAGAAGGCGAGGTCAGTACAGGTGCATCAAAGCAGGGGCCGAGAGACTGAAAAACAGCTTCTATCTCAAGGCCATCAGACTGTTAAACAGCCACCACTAACATTGAGCGGCTGCTGCCAACATACTGACTCAACTCCAGCCACTTTAATAATGTAAATTGATGTAAATTGATGTAAAAATGTATCACTAGGCACTTTAAACAATGCCACTTAATATAATATAATGTTTACTTACCCTACATTACTCATCTCATATGTATATGTATATACTGTACTCTATATCATCTACTGCATCTTTATGTAATACATGTATCACTAGCCACTTTAAACTATGCCACTTTGTTTACATACCCTACCCTACACTACTCATCTTATATGTATATATTGTACTCGATACCATCTACTGCATCTTGCCTAAGCCATTCTGTACCATCACTCATTCATATATCTTTATGTACATATGTATGTACATTACACATGTGTGTATAAAGTAGTAGTTGTGGAATTGTTAGGTTAGATTACTCGTTGGTTATTACTGCATTGTCGGAACTAGAAGCACAAGCATTTTGCTACACTCACATTAACATCTGCTAACCATGTGTATGTGACAAATAAAATTTGATTTGATTTGACATTCTCCTATATTAATTTCACATTTCCACAAACTTCAAAGTGTTTCCTTTCAAATGGTATCAAGAATATGCAAATCCTTGCTTCAGGTCCTGAGCAACAGGCAGTTAGATTTGGGTATGTCATTTTAGGCGGGGGAAAAAAGAAAAAAAAAGAGGATCAAACCCATTTCTCTCAACCAGGTTCATGAGGTGGTCACCTGGAATGCTTTTCAATTAACAGGTGTGCCTTGTTAAATGTTAATTTGTGGTATTTATTTCCTTCTTAATGCGTTTGAGCCAATCAGTTGTTTTGTGACAAGGTATGGATGGTGTGCAGAAGATAGCCCTATTTGGTAAAAGACCAAGTCCATATTATGGCAAGAACAGCTCAAATAAGCAAAGAGAAATGACACTCAATCATTACATTTAAGACATGAAGGTCAGTCAATCCAGAAAATGTAAAGAACTAAAATTTCTTTAAGTGCAGTTGCAAAAACCATCAAGCGCTATGATGAAACTGGCTCTCATGAGGAGCGCCACAGGAAAGGAAGACCCAAAGTGACCTCTGCTGTAGAGGCTAAGTTCATTAGAGTTACCAGCCTCAGAAATTGCAGCCCAAATAAATGCTTCACAGTGTTCAAGTAACAGACACACCTCAACTGTTCAGAGGAGATTGCAGCAATCAGGCCTTCATGGTCTTATTGATGAAAAGAAATACTACTAAAGGACACCAATAAGAAGAGACTTTCTTGAGCCAAGAAACATGAGCAATGGACATTAACCCGGTGGAAATCTGTCCCTTGGACTGATGAGTCCAAATGTAAGATTTTTGGTTCCAACCACCGTGTCTTTGTGAGACGCAGAGTAGGTGAAGGGATGATCTCTGATGTGTGGCCCAACATGAAGCATGGAGGAGGAGGTGTGGTGGTGTGGGGGTGTGGAGGAACTTTGCTGGTGACACTGTCAGTAATATATTTAGTAATATAGTAATATATTTAGAATTCAAGGCTCACTTAACCAGCATGGCTACCACAGCATTCTGCAGCGATTCGCCATCCCATCTAGTTTGCACTTAGTGGACTATCATTTGTTTTCAACAGGACAATGACCCAACACACCTCCAGGCTGTGTAAGGGCTATTTGACCAAGAAGGAGAGTGATGGAGTGCTGCACCAGATGACCTGGCCTCCACAATCACCAGACCTCAACCCAATTGAGATGGTTTGGGAAAGCAGCCAACAAGTGCTCAGCTTATGTTGGAACTCCTTCAAGACTGTTGGAAAGCATTCCAGGTGAAGCTGGTTGAGAGTGCAAAGCTATCTTCAAGGCAAAGGGTGGCTACTTTGAAGAATATAAAATATATGTTTAACACTTTTTTGGTTACTACATGATACCATATGTGTTATTTCATAGTTTTGATATCTTCAATATTATTGTACAATGTAGAAAATAGTAAAAATAAAGAAAAACCCTTGAACGAGTAGATTTGTCCAAACTTTTGACTGGTACTGTATGTAAATGAGATATTTCTGTATTTAATTTTCAATAAATTTGCGAAAAATTTCTAAAAACATGTTGTCACTTTGTGTGTAGATACGTGAGAAATTTTTAAATCCATTTTTAATTCAGACTATAACACAACAAAATGTGGAATAGGTCAAGGGATATGAATACTTTCTGAAGGCACTGTAGATTCAGACATACTACATCAAGTTCTTTCAAGACGTAATAACGAATTCCCAGGATTGTGTTGAAGATATCAGAGTTTGTTGGGATTGAATATTACTCTATGTGTGTTTTGTGAAATCAGGACAGCCTTGAAAATATGATAATACATCTCGTTAGATTTGATCCTGTCAATAAAAATCTTCAAACACTCTAAAGTCTTAAAGTCTGTAATGTTCGTTATGAAGTAAATAACAACACATTACCATTCTGTTGCCTACCTTCAAACCACCAAAGTCCCCTTCTTGTGCTTAAAAATCCAAGCTCAGTTTAATGAGTTGTTATATATATATATATATATATATATATATATATATATATATATATATATATATATATTAATCCTACAAATACATGATTCTCAGCACAAAAAAAAATAATCACTTTCCTCAGCAAATCAAGAAAGCTAGAAAATGTCCCTAAAATTAAACAAAACCGACTAGCTAAACATTTTCTCGAACATTGAAACAAACAGAGAAAAATTGAAACCCATCACAAAAAAGATCACCCCCAAAAAATATATAATGAAATAATAAAAAAATCTACATCCTGTACAAACACTATGGCCCAATAATTTAAGAAAATAGTGTCTCTAAATCGTTCATATTGCTTTGTACCTCCACTGTTGCCCGTGTTGAGGGTGAAGTCCCACTGTCTAACACTGAGCATTCCCAATAGTGGCCACAGGCAGGCGCTATCCAAAGTTATTGGTGCTGACTTCACTCCAGAGGTCATGGGGTCGACCTGCAGCCAATGGCGGCATGCAGGTGTGGTAGAGGAGAAACAGTCATGTTTGTATTCTTGTTTCAACTCGGCTTATGCTGTGTTCTTTTCACGTTCTTGTGGTTTTGGCAGTACAACAATACAAAGACAAGGGATGGTCACACTACGACAGTACTGCACGGATCCTCAATAAAACCAAGGATGATTTGACCGTTTTGTTGTAGTTTTACCATAATTACTCTCTACGGTATTATTACTACGACTATCACCATCACGGATACACCAAGTGTATCGTGTGTTTGCATGTGTGTGTCTGTGTGCCTATGTGCTTAATGGTTTGTCTGTGTGTGTGTGTGTGTGTTAGTGTGTGTGTGTACATCAGTGTGTGTGAGTGTTCAGTGCTCAGAGCTTGTCTTCTCGAAGGAGAAGCTGGGCAGAGTCAACAGCTTGGGGTTGGGCCCCCCTCCCTCCTGGCCCAGCCCCTCCCCTGCCCCGAGGTCAAAGGAGTCCTTGGAGTCACTGGAGGGAGCCCGTCTCCTCAGACAGGAGGTATCCCGGCTGGGTAAGGGAGGGGGCATCCCTAGGCCCCCCAAACCTCCCAGGGTAGGGTGGAGGCCAGGCTGGGACTCCAGTCCATCAGGGGGGTCTACGGAGATACACGGGGGGCTCATTTTCTTCTTGCGTCGGGGAGAGGGCAGGGTCTTTGTTGTGGTCTGGGAATGGATCTGGAGGCTGTCTGCTCTGGAGACGAACCCCGAGGACGTGGTGCTGCGCTGGGGACTGGACTCTACAGACGAACACACCTCCACTGAGTGGCGCCGAGGATCGTCCAACCAGGACAGGGGGCGTGGCCGGGACGCTAGAATGCTCCGACCCTGGGCGTCAGCGCTGTGGAACCTCTTCAGCTGTCTCAGGCACGGCCGGCTCCCCTCACCACGGCCAACCTCATGACCTTGGTAACTGCCATTGAGACCTCCGACCTCTGACCCCAGTCCGACACCGGTGACATCCTCACTCCCCGCCAGCCCCGCCCGGTTGATGAGCGACACCTCGTGGTCTGCCGAGGCCTCTTCCTGTCTCCAGGGGCGAGCGGAGGGGAGGGGAGGAGGGGGTGAGGAGAGGGAGGAGGGGGAGTAGGGTGAGGAGGAGAGGTGGTGCTGGTCGTGGTTTGAGAAGGGGTGTTGGGTGTGAACACTACTGGGGCGCGACAGTTGAGGGGACGCCCCTGGGGTGGCAGGGACCAGCCAGAGAGAAGGCTGCTGGTGAAGATGGGAGGATGAGGAAGAGGAGGAGGAAAGGGGGAGGGCTAGGGAAGCTACATTTAGGACCCCCTCCTCACACTCCCCTCCGTCAGACCACAGAGCCTCCTGGGAATCATTAGATACTGCCACCTGGTGGAGGAAGGAGGGGGAGAGGGGGAGGAGGGAGGAGAGGGATTAGGAGGGATGATGCAGTGAGGCAGAGTTTGAAAGAAATGGAGAAAGGTGGAAGAGGAGCGGGAGAGAAGAACAGGGAGAGGGGTGAGGCAGGGAGGGAGAGATTGAGACACAGGGGTTGGGTGGTTAGGGGGACATGAGGGGGTGAGAGGTGGGAGACTGGTTAGTGTGAGGTGACTGGGTGAGGATGACCAATAGGAGTGAAGGTCAGAGTTCACCATTAGACCAGCATGCTCTCAATACCGTCTCTGTCTCATTGTGATACAGAGGAAATGTTGAAATTGCAATAGAGTGCAGTACCATTTGCACGTCAACTAGTAACTGTATTGCTGTATGTTTATTGCACAAGGAAACCATTCCAGGTTCAGATATGTGTCAAGAGTATCTGTTTTATGAAGAGATTCAGTGACAGCATGTGATTTACAGTAGCAGCAGTAGTAGGGCACAGTTTGTCTCAGCTAGGACACTGGGTACAACCGTGGTTTCCCAAGTTCTAATTGAGTGCCCAATGTTAATTCCCTGTTTAACAGAAGGAGTATTGGGAGATATGCCTGGTCTGGTGCACTGCATTTTGAGCCTCTTCCAAATGCCCAATATCCTCAATACCCTCTGCCCTTGTAGCCCAGTCAGCTAACTCCCCAATGACAAAAATGTATTGGACATTTTAGAGAGTGGTACTATAGGGCAGCCCTTCAACTTTTTTTCCTCAGAGGTCAGAGGGCAAAGGGCAGAGGGTACTGGGTCTGTGTGTAGCTACAGGAGAGGAAAGGTTAGTAGAACACAATGACACACTATAAAAGTTACAAAAGTCTCATATAGCATCCTTTCCATATCTTATGCAATTTGAGACCACAGATCTGAAGTATCTTGGTTGTTATGTGACAAAATATGGACAGAAAAGAAAAGGTAGCTATTTAAGAGTTTTGGGAC
Organism: Oncorhynchus tshawytscha; assembly: GCF_018296145.1. Classification (NCBI taxonomy): domain Eukaryota; kingdom Metazoa; phylum Chordata; class Actinopteri; order Salmoniformes; family Salmonidae; genus Oncorhynchus; species Oncorhynchus tshawytscha. The sequence goes on along the minus strand of NC_056453.1, from coordinate 17,781,608 downwards.
AATTGGGACATGATTGTTCACAGAATATTCATGACTTGAAGATTTGTGTGTCTTGACAGAAGCATGGATGATTTGACAACAGTGACATCTAGCGGACTAAGATAGTATAAACAAGCCAACAGCTACAGCTACAGTAGCACTAACAATGGAGCCAACTCCTCTTACATTTTTTAAATCAATACCTATTTGTGGTTGTAGAACATTTCCTGTCATACAGGGTAACATTAAAGAAAATGTCATATCATAACTCCTTCTCAATAGTAACTATTTCATCAACATAATCATCTTCATACAATCACAATACTGCCCAACAAGGACAACAAGTGCTCTAAAACAGTCATACAAATATGTGGCCAAATATCATGGACAGCACTGACAGTCCTGATTTAAACCCTGAGTTATAACAGTGTAATATGTAGTTACAATAGTGTGACGTGTAGGCCAACGCCTACATTTAATAGACAAACTGACTGCATCTTAATCTCAAATACATTCCATCAATCAACAGATGTGTGATAACGATTTCAGTGGGTAGTTCATATGACCCTATAGGGGTTCAGAAACAATACAGTCCCCTATTTCTATGAGAATTAACAGTCTAGCCATTCCGAAACGATGTTCAACGCTACCTACTGTATGACGGGTGGGTCAAGTGAGATGCATTGTGGCAGATGGTCAGCAGAAGACAGACAAACAATGGAACAAGAAGGGGAGGAGGAGAGGTCAGGGAAAGAGAAATGTGTGTGTGAGCGGGCGCGCACATGTGTGTGTGTGTGTTGGAGGCGGGGTGGATAAGAAATAGGGACGCTCAGTGTTTCTGAAATGAGCGGTAGCGGGTCAGGGGTAGTTATTTTACTGTTTCAGAAACAGGAGTATCTGTGTTTGATCAGCAGCTCCGGGTCTGGTGGTTGCTGAACTAGACTCTGTTGGTAGTGGACACAGGAACAGGAGGCAAGCAGATGGACAGAGAGATGGACAGGGGATGGAGAGCATTGTGAGGGCGGAGGGAGGAGGGATGGAGAAGTTAGAAACATAAAACAGACAGGAAGAAGGGAGACAGGAGGGAGGAGAGAAGACAGCATTAAGAGCAGAGCTGAGAGGAAGGAAAGTTTACGAAAAACATCATATCACAGTAGAAACATGAGGAGAAAAACACAATGATGAAAAGTCATTTCTGATAGAAAACATTTGTTACCTCCGGTGTGTGTGTGTGTGTATGGGTTGTGTGTGTTTGCCTCTATGTCTGTGTCTCACCTGTCTGCGGAGTGTGCGGCTAAGTGTGTGTGTGTGCTGTGGCGGGGGTAGTCGGGGTATATTCTCTGAGTCTGAGAGGCTGTGAGGACTGATGGGTCTGAAGAAGTCTGTAGGCACAGCCGACTGCTGGGAGCTCTCCTCTGGTTGGGACCGCACTGAGGTACTGGAGCCTGTGGTAACACACACAACACAAATATAACTTGATTCTCTCACACAAAAACAACAAGAGATTATCAAAACAGTAGGTGTGGGTGAGGTTGGTTCCGGCTCCTACTGTTCTAGAAATGTATTGTATCGCTTTGATCAAGGGGAAAGGTTACTATGTGTGTGTGTATGTGTGTGTGTTTCTGCGTGTGTGTTTGTGTCCGTTTGTGTGTGTCTGTGTGCGTGTGTAAACAATGTCGGCGTGTAGAGGGAGTCTCTGTACTGTACCTGACAGGGCGCTGCTAAGTGCCTCTATGTGCTGCGGCCCTGTAGCCTGTGTCAGTACTGGAGATACGCCAGGAGCCAGGCCGGCTCCTGGGGGTCCGAAGGGCTCCAGAGGCAGGAACATGTAGCTGTCATTGGGTAGAGAGTGGGTGCGGCTCACCGCTGACTTCCGTACACTCAACAGGTTGTCCTCCAGCGGCTCCCCAGGATCAAGTAACTCCACCTGAGGGACAGAGAAGTCAGCCTCTTTCTGGACCTACTTGGCAGTCTGACCACAGGTCTTTAGCAGAGACTTCACACACTCCCTCACACACACACACTCCACACATACACACATGAAGGAAGTAATTGTTGGCACACTGAGCGACAGACCAGACAGACGGCATCATTGCACTAGTGGCAGAGAGGAGACTGGCACAGACCTGGCTCTGGGCTCAGAGTTACTGAAACTAACTGAAACCACATTGTCTATGTCTTTACTGTAGCAAGACAAATGAATGAAGCATTTGGATGCTTGAGCTTTTTTTTGCTGTAATCATTTATCGTTTAGGCCACAGATTTTAGAGCAGGAGGTTTATTCTATCCCTGGGTTCTGAGAGACAGAAAATGCAAGCTAGGCCAGTGCCCTGCCCTCCTTGGCTAGCAGACAACATATCTAACCCACAGCTACTAACCACAGAGATCGGAGTGGCACTACATTCACTTGTCACATTGTTTAAAACACAGAGGACGGCACAAAAGAGACAGAGACAGAGCGAGAGAGAGAGAGAGAGAGAGAGAGAGAGACACAAAGTGAACAGGGAAAAAAGAGAGAGGAAAGAGACAACATAAATAAATAGAGAGAGAGACAGACAGAGAAAGATAAGAGAGAGAGAGAGAGAGAGAGAGAGACAAAAAGAGAAAAAGAGGTACGGGCAGGCGAGCAGGCGCACTAGTCTACTGGACTGGACTGGAACGGACAGACACCAGGCTAGAAAGGTGGAATGAAAAAGAGAGAGAAAGAGAGAGAGCGAGGGAGAAGAGCGGATGGTTAAAAAATCTCCAGGTTCTTCCAAACTCATGTGTGTGTCCTGCTCACATCTCTCTGTGTTTTATCTCCAGTTCTATGATTCATTTGAAATCATTAATGTGTCTGTGTGATGCATGTGTTGGGTTTGGAAAATCCCCCTGACACAGCTATTACATTCATCACACGCTACAATATAACCTGATTGATTAGTTCAACGCCCTTGCGATGAGTGGCAAGGTTGTACGTCGCCACCGCTCTCTGTGTCTGACATGCAATGGAGAGAGAACGACTCTCAAGCTAACGAGGGTAAATTGGTCATAAATTATCCCAGATTGTTTCCCGACAACTCTCAATTAGCTACGGTGCGTGGGGGAAACTCAGAGAGCTGAGAGCAGAGATGTCCTTTCTGAGCCACCGTAAAGGACATTGTGAGGAGACTAATTAGAACTGAAGTAGTGTAGAGGGAGTAGCTTCACCTTGTGTCCCTCTCTACCCTATCGCTGCCACTCAATTAGTGTTCAAGTTGACAAGTTGCTTGATTACCAAATTACAATAGTGTCCATTACATGCAAAATTCATTGGTTACTTTAGACATGTTTATATATGCCTAATTGACATCCAGAAGGTAACCTCCAACCTATAGCCAGTACCCCAGAGAGAGTGAGACTGGAGGGGCCAGCTGAGTTCGGAAGCTCCCTTGGGAAAGGCTAAGCTACAAGAGACAGCAGAGGAAGAGGAGGCGATGGGATTAAGAGAGAGAGAGAGGAACTGTCAGTACGTTGGACTCCAGACTGGTTAGTAAGAGAGGGTTAATATCATCAGGGGTGGAGTCGTCGGTGAGAGCTAGGGACCAGGATTTGTCGGAGGTCAGAGAGAGAGCTTCCATCTCCGCTAGAGGGATCTAGATAGAGAACAAACAAGGCCCGGTGAGCAGAGAAGACACACACGCACGCACACACAATCCGACTAATCACACAAACAGACAGTGGCATGACACATCCCACAATCTGATGACATGCAAGGCACAGATGTGACAAGACATCAGACAGTGTGTGCTGTAACAACACACAATTACATACGGTAGACATAGCAAACAACCCTACACAACACCTAACACCTAAGATTGAATCAACAACAGACATATCAACAGATACATGGATAAATCACACACAAACCAACACACACACACACAGATATATCAACCTAATTCCAGACAAACAGATATGACAAACAACAGTTCAAGTAAATATACAGACCAACAGTTAATGAAACAACATCCATCCATATAGATGACAAATACACGGCAATATGACGTCACACAGACAAACCACAAAATGGTCTATTATATATGATATTGAAAAGGTTCAACGTTTTATGAAGAGTAATTGACACAGGATGAGCTGGGATCATAAACAGACCTTGTGTAATGCAACCTTAGTAGAGCTAGCATAGTTTCACAACACTGAGCACCATCTTGGAAGGGTTCAAACTCTCAGAGCTTGCTCTGCTAAATGCTTACTGTTTCCGACTTCACTCCCTCACTCACCCCTAACCGGGAGAATGAATTGAGGAAATGCTTTTTGACAGGCAAACGACTGGGCCAGCCGTGCAGACAGGGGCAGGGGTCCTAACTGGCAGAGACTGAGTGGGCGCCTGGAAGAGATTTCTGCTAACTTTTCAGAATCAGACAGAGAGGGAGAGGCAGTGAGGCTATTACTGCTGCGGCATTACGTTAGCCTCAATCCGTTTTAAAAGCTGTAGCAGACACTGTTTAGCAATGCTAATGTGATTGGCTGAATCATTTTGTCCTGAATGGGGAAAAGGAGACATTCAGATGCATAATTCAACAGTGATACATTGCTCAATGTTCGGGAAATTATCACGTACGGTGTGTGTGTGTCCAGCCAGCCTGGCAGCGGAGTCAAATTATTATCATTAGTTGGTGCTCAATCCAATGGGTGGTTCATTTTCAAAGCTCAAAGCCAAGTGTATGTGTGTGTGTGTGTGTGTGTGTGTGTGTCTGTGTGCGGTAGGTATACTACCTTATCATTACCCTATACAGCCAAGCTGAGAGAGGGATATTGGAGGGTGACCACATTTCTAATAATATTATTGGCCAAGGAACACACAGGGGATTAGAGAGAAATGGGAACGCACAGTTAGAGGTGAGAGAGTTGAGTGTAGTAAGAGAAACAGGAGGGGGAAAAGGGTTGAGTTAGGGTTGAGGGGAGGGTGTGTGCCATAGATTGAAGCTGAGCGAAGACTTCAGCATGGGTGTGTGGGTGAGTGATCGGCTGAGGCGGAAGAATGGTAGGGTTGCGCAGGCGAGTTCATTGACCTTCTTGTCACTGCGGTGCTTGCTGGGTAGTGGGGGTAGGGCGTAGTAGTGACATATTGACCCTGACAGGTTGTCCATCAGACTCAACTCTCCCTCCATCGAACCCTGGATCACCGAGGAGACCGAGTCAAACATCGCTCTTCGCTACAGATGGACATAGAGTAACAGAGACCGAGAGAGACCGAGAGAGAGAGAGAGGGAGAGAGAGAGACAGACAGACAGACAGACAGACAGACAGACAGACAGACAGACAGACAGACAGACAGACAGACAGACAGACAGACAGACAGACAGACAGACAGACAGACAGACAGACAGACAGACAGACAGACAGACAGACAGAGAGGAGAAGAGAGAGAAACATAGACAGACAGACAGACAGACAGACAGACAGACAGACAGACAGACAGACAGACAGACAGACAGACAGAGAGAGAAGAGAGAAACAGACAGACAGACAGACAGACAGACAGACAGACAGACAGACAGACAGACAGACAGACAGACAGACAGACAGACAGACAGACAGAGAGGAGAAGAGAGAAACATAGACAGACAGACAGACAGACAGACAGACAGACAGACAGAGGAGAAGAGAGAAACATAGACAGACAGACAGACAGACATACAGACAGAAAGAGAGGAGAAGAGAGAAACATAGACAGACAGACAGACAGACAGACAGACAGACAGACAGACAGACAGACAGAGAGGAGAAGAGAGAAACATAGACAGAAATAGAGAGACACACAGGAAGAAAGACAAACGGGAAAAGGAGAGCAGAAGGAGGAAGGAAGTGAGTGAAGACGACAAGGTCAGGTGTGGTAGAACACATACAGAGAATAAAACGCAGGTGGTGTGTGCACATGGTTCAGGACAAGCATCAGGTTGTTAACCTACGTCTGGTCTACACAGAACCAATACTCGCAATCAGTCATGTTCCTAAATACTGAAAGTTCCTTCACCCAACCAGAAGGGGGCAGTAAAACACTACTAAAACTACACTCTCAACCCCAGAGGGAGAGGAAACAGATTGGAGTTTAACCACACATGTTTCTGCCAGTGAGGGATGACAGAGAGGAGAGAGAGATAACATCAGAAGAATGATACAGCCCAACCTCTAGTCACTATAAAAAGGCCTGTTGGCTGGAAATAGCAGTCTAGTAAACAACGTACGGCTGTGTCCTATCTTTCCCATGGCATTACAGTGACCTACGGCTGGCACTCGTCTACTGGGACTGATACACATATGCAAATTTATTACGGGAAAAAGGTTCAGTACACATCATTGCATTTTGTATCCGAAAGTAAGCTGGTCCTCTTTGAAGTCTCGTAGATCGATGCATTGCACTCTTTTTGTCTATAAAGCCCTGTTGCATAAACTTCCGTCATACCTATCTCATTGTTGTGTGTATGTACTGACACATATGTGTAACTGATAGGTGTACACACACACACACACACACACACACACACACACACACACACACACACACACACACACACACACACACACACACACACACACACACATGTTAATATTTTTAAACACACACAACATTACACACAGTTTTTGTCTGTAATGTCTGTTTCATGTGTCAGACCCCAGTAAATGGCGTCAGCAACATTGTTAACCTTTATTATTTATCTTTTTCAACTAGGCAAGTCAGTTAAGAACAAATTCTGATTTTCAACGATAGCCTAGTGGGTTAACTGCCTTGTTCAGGGGTAGAACAGCAGATTCATACCTTGTCAGCTGAGGGATTTGAAATAGCAACCTTCCGGTTACTAGCCCAACACTCTAACCACTAGGCTACCCTGCTGCCTCTACACTCTAACCACTAGGCTATCCTGCTGCCTCTACACTCTAACCACTAGGCTACCCTGCTGCCTCTACACTCTAACCACTAGGCTACCCTGCTGCCCCGAACTGTATAAGTCACCAGACCTGGACTCAAAGGGATGTCTAACCCTGGAAATCCCTTCAATCTCCACCCAGTCAGGTAAATGTGCTTTTAGTTATTTTGCAGCTCATGTGGAATGATTTCCAGAAATCCTTAAAGTTGGTGTAGTTGGTATCTCTAGTGGAGGGATCATCAAATAGATTCAGCCGTGGGCTGTTCTTTTCTTGAGCGGATGGTCGGGGAACCGGAACATAATTAAAGATAGTTTGTTGACCGCAAATTGGCTGCAAGAAGCCCAAACAGATATGATCATTTCAAACCTTGCTTACATTCGTTTATGATCGCACGTCTCTCTCTATAATGCATGGTAATTCTTGGGAACAGACCTGCAACATTTAAATCACTTGGAGCTGATTCCCTGGTGTTTTTACAGTCTTTTATGTCCATATAAAAATGTAAAATAAAATATATACAGTATCAGTCAAAAGTTTGGACACATTTTACTCATTCAAGGGTTTTTCTTCATTGTTTTACTATTTTCCACATTGGAGAATAACAGCGAAGGCATCAAAACTACGAAATAACACATGGAATCATGTAGTATCCAAAAAAAGTTCATTTGAGATTCTTCAAAGTAGCCAACCTTTGCCTTGATGACAGCTTTGCACACTCTTGGCATTCTCTCAACCAGCTTCATGAGGTAATCACCTGGAATGCATTTAAATTAACAGGTGTGCCTTGTTCAAAGTTAATTTGTGGAATTTCTTGAGCCAATCAGTTCTGTTGTGACAAGGTAGGGGCGGTGTACAGAAGATTGACCTATTTGGTAAGAGACCAAGTCCATATTATGGCAAGAACAGCTCAAATAAGCAAAGAGAAATGACAGTCCATCATTACTTTAAGACATGAAGGTCAGTCAATCTGGAACATTTCAAGAGCATTGAAAGTTTCTTCAAGTGCAGTCACAAAAACCATCAAGAGCTATGATGAAACTGTCTCTCATGAGAACCGCCACAGGAAAGGAAGACACAGAGTTACCTCTGCTGCAGAGGATAAATTCATTACCAGCCTCAGATTGTAGCCTAAATAAATACTTTACGGAGTTCAAGAAACAGACACATACCAACATCAACTATTCAGATGGCACCACTACTAAAGAACACCAATAAGAAGGAGAGACTGGCTTGGGCCAAGAAACACGAGCAACGGTCATTAGCCCGGGGGAAATCTGTCCTTTGGTCTGATGAGTCCACATTTTAGATTTCTTTGCCCACTCTGCGTCTTTGTGAGACGCAGAGTAGGTGAACAAATGATCTCCGCATGTATGGTTCCCGCCATGAAGCATGGAGGAGGAGGTGTGATGGTGTGGGGGTGCTTTGCTGGTGACACTGTCAGTGATATTTTTAGAATTCAAGGCACACTTAACCAGCATGGCTACCACAGCACTCTGCAGTGATAGACATCCCATCTAGTTTGCGCTTAGTGGGACAATCATTTGTTTTTCAACAGGACAATGACCCAAAACACACCTCCGGGCTGTGTAAGGACTATTTGACCAAGAAGGAGAGTGATGGAGTGCTGCATCAGATGACCTGGCCTCCACAATCACCCGACCTCAACCCAATTGAGATGGTTTGGGATGAATTGGACTGCAGAGTGAAGGAAAAGCAGCCAACAAGTGCTCAGTATATGTGTGAACTCCTTCAAGACTGTTGGAAAAGCATTCCAGGTGAAGCTGGTTGACAGAATGCCAAGAGTGTAAAAAGCTGTCATCAAGGCAAAGGTTGGCTATTTTGAAGAATATAAATATATTTAGATTTTTTTAACACTTTTTTGGGGTCACTACATGATTCCATATGTGTTATTTCATAGTTTTGATGTCTTCACTATAATTATACAATGTAGAAAATAGTAAAAAATAAAGAAAAATCCTTGAATGAGTCGGTGTGTCCAAACATTTGTATTTTTTTTCCAGAAAACTTGGGGGGGCCAAATAAAACCACTGGCTCCGCAGTTGGGGAAACCTGCTCTAGGGCAATTCAGGCAGAATTGAGACAGCCTTTTTCTGGAAAATGTGTTTGTTTCATATTATTGATTGTGTTTTGATTTTCGTGTTTTGTGTTTGCTTTTCATGTATTGTATAATCGATGTGTATATAGATATGTATAGTACAATTGTTGTTGTTTATTGATGGGTTCATGCAGGGCTCATCTGCGAAAAAGACTGTGGTCTCAGCATGACTCCCTATTTAAATAAAGGTTCATAAAGAAGCAGACAAAGACGCATACACAAGAGAGGGAAACTCATTCAGGAGTTCTACAGTTGTGGACAAAAGCATCTGTCTGCAGATTCTACTGTAGCTCCTCAATGCTAATTCCTGTTTCCCCCTGAACCGGGGATAGAAAGAATTCCAAACCCCACCACTACACACACCCAGGTGTCAATCAACCACACTCACCTCTAGTGGTGGCTCCAGGCCTAGCGGAGCATCAGTGCTGATGTGTATGGAGTCTCTTCTAGTGATATCTGCTGGGGGAGAATCCATCACATTGCCCCTCTGGATCTCCCTCTCTGGAGACCTCCAGGGGGAGCCGCCAGATCCCTCCTCCATGCCCAGGGCCAGAGGGCTTAGCTGGGGCGATCTCCCACTGCCACACCCTCCCCTTCCTCCATGCTGGAGCTCCAGCTCTAGTTCAGCCTCCAGCTCTGCCTCCTCCTTGGCCTCTTTGTTGCTCTCCTCCAGGTGCTTCATGAGGACGGCTATGACCACGTTGACCAGGACAAACTGGGCAGTCAACACAAAGGAGACGAAGTAGATGGGGGAGACCACCGTGTTGTAACAGGTGCCTGCATTCTCCTGTTGACAGTCTCTCAGGGTGTCCTGGAGGGGACAAACATATACAGATGAACACATGAAGAAAGAGACACAACACAGACACTGCATACAAAGTGGCGGCCCAGTCTCACCTTCATAATGCCGTTCCAGTTGTCTCCGGTGGATACTCTGAACAGCAACAGGAAGGCCATGCCAAAGTTCTTAAACGTAGCGTAGCGTCCCAAGCCCTCACACGGGTGCAGCTCATCACAAACTGACAGAGAGACAGGGAGAGGTGAAAACGAGAGAGCTTGGGGTGTGTGTGTTCCCGACGTAACAGAGCTTTCCAATTAAGTCATAATCACGGTGAAATAATTATATTTATCTGGAAGCTAAAAGCCACAATTAGTGAAATCAATAAATGATTTCAACAAAGGACTCGAAAGAAAGCAATTAAGACCTAATGTGAATGAAGCCCCAGCAGAGAACATTTTATACCCAGAGCAGCTGTGTGTGTGTGGTGTCCTTACTGAGATCACCAAACAGTTCCACTCCCAGTGCTGCGAAGATAAAGAAGAGCAGCATGAAGAGAAGACCCAGATTCCCCACCTGCAGAAAGATGAGAGAGGGATGAGACAGAGGAGAGTAGAGCGTAGAACCAGCTCACCTGCTTTTACACAACTAAAGTTATAGTTTCAGTATATTACAATGTGAGTTCAGTTCACGTTGCAGGGTTGACCTTAAAATAAGGCGAGAGACAAATAAATCACTCGTAAATAATAATCTTCAGAAATGAGCAACAAAATAACTAGGGCTTTGCATTGATGGTGAAAACGTGGAGACATTTTAGGGTTAAGTGGGTTAAAATCACAGAGGGTGCACGGATTTCAGATTAACTAAATTAACCATGTGGTCGATATTAAAGGGCACTTTATTGAATATAACAGGCCTTTAAAATGCATTAATCATGCACAATTTTTACTTAAAATGTCAAAGGGATGCAAAATACACTCGTACATTTCGTGGAACGACCCCAGAGTGAATTGAGATAAGGCAATAGAGAGGTAGAGGGTTTATGCCCAGGTCGGGTACAGTAAGCCTACAGCTTTAGAATGTACTCCAAAGCTAATCTCAGCTGACCCAAAAAAATGTGTAAGTTATTATCATTATTAATTATGTAGATATGACAAGCTCTGAAGGATTTAACACTGTAGCCTGCAGCTCAACATGTACCCTCACTCTGCTCTATCTCTCATCACTTTATCTTCATCCCTCCCTCCCCCTCCCTCCCTCCCTCCCTCCCTCCCTCCCTCCCTCCCTCCCTCCCTCCCTCCCTCCCTCCCTCCCTCCCTCCCTCCCTCCAATCTGAGTTTTAGAGAGAATTGGCAGCGACAGCATCTTGCAGCCTTTCCTCACATCCTCTCTCTTTCTATTTCGCTGCTTCTTATCTATCTCTCTCCTCTTTCAAAACTTTTCCCCCCTTCTACCTATTCTTGGGAGTAGTTCTTCCCTTTCTCCCTCTCTATCTCGGCATCAGAAACCCCCAGCTAATCGGTGCAGCTGTATCTCCATAGGAGTACCCTGGAAGAAACATGGAAAGAGATCCATATTATAGTAGCAGGTGAGGAAGACGAGTAATGGAATCGGATGGGCGTAAGTCAAATTTCTGATGCAACCATAAACCCAATGGAAAGGCTAAATGTGATAAGGCTAAATGTGATAAGGCTAAATATCTTAGACCGGAAGAACATGCATAGTGATCTGGTGGTTGTACCTCTACTGTACTTTA